>NC_142014.1:77977537-78300037 GCF_049901735.1 Notechis scutatus | reverse complement strand
GGACGGCTGAGGTCTCGGAGAGCGAGGACTCAGATGAGGGGCCTGCGTGTGATGCAGGGATGGGGCCAGGACCACCAGGGAGTGGAGATTGTGCAGGCTGGCAGCAGTGAGGAAGAGGTTCCTGAGGAGCCTGTGCCCAGTGCGGCGTGCACGCAGTGCTGCTCCAAGAAAAGAGCAGCTGCAGCATCACGGGCGACTCGGAAGTAAGGCTGCAAGGTAATGTCCCCTCCTTTAAGGGATAAAAGCCAGCCCTCAAAGGTGGGGTTCTTTGCAGGAAGCAAAGAAGTTCTTGCACTTCAAGTCTTGTGGAAGTTGGGACTATCCTGGTTTGTGTTTGGAGGCTTTTGGTTTTGATTATTTCCTTGCAATTTAATCTAGTGTTCTTGGCAGCCTTGCACAACAAGTCTTGGCAAGACTTGTTCTTATCTGGGACAATTAGTTTTTAATAGCATTTTACTGTGAATTAATTGAATTTACAGACAAGCATTAAAAAGGTTTTGCTTTTATCTCTGTTTTGTGTTTGTTTGTTTCCTTTGAATGAGGCTTGGATCAAAACACCTGCACATTTTTCTCCAATTCCCCCAAGGACTCACCACTAGACGTTGTGATGACCCGAGGCGCGACACAAAAATTACCAAGTCACAAAAATAGAAGAAAGTCCCTTTAATGCTTCCAACTTGGTCCCAATGTCCAATTATCCTTGGCAGGTTATCAAACTCTTAAAGAAAACAGTTTACGGAGGGAGTAAATGTAGTCTGCACCCAAAGTAAAGTTAATTCGAAATAAAAAACACAACACACCATACTGAAAGAATTACTACGGCAGGCAAGGATGATTAATTGCAGACTTCTACCAGATAACGCAGCAACCACAGTTGGGAGGAAGCCAAAACACAGATAAGCTCCGACAAAAATAATGCACGCTTTGCTTCCAGCACCTTTGCCATGCACAGTTTGTCCTTTTAAGCAGTCCTCCCAGCTGCAGCCCATGAAGGGGATCAGGGCCCCTTCCTCCCCCAAAGACCACACCACTCACGTTGCTCCCATCTCTGTTCCTCCCTGCGTGCCCTAGGATGAAGAGGGGATGGGCCTGGGTCTTCCTCTGAATGCCCAGCCGGACTGTCCCCTTCCCAAGTTTCCTCCACAGCCACCGGAGCCACACTCCCACTCCCTGTCAGCTGTTCCATCTCTCCCTCGGAGTCAGACTCCAACAGGGGCATGACATGCATCTTGGGAGTTGTAGTTCTAACCCATCTGGAGATCTGGGCTCGGGGACGTATACCGTAATCGGGGTCAACAGCATTGACAGACCATTCACCTATGGCTTATTATCCTTCGCCTCCAGCAACAAAATGTCCCCAGTCAGCCTTGTTCGTCAATTAGCCGGGTCGTCTAATGAGAGAAAAATCTCTCGTGTCACTCAGACCGGTTCTCTCCTTGACAGAAAATCTGTGCAAACCAAGTGCAAAGCTGAGGTTCGTGATGAGCCGGCGGGGGTGTGTGTGTGTGTTTCGATTTGGTGATTAACCGGAAAAGCTCGGTCGTTTCCGATAATAAGGAGAGGAGAGGGGGTGCTTTAAAGGGAAACAGATGAGTCTCTCTAGGGCAATTCCTCCCAGAATTGGCGCAGAGGTGTCTGGGGTGGGGGAGGGAAGGGAAGGAGGAGGAGGGAGGGTCCAGGAAGTCAAGGTGGCAGCTGGGGTCCTGCAATCAAAGCCCCTCTTTTAAAAAAAAGAAAAGAAAAGAAAAAGTGGGGCCAGTATCTTGATTTCGCAACGCAAACTTTTTTTTTCTTTGTCCAACTTTTTCGACCTTAACGCAATTTTTAAAATGTTGATAATGGTATTGACACTGAGATATCTGCCTGTCTGTCCTTCCTTCCTTCCTTCCTTCCTTCCTTCCTTCCTTCCTTCCTTCCTTCCTTTCACTCAACCATTCACTCACCCATCTATCTATTCAGCCTTCATTTGTCTATCTCTCTCTCCCTCCCTCTCTCCTTCCCTCTCTCACTCCATCATCTATCTCTGTGCTGTCTGTCTCTGTCTGTCTGTCTGTCTGTCTGTCTGCCTGCCAGCCTGCCTTCCTATCTATCTATCTATCTATCTATCTATCTATCTATCTATCTATCTATCTATCCAATCCTCCAACCTTCATCTGTCTCTCTCTCTCCCTCTCTCCTTCCCTCCCTCCCTCCCTTCCTCCATCACCTATCTGAGCTGTCTTGTCTGCCTGCTTGCTATCTATCTATCTATCTATCTATCTATCTATCTATCTATCTATCTATCTATCTATCTACCTACCTACCTACCTACCTACCTACCTACCTACCTACCTACCCACCCACCTTAATTATTTTGCTGGTTTATGGGAAAGCAAAAAGCAAACCCTTTTCGTGTAGGAAGTATGGGATCGATCTAACCTAAAGTACATTTGAAAGCTTCTCCTTGGTGCTCGTGTCTTTCCTTCAAAGGGAAAATACTAGGTATTTAATAATATATGTGGGTAGTCCTCAAGTTATGACTGTACTTGACACCAGAATTTTGGTTGCTAAGCAAGCCGGTTGTGAAATGAGTCACACCCAATTTTATGACCTTTTTTTTTTTGCCACGGTGGTTAAACGAAGCATTGCCGCTAACTTAATCAATCATGTGGATGTTGTGAAATCTTTCTGTAATATGCTAATCTGTAGCCACAGGGACAGCCAGTCCTTGCTTAAGGACAGTCATTGGGATTGGCAACTCGATCCCTAAGTGGCACAGGAATAAAGTATGACATAAATAAATAAATAAAGAGAGAAAAAGAGAGAGAGAGAGAGAGAGAGAAAGAGAGTGAGAGAGAGAAAGAAAGAAAAGAAAGAAAGAAAAGAAAGAAAGAAAGAAAGAAAGAAAGAAAGAAAGAAAGAAAGAAAGAAAGAAAGAAAGAAAGAAAGAAAGAAAGAATGAATAATAGTGGTGATTTACAACAGCAATTTCGGCACTTCTGGTTACTGTCATTAAGTGAAACCTGCATGGAGGTTAATGGGACATAATGCAGGCACTACTTGCAACCCTTGTAAACACAAGCTGGTTGCCAAGTGCCCAAATTTTGATCCTGTAATCCAGTGGTGGGATTCAATTTTTTTTACTACCGGTTCTGTGGGTGTGGCTTGGTGGGCGTGGCAGGAGAAGGATACTGCAAAATCCCCCTTCCCTTCCCTCCCCACCCCACCAACCTGCTTTCCAGCTCTGTTCTCCTGTGCAGGGCAACCAAAGAAGACCCAGCCGCTCAGTTGGGACTCGGGAGGCAGGGAAGTGATGGGGTTGGCGGGGCCAGTCAGAGGTGGGATTTGCCGGTTCTCCAGAAGTGGTCAGAACCAGCCGAATGCCACCTCTGCCGTGATCGTGGGGCTTCCGTGACGTTGGTTAAGTCACTGATTTTGACTGCTGTTGTAACTTCGGTCTCTAAACAAATGGGAACTACCTGCATATGTGAAGATGAAAACCCTGTGATTGTTGTTTCGACTTAGATTTCACTTTTGGACTTTGTCCTCAAGACAATTAAAAAAATATATGAAATCTTGACTTTGGGCTTTGCTGATTAAATCACTCTGTCATTAGAGCAATGACTCATACTTGTTAAGCTGGTAAAGTAAAAAGTTGAGACTGTAATTTAATTTTTTACTTTATTGCACTGAAAAAAAAGTTTTGTGCTAATGCTTTTTGCAACTCTTCCCCCTGGATTTCCCTTCTCTTTCTCTCCTCTTTCTCCTCCTCCTCTTTCTCCTTTCTTCTTTCTCCTCCTCCTTCTCCTCCTCTTTTACTTCTCCCTCCCCCTCCCCTCTTTCTTCCTCCTCCTCCTCCTCCCTCCCCCTTTCCTCCTCCTCTTCCTCCTCCTCTTCCTCCTTCTATTCCTCCTCCTCCTATTCTTCTTCCTCTTCCACCTCCTCTCTCCCCCTCCTTCCTCCTCCCTCCTCCTCCTCCCTCCCCCTTTCCTCCTCCTCTTCCTCCTCCTCTTCCTCCTTCTATTCCTCCTCCTCCTATTCTTCTTCCTCTTCCACCTCCTCCTCCTCTCTCCCCCTCTTTCATCCTCCTCTTCCTCCTCTTCCTCCTCCTCCTCTTCTTCCTCCTCCTGCTGCCATATCCATCATCGGACGTTGGCCATAACTAAATTTATTTTCACCTGTATTGAATATCATGTCAAATTTGAAAAAAGAAAAAGAAGAAGAGAAAAGAAAATACTGTCATTTTCCAGGGAACTTCCTTGAACTCATTCCTTGTTTGTTTTTTGTTTGTTTTACTTCTCCAGATCCGCATCGATGGTCCCATCAAAGGAGCTTTGGAGTATGAGATAGTCCACGTGACCGATTCAGGACCGATCTTGAGGGATATGGCTTTTTCGGTGGATCACAAGCACCTGTACCTCATGTCAGAGAAGCAGGTGAGCTCTCTGGCTTTTCCTGATCTGGTTTCATTCGCGAGAGCAACGTTGGTCGCATTTCTTAGACGGAGAGAACTTGGTCTTGTCGCAGTGCAGGGAGACAGCCGATGAGTATCACACAGGTGGTCCTCATCTTACGACCACAGTGAGCCCAAACCTTACGTGGCTAAGCGAGACATTTGTTGAGCAAGCGTTGCCCCATTTTACGACCTTTCTTGCCACCATTGCTAAGTGAATCGCTGCAGCGGATATGTTAGTAAACCAGTTGTTAAAGTGAATCTGGCTTCCCCAATGATTTGGCTTGTCAGAAGGTCGCAAAAGGGGGAATCACGTGAACCCCGTCATAAATATGAGTCAGTTGCCAAGCGCCTGAATTTTAATTACATGACCACGGAGATGCTTCAAAGGTTGTTAAGTGTGAAAAATATTCCTAGGTCCTTTATTTCAGGGCCATCGTAACTTTTGAATGGTCACTAAATGAACCGTTGTAAGTTTGAGGACTACCTGCATAACCTAAGTGTCAGGATTCCAGCAGTTACCCCGATTAAATCATGAGTCTCAAGCCAAACTTCGAAAGGATTTATTGGGAGTTAACATGTCCGGCACTGCCTGGGTGTAGCCGACTCTGAGATACGTCATTCATTGTCTCCCTTGACCCTGGTTTTCCCCCCACCCCCTAAGTGTATCATAATTCATGTTCTCCAAAGGGACACATCCATGGCCGAGAGTCATCAATCATATTCTCCAGTTAAATATTTGCACGGAAGAAACTTCAGTCACCTAGTTACTATCTTTGAAAACATTTATGGAATGCGGTTTCGGAATCAGGCTTCCCTGGTTGACTTTGCTTGTTGGACGGTCGCAAAAGGGGATCATGTGATCCCGGGATATTGCAACCGTCATATATAGGAATCGGTGACCAAACGTCTGAATTTGGATCGTGTGAGCATGGGGGGAACATTGCGACGGGTGTCGGTGTGAAACATGGTCATCAGTCATTTCCTTCGGTGCTTTGAACCATCACAAAATGTACTGTTGTAAGTTGAGGACTACCTGTATTGACCATTTACGGTTTGATTTTTCTGGACTTTAGCTGTATTCATGCCTTTTGGTTCCCATGTTTTGTCTGCCATATTTTACTGTTCTTAGTCAGTTTGATGGAATCGTGTGGAGGGCATAACCCTATAAGTATAATAACTCAGACACGAGGGGTTTACAAAACATTTTGGACTAAAAACTTTCAGGTTCAAACACTCCATGTTGTCAATGTCCAGGCAAAGCAACAAATAACAACTGTCCAGAGTAGGGATGGGCACAGGAGTTGGGATTCTACCGGTTCGGACCGGTTCTATAGAACTGGTTATTATTATTCTGTGCAGTTCGGAGAACCGGCAAATCGTGCCCCTGGCTGGCTCTGCCCCTTTCCATCCGGCTCTCCCTCCCTGCCCAGTTAGTCCTTATCATGCATGTGCAACATCGCAGACTGCGTTCTCCCCCACCCAGTCATTCCTTAAGATATTTATTCCCCCCCCCTCACCATCTCCTGGGGATTGGCCTAAAGTCCCCCAGCCAGCTTTCATGCCTAAAGTGGGGCTAGAACTCACCGTCTCCTGGTTTTAGCCATGTGCCTTGACCGCTAGACCAAACTGGCTCTAAAATGCTCTCAATGCATGCATCATATGTGTGAGGACATCACAGGGTATCAATTGTCTTCCTCCTCCCCCTCCCTCCCACTTAGGGACACCTATGTTACCTCTTTCTCCTCCTGCGTTTCTCCGCTTCCTTTCTCCCTACCTCCTGCTAAACCCATCTGATCTTGTCTTGGGAGATTTGATTCCTCCATCCTTCACCTTCAGGAGTCTCCTCCTTTGCATCCTCAAAGCCCCTTTTTATTCCCCCTTTTTTTTCTCAGCCCGTGGTGGATGTCCATCCATCAAACACAAGATGTCAAAAAAAAGGGGGGGGCTTAGGATTTCATTCATTCGTCTTCATTAGCGGTGTAGTCCAAAGACATAACTCAATAATTCAGGGGGCAGCAGTGACAAAGGACAGACGGCTTCAAGTTCGCTTTTCTTCCCCCCCCCTTTCTCTTTCTTTTTCTTTTTTGTCTGCATTTTACATAAATGGCAGTTTTATGCCTGCACACCCCCTTCTCCCTGTCACCCGTGATCCCTCTTTTTGCAGCCTAAGTGTTTGATTGGTCTTCGTTCTGGCTCCCCCATCTTGCAGGACATTGGCCTGCAGCAAGGAGGCAGAAATGCTGTGAGGTTGAAGGAGGCGCCAGGATAGGTGTGACCACCAATGTAGTCTACACCGCCAAAAAGTGGATAGAGGCTGGGAGGCAGTGAGTAGAGTTGAGGTAGCTGTCATGCCCCTATCGGAGTCTGAATCCGAGGAGGAAGATGAAGAGCTGACAGGGAGTGGGAGTGTAGCTCCATTGGCTGTGGAGCAGTGGCCCCCAACCTTTTTTGTGTCACGGCCCGGTACCAGCATCACAAAATGATCCACGGCCCGGTACCGGCATCAGCACGCATGGCAAGACGAGCCGAACAACCGGCCAGCCAGCCGTCCCCCGCTTCTCCCCGCCACCTTCAACTCCTCCTTTGTACCTTTGTCGATGGGCTTCGGGACGGTTGCTCAGCTCGCCTTGCCTTGGGTGCTGAAAGAATCTCGCGCCTTAGTTTTGTTCAAGCCGCCCCCTTCGATGAAACTAAGGCGCGAGGATTCCTTCAGGACCCAAACGCCGCTTTCCAACCGGAAAAGCTCACCGGAAGCACTTTCTCATCAAAACAAGATGGCGGCGCCCAGCAAAGCGGCGGCCTGGAAGAAAATGTTCCACGGACCGGTACCGGTCCACGGCCCCGTGGTTGGGGACCCCTGCTGTGGAGGAACCTGGGGAAGGGCAAAGTCCAGCTGGGCAGAGCAGGGGAGAGGTAGAGCCAGGGAGAGGTAGAACAAGGGAGAGAGAATTCAGAGGAAGACCCAGGCCCACCCACTCTTCATCCTAGGGCACGCAGGGAGGAACGGAGAAGGGAGCAACATGGGTTGCATGGCTTACAGGGGGGGAAAGGGCCCTGATTCCCTTCATTAGCCACACCTGGGAATGAGAGTTTAAAAGAGATGCAAGCTGAATGTGGCAGCTGCTGGGAGCAAACGTGAGTTTATCTTGTGTTGACTTTAGTTATCTGTGTTCCTGGCGTCTTCCCACCAGGAGTGGGAAGTATAGAGTAATTGCCATGCTTTCATGTCTGGAATTCTTGCTCCTGCCCTGCTGGGCTAATTACCTCATTTTTGCCTTGATTGGACTTATAGTTACAGTTTCTGGTGTGGTTTCTCAAATGGCCATAAGATGGAGCCAGAAACTTGGTTTATCTTAGGCCTTAGTCTCAGAAGAGAGTGTGAGTGTATCTCTGTTTCCTTCTGTTGGAAAGTACTGGCGTTCCTCCATTTCTTCTAATTGACTGATATTACTGGATTTAATGTAAGTCTGTTACTGAACTGTTTTTGGACACTGGACTTTGATATTTGGATTATCCCTGGATTGAAAACTGACTGATTTAACTTGTGAATGACTTTGGATTGCTTATTTTGGACTTTGCTTAACGTTTCTGGAAGTAAAAACCTACATTTACTGTACAGGGTATCTCTGTGCTGTATGTGTATTATTCAAACACTCCTCTCAAATACGTCTCCCTGTATGCGCTCATTCTCCTAACGGGGAATTACCTCAACAACCACGTTTTGGACTTGATTCTCTGCAGTCAAAGATTGTTCCTGGGAGAGTTTTTCTCCAGCCAGAAGGTAACTAGGACATTGGGGGTCAAAGTTGGAGCTAATGAAGGGACTCCTACTGATCATCTGACTGTGTTGCCTTTGTGCCACGCCCCTTTGGGTCATCACAGTAGCCCACCCAAAGGTTTGGGACTATGACAAGCATCCGGCAAACATTGTGAAAAATGAAGGTGAAGAAAATAAGTGTTTAGGTAATGGAAGCCTTTCAGAAGACCAGTGAAGATCAGTTATCATCCAAGTGGAAAGAATCAAATAGAGCTGGAAGGTTCCTTGGAGGTCTTCTAGTCCAACCCCGCCTGCTCAAACAGGAGAACCTATAGCATTTCAGATAAATGACTGTCTTGTCTCTTGGGCTAAATTGTGCTTATAAGTTGAGGACTGTCTGTATTCTATTTACAATCTCAGAGAGGAAATGGGCTAGAAGAGAGGGCTGAGATGCAAGATATTCCTCCTGTAGGAAATTTATTTATTCCCCCCCCCCAAAGAACCTGCATTACACCCCTGTGTAAAAATTTTAAGGTCACTTCTAGCAGATGTTTTGACATTTCTAAGTTTCTCCCCCACACCCTGCAAACCTGCACCCAGGGTTCAAAGCTCAGCAGGCTATCATGGTTGAGCTGTGGATATGGTTGACCTTAAAATTTATGCTGTAAAGTAAATGACTCTTGAGTGCAACCAGATCCCATTGCAATTTGGCCAGCTTTTTCTCCTGCGCTATTACTGGGCACAGACTGCAGCTTACCAGCTCTGCTTCACTGCCAAGAGCCAGCAGCCACGTCCCTGATGAAGTGTGAAAGGGAATAGCGTGCAACCATTCTTCAACTGGAAAGCTGTGATACCAATAAAAGAGGATATGTGTAGCTCGGGATTGAATTGTGGGGTTAGGGTTGCAGGTATTTCATGATCCAACTAGGTGTGATGACCCAAAGGGGCATGGCACAAAAGCAACGAAGTCACAAAAGTAGGTAAAGTCCCTTTAATTCCTCCAACTTGGCCCCCAAAGTCCAGTTATCATCGGCTGGAGAAAAAACTCTCCCAAGAACAGTTTTTAAAGGGAAGAAATTCAGTCCGAACCCAAAGTACATATAGATTATAAATAAAAACCAATACAAACCACGCTGCAGCAATTAACGAGACAGGGCAGTACAAGGAATTGCAGACTTCAAAAGATAATGAAACACACACAGTTGGGAGGACGCCAGAACCCAGATAAGACTTGACAAACCAAAATAATTCACGCTTTGCTTCCAGCAACTTTGCGTAGTTTGCCTTTTTAAACAGTTTTTCCAGCTGCAGCCAGTGAAGGGGATCAGGGCCCTTTCCTCCCCGTAAACCACGCAACTCACATTGGTCCCTTATCCGTCCCTCCCTGCGTACCCTAGGATGAAGAAGGGGTGGGCCCGGGTCTTCCTCTGAATGCCCAGCCGGACTGTGCCCTTCCCCGGTTTCTTCCACATCCATTGGAGCCAAACTCCCACTCCCTGTCGGATGTTCCACCTCTCCCTTGGTAACGTCACCAGTGCTAGAAGAGAGTGTGATTTGGGAGGAGGAGGGTGTTCCTTCAGGGGTGGGATTCAATTTTTTTTTTACTACCGGTTCTGTGGGCGTGGCTTGGTGGGTGTGGCAGGGGAAGGATATTATAAAATCTCCAGTCAGAGATGGGATTTGCCAGTTCTCCGAACTACTCCAAATTTCCGCTACCGATTCTTCAGAACTGGTCAGAACTTCTGAATACCACCTCTGGGTTCCTTGGTGTTATCTGAGCTTGGTGGTTTTCTTGCAGACATTTCAGGATCCAACTAGGGAACATCATCGGTGCTAGAAGTGGTCTGCGAAGTAGAGGAGGAGGAGGAGGAAGAGAAGGGGAAGAGGAAAAGCAAGAGGAAGTAGGGCAGAAGAAGGAAGGGAAGGGAAGAAGGAGAAAGAGAAGGAGAAGGAGAAGAACTGTGGAGTTCTTGGTGCTCTCTGCCCTTGGTTGTTTTCTGGCAGACTTTTCATGACCCAATTAGGTAATGTCATCAGTGCTAGAAGGGAGTTGGGATTGCTCTCTGTTTATTTACAAGTGGCTTGCTCTATCAGTAAGGGTGGGAGTAATGTTTTTCTCCATGGTAGTTCCTTGGTTTGGTTCCTGTTGTCTGGTTGATTACTTGTCTGATGTTAATCCCTGCTTATCTGGGGGACCCAGCTAGATATCATCTTCAATGCTTGAAGGGAGTGGAATTTGTTTTCTGTTTATATACAAGGGGTTTGTCCCGTCAGTGTGGTTGCAAGTATTTTTTTCTCTCTCCCTGATAATTCCTTGATGGAGCTCTTCTTGATGGCTTGATTGTTTGTCTGGTGTTAATCCCTGTTTATCTCTGTGTTAACTACCGGCAAGTACCTGTTCCGGCCTTTTTTGCTTCTTTTTGAGCTCAGCTGGCTGAGGAATTCTGGGAGTTGTAGTCCATCTATCTTAAGGTCCCCAAGGTTGAGAAGCGGCGCTATACACAAGGTTCATCCAGGGGAAAATGGGACGAAAATGACCTCGTTGTTCTCCCCATCCCCTCCCTCAATCCATTACACCAGTGGTCCCCAACCTTTTTTATGCCGCGGCCCGGTACCGGCATCAGCTGGGCGCCGTGGCCCGGTACTGGCATCAGCTGGGCGCCACCATCTTTTTTTGATGAAAAAGTGCTTCCGGTGAGCTTTCTACCCGGAAAAGCTCACCGGAAGCACTTTTTCATCAAAACAAGATGGCGGCGCCCAGCAAACCAGCGGCCCGGTAGGATTTGTTCCACGGACCGGTACCGGTCCGCGCACCGGTGGTTGGGGACCCCTGCGTTACACCCTTCTCCTTTCTTAAATAAGGATCAGCGGCCCCCTTCCTGCTCTCCATCCCCACTCTTCGCTTTTGACCCTTAATCGGATTTGGCAGTGGCAAATTGCTAGGGGCTTCCCCCTCCTCCCGCTTAGGAAAACGTGCAACTGATTGCTTGGCTGACCCCGTTTGACCCCCTGAATTTGGACTGCAACCTGGCCCCCCTCGGAATAATAAACTCATATAATTACCCCGAGAAAACCACTTGTGATGGAGTTGGGTGGGGAGGGGACGAATCGATTGGAAACGGTGGTCCGCTGGCTTTGAGATCAGTTTTGCATGGAGGAGGCTAATGAGATCGGCCTGTTTTTGCTATTCTCCCCATCCGCCTTTTTTCTCTCTCTCTCTCCCTCTGAATGCTGGAATTTTGCTTCCCCTAAAGATCAAAAACCTCTTTGGAAGTCAGGGCTCGGAGGGAGCCTTGGAGCCATGGGGTTGCAGGTTTTTGAACTTCAGGCTCGTTCACCCCTATTCCACAATAGTGGACAGACAGATGTGGGACCCAGGAGAGGTTTTTATATTTTAGATCCAGCTTTGGTATCAAGGGCTCGTCTTGTCGTCTTGTCCAGCAATCAAAGTCTCTCCTTTTATGCAAAGAACTGAGCGAAGGCATTAAGCCAAGGCGGGGATTTTTTAACTGTGTTTTGTTGGAATGAATGGCAGGTGGTCGTAGAATTGTAGAATAGGATAGAAGCTGCCCAGTCACCTTAGAGAGCAGCGTTATAGAAATTCAAGAGAAAGAAAGGAAGAAAGAAAAGAAAGAAAAGAAAGAAAAGAAAGAAAAGAAAGAAAAGAAAGAAAAGAAAGAAAAGAAAGAAAAGAAAACAAAGAAAAGAAAGAAAAGAAATTTAAAAAGAGGCAGGAAGGAAGGAGAGAAAAGGAAGGAAGGTAGGAAGGAAGGATTAAGGAAGGAAGGAGGAAGGAGAGAGAAGAAGAGGGAAGGAAGGAAGGAAGAGAAAAGGAAGGAAGAAGGGAGGAAAGAAAGAAGGAAAGTAAGAAAAGAAGGAAAAAGAAAGAAAAGAAAGAAAAGAAAGAAATTTAAAAAGAGGCAGGAAAGAAGGAGAGAAAGGAAGGAAGGTAGGAAGGTAGGAAGGAAGGATTAAGGAAGGAAGGAGGAAGGAGAGAAGAGGAAAGGAAGGAAGGAAGAGAAAAGGAAGGAAGGGGAGAGGAAAGAAAGAAGGAAAGTAAGAAAAGAAAGGAAAAGAGAGAGAAAGAAAGAAAGAAAGAAAGAAAGAAAGAAAGAAAGAAAGAAAGAGAAAAAAGAAAGAAAGAAAGAAAGAGAAAGGGAGGCAGGCAGGAAGGAAGGAGAGAGAAAGAAGGAAGGAAGACGGAGAAAGGAAGGAAGGAGAGGAGAAGAGGAAAGAAAGAAAGACAGAAAGGAAGAAAGAAAAAGAAAGGAAGGAAGGAAGAAAGGAAGGAAGGAGAGAAAGAAGAAGAGGAAAGAAAGAAAGAAAGAAAGAAAGAAAGAAAGAAAGAAAGAAAGAAAGAAAGAAAGAAAGAAAGAAGCAGGTAGGCAGGAAGGAAAGAATCATATTGACCTCAACCAGAGGTGGTAATTCAGCAGGTTCTGACTAGTTCTGGAGAACTAGTAGCAGAAATTTGGAGTAGTTCAGAGAACCGGCAAATCCCACCTCTGACTGGAGATTTTACAGCATCCTTCCCCTGCCACGCCCACCAAGCCACACCCACAGAACCGGTAGTAAATTTTTTTGAATCCTATCACTGACCTCAACTTATGACCACAACCCAATTTTATGATTTTTTATTTTTTTTTGCCATGGGTATTAAGTGAATAGTGTTGGAGATAGGCATGCAGAGTCCGGGGGGTGGAGTTAAGAGAGGCATCAGCCTGGACTCATTACGTTCCCACAATCAGCTTAAGTGGAACTTAACGTGTGGTCCCCATTCTTTGCACCTGACAGTTGCTAAGTGACAGTTGCATTATGGGTAGAAGCACGCCATGAGGAAAAGGTTAGCCGTCGCTGCCCTAGGACACCGCGACAATGGTCAATACAGGTCAGTTGCCCAGCGCCCCAATTTTGATCACATGACTTTGAGGAGACTGCCATGATCATCAGTGCAAGAACTGGTTGCAAGTCCCTTTTTGCAGTCCTTTGTGACTTCAAAGAGTCACTAAACGAATGGCTGTCAATCAAGGACGACCTCTGTAGTGGTTGGGTACGTGCAGAATATTCCGGGCTAAAGAAACGATTTTTCAGACCACTGGCATTGGGTTCCTACACGGTACTAAGCCACAAAGAAAACATACATTAGGATTGCTATCATAGTCTGCCAAACTCGGTTTGTGGGTTCACCCCAGAGTGGCGTGGGGGAAAAAAAAGACTCCTGCAATTTTTTTTTTCCTCCCGACCGTTTTCAATCAATGTAATGAAAGAGAAATGGCTTTTGATGTTTCTTGCCAAAGGGGAAAAAAAAGAAAGAAAGAAAGAAAGAAAGCCAGAAAAAAATATTTATGCCTGGAATGAATATTCTTACTTCTATTTAGTTATGAGATGGGAAATTGTACAGGAATGTCGGGGAGGGGATGGTTGGGTGGAGAGGGACTCAAAGAAGTCAAGGGGTCTGTGGTTGCAAGCGACATTTTTGTGGGTCTAACATAATTTTATTACGAGGCTTAACAAGTGATACAGAGGAAACAATATACGGAAACCGGTAATAGGCACACGTCCAACAGATTAAAGAGAGTCACTGGGGTAGTGGAGAAGGTACTGGTATAGAGACCAGGAGACAGTGAGTTCTAGTCCTGCCTTAGGCATGAAAGCAGGCTGGATGACTTTGGGACAATAACCGGGAGATGGTGAGTTCTAGTCCCACTTTAGGCATGAAAGCCAGTTGGATGACTTTGGGACGATCACCGGGAGATGGTGAGTTCTAGTCCCACTTTAGGCATGAAAGCCAGTTGGATGACTTTGAGCCAATCACCGGGAGATGGTGAGTTCTAGTCCCACCTTAGGCATGAAAGCCAGCTGGATGACTTTGGGACGATCACCGGGAGATGGTGAGTTCTAGTCCCACCTTAGGTATGAAAGCCCGCTGGATAACTTTGGGACGATCACCGGGAGATGGTGAGTTCTAGTCCCACCTTAGGCATGAAAGCCAGCTGGATAACTTTGGGACGATCACCGGGAGATGGTGAGTTCTAGTCCCACCTTAGGTATGAAAGCCCGCTGGATAACTTTGAGCCAATCACCAGGAGATGGTGAGTTCTAGTCCCACCTTAGGTATGAAAGCCCGCTGGATAACTTTGGGACAATCACCGGGAGATGGTGAGTTCTAGTCCCACCTTAGGTATGAAAGCCCGCTGGATAACTTTGGGACGATCACCGGGAGATGGTGAGTTCGAGTCCCACCTTAGGCATGAAAGCCAGCTGGATAACTTTGAGCCAATCACCAGGAGATGGTGAGTTCTAGTCCCACCTTAGGCATGAAAGCCAGCTGGATAACTTTGAGCCAATCACCAGGAGATGGTGAGTTCTAGTCCCACCTTAGGCATGAAAGCCAGCTGGATGACTTTGGGACAATCACCGGGAGATGGTGAGTTCTAGTCCCACCTTAGGCATGAAAGCCAGCTGGATAACTTTGGGACAATCACCGGGAGATGGTGAGTTCTAGTCCCACCTTAGGCATGAAAGCCAGCTGGATAACTTTGGGATGATCACCGGGAGATGGGTGAGTTCTAGTCCCACCTTAGGCATGAAAGCCAGCTGGATAACTTTGAGCCAATCACCAGGAGATGGTGAGTTCTAGTCCCACCTTAGGCATGGAAGCCAGCTGGGTGACTTTGGGCCAATCACCAGGAGACGGTGAGTTCTAGCCCTGCCTTAGGCATGAAAGCCAGCTGGATGACTTTGGGACAATCACCGGGAGATGGTGAGTTCTAGTCCCACCTTAGGCATGAAAGCCAGCTGGATAACTTTGGGATGATCACCGGGAGATGGTGAGTTCTAGTCCCACCTTAGGCATGAAAGCCAGCTGGATAACTTTGAGCCAATCACCAGGAGATGGTGAGTTCTAGTCCCACCTTAGGCATGGAAGCCAGCTGGGTGACTTTGGGCCAATCACCAGGAGACGGTGAGTTCTAGCCCTGCCTTAGGCATGAAAGCCAGCTGGATAACTTTGGGACAATCACCGGGAGATGGTGAGTTCTAGTCCCACCTTAGGCATGAAAGCCAGCTGGATAACTTTGGGATGATCACCGGGAGATGGTGAGTTCTAGTCCCACCTTAGGCATGAAAGCCAGCTGGATAACTTTGAGCCAATCACCAGGAGATGGTGAGTTCTAGTCCCACCTTAGGCATGAAAGCCAGCTGGATGACTTTGGGACAATCACCGGGAGATGGTGAGTTCAAGCCCTGCCTTAGGCATGAAAGCCAGCTGGATGACTTTGGGAGAATCACCGGGAGATGGTGAGTTCTAGCCCTGCCTTAGGCATGAAAGCCAGCTGGATAACTATGAGCCAATCACCGGGAGATCATAAGTTCTTAAGTCACATTTTTCAGTGCTGTTGTAACTTTAAGCGGTCACTAAATGAACTGCTATAATAATTAGGATTAATGAATTAATTGAGGATTGGCTGTATTTGAAATGAAAGCTCCACGCGTTGGACTTCAAGCCGATTTCCTATCGACTCTTGATAGGATCAGCTGTTGTAAGTGTCTCAGGTTTGGACCGCGCCCAGTAGCAGGCTCGGGGGAAGAAGAGGCATGGGCAGAAGGCAAAGTCAGCGAATGCCGGCCCACCACTCAACACTCCATTACCTTAATGCATTCCCCCAATGGACTTGGAAACTCCAGAGTTGCTGTTTGGAGGTTAGTGCTACTGAGGTCATAGAATTAAAATTGCATTCGGAGGGTGGATGGAGATCTCTTGTCTCAGCCATCCGGGCAGTGGTGGGATTCCATTTTTTTTCCTACCGCTTTGCGCGCTCAAAAAACACCCTCTGTCACCATTTAATGAGGTGAGCTGGTTTTTTTTTTTTTTAGCTCAGCTGAGGCGCGGCAATCCGCTCTGCCACGCAAATAAGCTGAGCTAAGAAAACAAGGGAATATAGGACAGGAAAGGGCAGGGGTGAGTGGGTGGGTGGGGGGCACCCAGAGGTGGTATTGGCCAGTTCTCTGAACTAATCTGTTCTGACCAAGCCTTCCGAGACTGTAATTACCACACGCTTATTTTAAAAAAACAAGTCTTGTTTTATTGCAATGCTGGGAATTGTTTTCATTCCCAGCCGGTAATGAATCTCAAACAGTCCCTCGAGATAAGCACCCACCTTTCTTTTCTGTCAAGTGCTGCCAATGACAGAAGTGTCCAATGAAAGAAAACCAACCAAAGTAATAAAGAGCTTCAAGAATGAATCTGAACTGAACAAACGACTTTGCTTCCTGCAAAGATTTCATCATCTTTGCCTGTCCTTTATCCCTTATGGGAGGGGCAATCACCTCCCACTCTTACTCCCAAGTCACCCCTTTTCTTTCAGCTGCTCTCGCCTTCTGGCAGCTCTGTGCACACACGCACTAGGAACAGGCTCCCTTGGGTCCTCTGCCTCGCTGCTGCCAGACTCCGAAGGCAGCACCCCACTCCCAGATGTCCCTGGCCCCATCTCTGCATTGGATGCAGGACCCTCATCCGAGTCCTCTCCAGACCCCTTTCTTCCCCACTGTCTGATTCTGCTGCTGTCTGCCGGCGAACCATAACACAGTCAAAATTTCTGCTACCAGTACGCCAGAACCTGTTCAAACTGGCTGAATACCGCCTCTATATCCAGGGCCTCGTTTGGTGGCTGTTTTCCTTCTTCTGTCCTCATTCCTATGTCCTAGCATCTCTATCTTGAGTGGGGGGAGGGAGGAAAGGCTGGTGAGCTTGGAGGCGTTGCAGGAAAAGAAGTGATAGATGCCCGATACATCCCCTCCGAGAATTCCTGAAGCCTCTATCTGGCTGTTCGCAAGAGAAAGTACAGGTAGTCCTCGACTTACAATAGTTCATGTAGTGACCATTTTAGAGTTACAACGGCACGGGAAAAAAGTAACATGACGATTTTTCACACTTTACCACTGTTGCGACTATTCAGATGCTTGGCAACCGGCTCGTGTTTATGACCGTTGCAAATGCAGCAATTCCCTTAACAACAGTGGCAAGAAGAGTGGTAAAATGGGGCAAACTCACTTAACGGATGTTTCCCTCAGCAACATCAATTTTGAGATCAATTGTGGTCATAACTCGAGGACTACCTGTACTAAGTCTGGTGAGATTAATGTCAGATGCAAGGAACCAGAATGACACCGTGAGCTGATCAGAGATGCTTCTTTATTGTTGAATGCCTGTTTGCAAGATTCTCCCCAGATTAACTGTTTCTTTATTGTTGAATGCCTGTTTACAAGAATCTCCCCAGATTAACTGTTTCTTTATTGTTGAATGCCTGTTTACAAGAATCTCACCGATCAACTGCTTCTCTATTGTTGAATGCCTGTTTACAAGATTCTCCCCAAGATCAACTGCTTCTCTATTGTTGAATGCCTGTTTACAAGAATCACCCCGATCAACTGCTTCTTTATTGTTGAATGCCTGTTTACAAGAATCACCCCGCTCAACTGCTTCTTTATTGTTGAATGCCTGTTTGCAAGAATCTCCCCAGATCAACTGCTTCTTTATTGTTGAATGCCTGTTTACAAGAATCTCCCCAGATTAACTGCTTCTCTATTGTTGAATGCCTGTTTACAAGATTCTCCCCAGATTAACTGCTTCTCTATTGTTGAATGCTTGTTTACAAGAATCTCCCCAGATTAATTGCTTCTTTATTGTTGAATGCCTTTTTACAAGAATCACCCCGATCAACTGCTTCTCTATTGTTGAATGCTTGTTTGCAAGATTCTCCCCAGATCAACTGCTTCTTTATTGTTGAATGCTTATTTGCAAAAATCTCCCCAGATCAACTGCTTCTTTAATTGTTCAATGCCTATTTTACAAGAATTTCGCCAGACTGACCACGTTTTCTCAAGACCAGCCAGTTAGAGGCTACAGGAATTCTTGGAGTTGGCGGGAGGAGTATCCGGCCTTTATTGCTTCCTTCCCTGCAGGGACTCCAAGCTTACCAGTTTTTTTTCACTCCTCTCCTCAATTTAGTTGGAGAGTCCACACTTAAGGGTGCACAACCACACTTGGAATCCTGCATCCAGTTCTGATCACCAGAATATAAAAAAAAGGATGTTGAGACTCTGGAAATAGTGCAGAGAAGAGCAACAAAGATGATTAGGAAGCTGGAGGCTAAAATATGCAAAGAATGGTTACAGGAATTGGTGTGACTAGTCTAATGAAAAGAAGGACGAAGGGTGGCACGATAGCAGTGTTCCAATATCTCAGGAGTTGCCATAGGGAAGAGGGGCCAACTTATTTTCCAAAAGCACCAGAAGGCAAGACAACAAACCATGGATGGAAACTCATCAAGGAGAGAAGCAACCTAGAACTAAGCAGAAGTGAGAGCAATCAACCAATGGAAACAACTTGCCTTCAAAAGTTGTGGGTGCGACAATACTGGAGGCTCTCGAAAAGAGACAATCATTTGTGTGAAATGGTGTAGGGTCTCCTGCTGGAGCAGAGGGCTGGACTAGTCTAGAAGACCTCTGAGGTCCCTCCCAACGCTATTATTCTAGGTTCTACTGTATGTTGACCCTATAAGTCTTCTTCTGCATTGATGGAAGCAAGTTATTGAGTCACTGTGGGACACAACCACTTTTGCCTGTTGGAAAAACTCTTTTTTTTTTCAGGCCTGTTGTAACCTTGAATGATCCCTAATTGAACTGTCGTAAGTCGAGGATTGCCTGTACTTCTTTGAGAAGCCCACTATACATACTAACTGAATGTGGAGATCTTCAGGTCTTCCTCTTCGAATGCTGTTTAGGAGAGAATGGTGGCCTCTAGATATTGGGTTGAAGGACACCCCCAAACACTAGCAACATCTCAAAGATGTAGATGATAGCTTCAGAATAACAGAATAACCCAGTTGGAAGGGACCTGGGAGGTCTTCTAGTCCAGCCCCCTGCTCAAGCAGGAGACCATATGCCATTCCAGACAAGGGGCTGTCCAGTCTCTTCTTAAAAACCTCCAGCGATGGAGCCCCCAGAACAAGCTCTTCCACTGGTTGATTGTCCTCACTGTCAGGAAATTTCACCTTAGTTCTAGGTTGCTTCTCTCCTTGATGAGTTTCCACCCATTGCTTCTCGTCCTGCTTTCAGGCGTTTTGGAGAATAGCTTGACTCCCTCTTCTTTGTAGCAGCCCCTCAAATATTGGAATTCTGCTATCATGTCAGCTTCGGTCCTTCTTCTCAGAACAATGGCGAGTGTGCTGACCTAGAGTGGGATACAAAAGCAACAAAGTCACAAAAATAGGTGAAGTCCCTTTCATTCCTTCAACTTGTCTTCCAAGTTCCAATTATCATTGACTGGAGAAAAAAATTCCCCCAGGAACAGTTGCGAAAAGGAAGAAATTCCGTTCAAAATCAAAATACATATAAATTATAATTAGAAACCACACTGAAGCAATTAATGTGACCAAGCAGGATAAGGGCTTGAAGACGTCCACAGATATCGAAAAACACACACTGGGAAGGACGCCAGAACTCAGAATAAGAACTGAAAGACTAGAATTATTTCTCGCTTTGCTTCCAGCACTGGGCCATGTGCAGTTTGTCCTTTCAAACAGTCCTCCCAGCTGCAGCCCATGAAGGGGATCAGGGCCCTTTCCTCCCCCGTAGACCATGCCATTCATGTTTCTCCCTTATCTGCTCCTCCCTGCATGTCCTAGGATGAAGAGGGGATGGGCCTGGGTCTTCCTCTGAATGCCAGCCTGCCTGTACCCTTCCCCAGTTTCCTCCACAATCTCCGGAGCCATACTCCCACTCCCTGTTGACTGTTCCTCCTCTCCCTCGGAGTCAGAGATTCTAACAGGGCTATGGCAGTGAGGTGGCCGCTCCTCCTGACTTCCAATCAAAGTCTCCTTGACGTGGTGGTGGTGGTGGGGGAAGAAAGCTTGAAAATGTAACACTTTCCCCCAATTATTGTTTCTTCTGGGCATTTCTGAGCACCGTTTCTGCAGAACTTGTCAATATGTGCCTGACATCTGAGTAGATAAAGTAACTGCTGCTGAAACTCTCCGGAGTGATTCCTGCTGGTTTTACAACATATTCTTTCTCCCCCAACCCCTTCGGCTCAAATCCACCAAATGGAAGAGGTGGGATCAAAGAAGTTCAAAAGGAGCCCCATTTTCCCTCGTGTGGCTTATTGACGGTGCCTTAAGATGAGAGAGAGAGAGACAGACAGAGAGACAGAGAGACAGACAGAGAGACAGAGACAGGTTCACAAGCCAAATCCATTTTCTGCTTGCATATTTGTAGTTGTTGATATAACACACCAGCCAGGGGTGGGATTCAAATTTTTAACAACCGGTTCTGTGGGCGTGGCTTAGGTGGTGGGCGTGGCTTAGTGGTCATGTTATTGGCTGGGTGGGGCCAACTCAATATCACATCAAGGCACGCATCTCCTCCCCTGGCCTCTCGTGACTGTGGGGATGCTGCAACAGTTGTAAGTGTGAAAAATGGTCATAAGTCACTTTTTTCAGTGCCATTGTGACTTTGAATGGTCACTCCACACAAGCAAAGTACCAGCAAAGGAGGGGGAAAAAACTCCAGAGATGTTCCTGAGACAGGAAGTCTAGTCCTGCCAAGAACGTAATAAGGGTTAATGGAGAGGCAGTTTCTGTAAGCAACACCAGAATGTTTCCTTCCTGCCTTCCTTACAGGATTAGGCCAGTAATTTCTTCTAGCAACCGGTTCTCCGAACTGCTTAGGATGTTAACAACCGGTTCTAGTGAATAGGTGCGAACTGGTAGAATCCCATCCCTGACACCAGCCCAGATCAGAGGTCGCCAACCAATGGACTGGGGGACCACTGGTGTTCCGTGAGAAAATTTTGGTGGTCCGCAGAGAAATGTCATCCCCCAAAGCACCCCCCCAAGCAATTAATGTGGAGTGTGAAGGATGTGTGTTTGTGTTTATTTTCATGGTCATGTTGTCCACTGAAGATGGTGTTTGATTTCGTTGTACGAGGTGCAAGGACAATAAAGTAAATTAACTAATTAATCCAGGCTGCGCGGGAACACAAGGCTGCACTGCCCCCATGGCCCACGGGAACACAAGGCTTGCATCGCTTGCAATGTGAACAACATGAGGTAGTGAAGGGAGGGGGGAAAGGATGGAGGGGAGAACTTGCTCCACACGCCTGGCCTGGCCACTGAGCTGCTTCTTTCCGCTTCTTTCTTCTTCTGCTGCTTTTGGCTGCACGCAAGGAAAGCAGCAAAAGTCTTACTTTCTCTTCCCCCAAACTCTGCCAGAAATGAGTCTTTGGGACCCTGCAAGGCCTCCTGCTCCAAGAGGCTGCGCGGGCAAAGACTCATTTCTGGCGGAGTTTGGGGGGAGAGAAAGAAAGATTTCTGCTGCTCATGAAGGATGTCATGGAAAAACAGGCAATTGGTGGCAGACAAGCCAACCTGGATATGACTAGGATTCTTGGCTAATGGACAGCCACCTACGGGAGGGGGCTTTTAGTTCTGCCTTCCATAAAAACGAGATGAATAGGAAGCAAAGTGCCATTCAGTTGTCCTGCTTTCCCCTTGATCTAATGGACATGTTGGCATGACTTTAAAATGTGGCGATCAAAACTCCCCGAGCATTAATTTTTCATCCCGCAGTAAAAGGAGAGAGCAAGTAATGGTCTAATATATATGTCTCTCTGCCCTTAGAAGAGGCCGTCCGTCTCTCCTTGCCAAGGGAGGCGGCTATACAATGCGCACCACACGTCCCTCCGTGCCATCGTAAAAACCGCCATAAAAGCTTCCCTCTCATTAATTAAACTCCTTTCACCTAACGTGAGATCCAAGCCTCTTTCTTTGTGCACAGAGTTCCATTTTTTTTAAAATCGATGCCCATTACCAGATCCCCTTGGATGGAGCCTGTAGCCCTTCGTCCAATTAACGGCGGAGGCTAATTTGGTAGTTTAGAGAACCCTTTGGTGCTTCTAAGTAGGCATTAATGAGAGTAGACCTGCCCTTCCTTCCTCTCTCTCTCTCTTTCTCTCTCCCTTTCTCCCTCTCTCTCTTTCTCTCTCTCCCTCCCTCTCTCTCTCCCTCCCTGTTTCTCTCCCTCCCTCCCTATCCATTGCTCTCTCCCTCCCTCCCTCTTTCTCCCTCCCTCCCTCTCTTTCTCTCTCCCTCCCTCCATCTCTGTTTCTCTCTCTCTCTCTCTCCCTCCCTCCCTTTCTCTCTTTCCCTCCCTCTGTTTCTCTCTCCCTCTTTCTCTCTCCCTCCCTCCCTCTCTATTTCTCTCTTTCCCTCCCTCCCTCTCTTTCTCTCTCCCTCCCTCCATCTGTTTTTCTCTCTCTCTCCCTCCCTCCCTTTCTCTCCCTCCCTCCCTCTGTTTCTCTCTCCCTCTTTCTCTCTCTCCCTCCCTCTCTATTTCTCTCTTTCCCTCCCTCCCTCTCTTTCTCTCTCTCTCCCCCTTCTTCTCTCTCTCTCCCTCCCTCTCTCCCCGTCTCTCTCCCTCCCTCTCTCCCTCTCTCTCTCATTATAAATTTAAATTCAAGTCTCGAAAAATTGCACTGGTGGTGCTCCATCTTATCATAAATGTAGCAACTTAGTGTTCAAGTTAAGGTCAGGAATATCTGGTGAATTCACTGAGCCATAGGGTAGGATCTTTGATCCCGGCTTAGCAAACCCAGAACATATAGGGCTGGAAGGGACCTTGGAGCAGAGGTGGTATTCAGCTGGTTCTGACCGGTTCTAGAGAACCGGAAGTGGAAATTTTGAGTAGTTCGGAGAACCGGCAAATTCCACCTCTGACTGGGCCCGCCCACCCCATCTATTCTCCGCCTCCTGAGTCCCTGTTGATTGGCTGGGTCTTCTTTGGTTGCCCTTCACAGGAGAACGGAGCTGGAAAGCAGGTTTGTGGGAGGGGGATTTTGCAGTATATCCTTCCATGCCCACCAAGCCACTCCCACAGAACCGCTAATAAAAATTTTTGAATCCCACCCCTGCCTTGGATGTTCTTCTAATGCAACCCCTGCTCAAGAAGGAGACCCTATACCATTCCAAACAAATGTCCAATCTCTTCTTGAAGACTCCAGTGTTGGAGCACAACGTCTGGTGGCAAGCAGTTCCACTGATTAATTGTTCTCGCTGTCAGGAAATTCCTCCTTAATTCTAGGTTGCTTCTCTCCTGGATGAGTTTCCATCCCTTGTTTCTTGTCCTGCCTTCAGGTGCTTTGGGGAATAGCTTGACACACACACACACACCATCTCTGTGACAATCCGTGGAAAAGTGCTATCACATCACCCCTAGCCCTACTCTTCGTTAGACTAGACATACCCAGTTCCGTCCATCGTTTATCCTATGTTTTAGCCTCTCCTCCCCAAACTGTGTTTATTGCTCTTCTCTGCACTCTTTCTAGAGTCTCAAAACATCTTTTTTTTAAAACTTCGTGGTGACCAGAACTGGACATAATAGTTCAAGTGTACTCTCACCTGGATTCAAACTAAACCTGGTTTAGGAAGTCAATAAGTGAGGAAGCCTGGTTTTGAGCCATGGGTTATGCGGGTTCATGGATGTTGTATTTAACTAGTTCCTCTAGCCATGTACTGTGTGAGGCTCATGCGGGACCCAGTTCAAGTGAATCAAGATTATTTGTAGTTCAGGGTTGAAAATGGGGGTCCTTTCTTTGGTTTTCTAGCAGATGTTATATTACTCAAACTAGGTAACATCAGCAGTGGAAGGGAGGGAGGGAGGGAGGAGGAGGAGGAGGAGGGAAAGGAGGGGAGAGGGAGAAGGAGGACGGTGGGGGTCCTTGGTACTCTTTGAGCTTGGTGGTTTTTGTTGAGGTAATTCCCCGTTAGGAGAATGAGCGCATACAGGGAGACGTATTTGAGAGGAGTGTTTGAATAATACACACACAGCACACAGATACACTGTAGAGTACATGTAGGTTTTGACTTCCAGAAACGTTAAGCAAAATCCAAAATAGGCAGTCCAAAGTCATTCACAGGTAAAACCAGTCAGTTTTCAATCCAGGGATAATCCAAATATCAAATTCCAGTGTCAAAAACAGTTCAGTATCAGACTTACATTAAATTCATGAATATCAGTCAATTAGGAAAAATGGAGGAACGGCAATACTTTCCAACAGAAGGAAACAGAGATACTCACTCAGACACACTCTCTTCTGAGACTAAGACTAAGACAATCCAGGTTTCTGGCTCCATCTTATGGCCGTTTGAGAAACCACACCCAATTACAGTTTTGCATTTTCTTAAAGATAACAGTTTTAAAATGTTTATCCTGGTTTATATATTTCTAACCCAAATAGCTGTTAGGTGACCCATATTCCTAACAGTTTTCTTGCAGACGTTTCATGTTCCAACTAGGGAACATCATCAGTGCTAGAAGGGAGTGGGATTTGTGGGATGCAGGGAGGAGGAGGAGGAGGAGGAGGAGGAGGAGGAGGAGGAAGACGATGATGACTGTGAGGGTCCTTGGTGCTCTCTGAGCTTGGTTATTTTTTGGCAGCCGTTTCATTACCCAACTAGGTATCAGCAGCAGCGGTAGAAGGGAGTGGGGTTGGGAGGAGGAGGAGGAGGAGGAGGAGGAGGAGGAGGAGGAGGAGGAGGAGGAGAACTATGGGGTCCTTGGTCCTCCCTGAGCTTGTTTGTTCCCTTGTAGACATCTCATTACCAAACTAGGGAACATCATCAGTGCTAGAAGGGAGTTGGGTTTGTGGGGGAGAGGAGGAATAGGAGGCGGAGGAGGGGTGTTTTTGGAACTTGGCTATTATTATTATTATTATTATTTGCAGCCATTTCCAATTAGGGAACATCATCAGTGCCAGGAAGGTTTGGGAGGAGGAAGAGGAGGAGAACTGTGAGCTCCTTGGTGCTCTCTGAGCATGGTGGTTTTCTTGCAGATGTTTTATTACCCAAACTGGGTATCATCATCATCATCATCATCACTAATGATGCCACTTAGTTTAATGAAATTCTTCAAGAAAACCACCATGGCTCAGAGAGCCCCGGGGACCCTCCCGTCACAAATTCTCCCAGCCAGTTTGAGGAGTGAAGCTGATTTCATGTGACAAGTCAGTGGGATGTGACTTATCAAAGCTAATCGCTCAGTCAGATAGATTGGATCCGAATTATTGATTCCATTTGCAAAGAGGAGCGGTTCGAAGGGAAGATACGGTCCATCTATCTTCTCGTCCTCCCGCTGCTTTCCAAAGGATTGTCAGTTCAACGGCCTTCTGAAATAGGCCACTGTATCCTTTCACTTGCTTAAGTTTCCATTCTCTGGTTTTGTCTATTTAGAGAAGGAGTCCATATTTTTTTTTCCCCGCCCATGCAGTTCGATGGATGGAGATCCGTGCTGTAGGGTGGGTTGAGCAGCATCTCTGCGCATTGTGCTTCCCGCTGTTCATGATTCAGAAATTAATGCCAAAAAGGGCATTAAGAGTTGTAAATCTAATCTTACGAAGCTTCTCCTCCGGTAATATTGAATTGCTAACTAGGGCATGCAAAACCTTTGCTAGACCAATACTCGAATACAGCTCATCTGTCTGGAATCCGCATCGTATATCGCAGGGATCTCCAACCTTAGCAACTTTAAGACTAGCGGACTTCAACTCCCAGGCAAGGCCCAGGCAGGTGGCTTAAAGTTGCCAAGGTTGGAGACCCCTGCCCTATAGCATTGAAGACAAATGGCTGTCCAATCTCTTCTTAAAAACCTCCAGGGTTGGAGCACCCACAACTTCTGTTGGCAAGCTGTTCCACTGATGAATTGTTCTGACTGTCCGGAAATGCCTCCTTAGTTCTAGGTTGCTTCTCTCCTGGATGAGTTTCTTCTTGTCCTGCCTTCAGGGGGCTCTTCTGAACATTTTTGATGGAACTTCTCTTTTCCCCAACGTTCTTTGGAAGCAAGCAAGGACTTGTGCGGTAGCGGAGCTGCAGCTGTCTCTGGGAAAAACCCCAGGGCTTGAAGAGTTTTTAACTAATTAGACACCACAGGAAGAGTTATTCTCCCAACCTTCACCGTTTTCCTTCTGAGGAACTAAACTAAACCTCTCCAAATTTCGTAGGACATCCATTACATGGATGGGACCCTCTGGAGATTCAACCAGAGATGACAGGCTCAAGGACAGCTGTTCAGAGCGGTCCTGTAAGCACTGAACAGCCTGGCTAGCGGGAAGCAGAAACAAGGAAAGCTGATTGCGATTCGAATGACACCCGCCACAGAGCTGACTGCTAATGAGAAGATGCAGAGAGATGCCCCAGGTTCTGGAGAAGAAATGGTGAACGGAAGACTCTTCCGCTACGAGCAGCAGAAGTGACAATGGCGCTGGAATCAAGAGGCAGAGAACGGATCGTTCTTCAAGATTCCTTTCTGGGTACAGAGAGGTTTGGAGAACGTCCACAAGTGCTTCGGACAATTGGCCTTTATGGAGGCAGCCCAGCAAGATGAAGGAATGCCATTTGTAATCCAAGCTGTGATCCGACATAGGTTTGGCGTACTTCCTTTTGTTGGAAGAAATATCCAAGCCGGGAGAAAGGCGCTGGAGACAAAATGGAGGCTAGTGTTGTGGCCTTCCAGCAGCCAATGAAGCTGGCAGCAGACTCGGACAGTGAGGAAGTTGGGGAGGAACATGGACCAGTCCTGGAGTCTGGGGAGGCTCTGACGAAGGCTCTGTGTCGGAGGCAGAGATGGGGCCAGGGCCGCCTGACAGTTATCAACTGGCTTCGGAGTGGGAGATCAGTGGGGAAGAAGAACAGCTGGAGCCTGTTCCCAGTGTGCACATGCACAGAGCTGCCAGATGAAGGGAACAGCTAAGGAACAAGGGTCGACTCGGGAGTAAAGGCACAGGTGGATGGTGAATGGCCCCTCCCATAGGGAATAAAGAGGAGCAAAAGGGGAGTGGTGTTTGCAGGAGACAATTAGTTCATTTAATCACTGTGAAGATTTATTCGTGACTTCTTGCCAAGTAATTCCTGCTACAGCGTGGTGTTCGGAAGCTATGGGCCTGGCAACTCTCCAAGCCTGATATAGGTCTGTAGTTGTGAAATCTCATGAAAGACAGTTTGCCGGGACTTTACTGGAGAGGAATTCACTTTAACCTAAACAAAAGGGGTTTTATCGTGACGAGAAGTTGGCTTCATGATCTTGGGAAACCTAGTTCAGAACAGTTGGAGGCTGTTCGGAAAGAGGGTTTAATGGTGAAGCAGAACTACCCAGCATCCATGATTCTGGGCAGCTGACCACATGGAATTGAGAGTGGGGGGGGTATTTATACCTTCTCTTGGACTTTCCACTTGAGCTTCCTGTTCCTGTGTAAGAACATGTATTCTATTGACTATTGTAGGGGTCATGGCTGGCTCTGTAGGTTGTCTGAGACAAGTTTAGTTGAAGCACGGTCTGCTGATTCAATGAAGGGTCTTATTCGGCAATTACTATTGTGGTTGAGGGCTAATCATACCTTTGTTCAGATCTTGCTGCAGGGAATTTGCTTATGAACAGACCTACCTAGATGTCAATAAGCTCTTTATCCCTTAATTGATGACATCTGCGGAGGTAGTTCAAGGTTGTCTAAGCCCAAAATCTCCAAGCTTGGTGATATCAGTCTGGAACCCTCATTACGTATCTGATATTAGCACAATTGAGAAAGTCCAGAAATATTTCACAAGAAGAGTTCTCTACTCCTCTACTCGTTGTAGAATACCTTATGCCACCAGACTTGAAATTCTAGAACTTGAAAACCTTGAATTACGCCGTCTTCGGTCTGACTTAAGCATGGTATATAAAATCATACATTGCAATGTCCTACCTGTCAATGAATACTTCAGCTTCAACCATAACAACACAAGAGCACACAATAGATACAAACTCAAAGTAAACCGCACCAAACTTGATTGCAGGAAATACGACTTCAGCAATAGAGTAGTCAATGTCTGGAATACTCTACCCGACTCTGTAGTTTCTTCCCCAAACCCCAAAAACTTTAACCTTAGACTGTCTACTATTGACCTCACCCCTTTCCTAAGAGGCCTGTAGGGGGCGTGCATAAGCGCACCAACGTGCCTACCGTCCCTGTCCTATTGTTTCTCTTATTCTTTTATTTTTCTTATATGTACCCATTTCATGTATTCACAACTATGTATACATTTATACTTATTATCTTGTAAACAATTGGCAAATCAAATAAATAAATAAATATAGGGTATTCTGTTGCAAGCAGAGGCGTGCAGTATTTCTTGTGAAATACTTCTGGACTTGCTCAATTGTATTAATGTCCGATATACCAGGGGTCTCCAACCTTGGCAACTTTAAGACTAGCGGACTTCAACTCCCAGAGTCATTAAGTGAGAACCACTTAAATTTGGGTTGCCAGCCACATGGCCACCTGCCTGGGCCTTGCCTGGGCCTCCCCAGGCCTTGGAAACTGGCAAAAAGCACTTGCTAAGCAATTGGACACTAAGCGATCACCTGGTCATTAAGCGAGGACCACTTAAATTGGGGTTGCCAGCCACATGGCCACGCCCACCCCAGCCACACGACCACGTAGCCATGCCCACCCCAGTCACATGACCACATAGCCACGCCCAATCAGCAAGCCACTCCCACCCGTCACATGACCACCAAGCCACACCCACAAATTAGGCCAGGCCCACAGAACCTGGTTGTTAAGAAATTGAAATCCCACTCGTGCTTGTCACCATTTACAACTTCACCCTTCCCCAAGACGTCTCTGAGATAATGGGCGGAAGTTCACCAGGGCATCCCCGATGTCTTATTTTCTTGGTGAAATAATAAACCACGATGGACGCCTTGAGGCTTCCGCTTCAAACGCTAGCTCTGGAAACGCCTTCCTTACTCTTGTATTCATAACTCAAAAGGCCTGGCTGCAGAGGTGGGGGTATTCAGCCGGTTCTGACCGGTTCTGGAGAACCGGTAGCGGAAATTTTGAGTAGTTCGGAGAATTGGCAAATACTACCTCTGACTAGCCCCGCCTCCATTCTCTATTCTCTGCCTCCCATTGAGTCCCAGTTGATCGGCTGGGTCGTCTTTCATTGCCCTGCACAGGAGAACGGAGCTGGAAAGCAGGTTACTCCCCAGGAGTCGGCTCTCGACCGGGCTGGCGGAGGCAGGAGGAGGTAGGGGAACGGCCCAGCAGGACTTACTGCTTTGCCTCCTCACTACCAAGCAGTGGTTGGGCGGCGGCTTGGCGAGGGAAGGGGGATTTTGCAGTATCCATCCCCTGCCACGCCCACCAAGCCACGCCCACAGAACCAGTAGTAATACTTGTTGAATCCCACCACGGCCTGGCTTGACCCTTCCACCAGGAAGAGATGAGGCTGTCATCTCGGAGACCAGATGCTAAGACTTCAATCGAAGACGGCAGGAGGTCAGGGATCAAAGCGGGGGTTGGGGGAGCCCCTCGACCTACCCTCAGCTCCTTCACCGATGCTGGGGAGGAAACAAGCATTGGCAGCTAGCCTAGATTCCTTTACCCACCCACCCCCGCTTTCCCCCTTCCCAGAATTATGGAGAAAGTGCAAATGCAAAACACCACAGGGCCAGCATCGCACACACGCTTGGTCGATTGCTCTTTGTGGCCAGATGGGGAGACTTGTTGCGCGATGACAGCGAGTTGAGTCTTTGCAGTGTTTTCTCGGGGACGTACATGTGCGTGCGTGTGTGCGTGTGTGTGCGTGTGTGTGTGTGTGTACAAGGAGGTGCCAGGTTTCTGTCAAAAATAGCAGCCTGGCATCTGTTCTCCTGGAGTCGGAGTGGATGTGTTCGCAACCAGCTTTCTACCGCGTGCCGTTTTGTGGGGTGATACAGTGGTGGGATTCAAATGTTGTTTGACGACCGGTTCTGTGGGTGTGGCTTGGTGGGCGGGGCATGGCTTGGTGGGCGGGGCTTGGTGGGCATGGCAAGGGTAGGGATACTGCAAAATCCCCCTTCCCTCCGCACCCCACTAACCTGCTTTCCAGCTCCGTTCTCCAGTGCAGGGCAACCAAAGAAGATCCAGCCGATCAGCTGGGACTCAATGGGAGGCAGAGAAGAAATGGGGTTGGCGGGGCCAGTCAGAGGTGGGATTTGCCGGTTCTCTGAACTAGTCAAAATTTCTACTACCGGTTCTTCAGAACTGCTCAGAACCAGCTAAATACCACCTCTGTCTCTATGGGTGGGTGAAGGACTGGTCCAGTCCTGTTTGGAATCACAGTGACAATCTAAAAATGATCTGAGAGGCATCTGTGCCCCTAAACAATCATCTGCAGCTGTGGTGGGAGTCAAAATATTTTACTACTGGTTCTGTAGGTGTGGCTTAGTGGGCAGGGCAGGGCTTGGTGGGCATGGCAGGGGAAGGATATACTGTAAAATCCCCCTTCCCTCCCCACCTCACTAACCTGCTTTCCAGCTCTGTTCTCCTGGGCAAGGCACCCAAAGAAGACCCAGCCAATCAGCTGGGACTCAATGGGAGGCGGAGGATAGATGGGGTTGGCGGGGCCAGTCAGAGGTGGGATTTGCTGTTTCGCCAAACTACTCAAAATTTCCACTACCGGTTCTCCAGAACTGGTCAGAACTGGTGGAAGACCACCTCTGGGGATGATAGAAGCTCGAGAAATGGCTGGGTATGGCGGTGTTGTCTTCAGCAAACTTGTCAGAGTATATTTATTTTTATTTATTTATTTGATTTGCCAATTGTTTACAAGATAATAAGTATAAATGTATACATAGTTGTGAATACATGAAATGGGTACATATAAGAAAAATAAAAGAATAAGAGAAACAATAGGACAGGGACGGTAGGCACGTTGGTGCGCTTATGCACGCCCCCTACAGACCTCTTAGGGAAGGGGTGAGGTCAATAGTAGACAGTCTAAGGTTAAAGTTTTTGGGGTTTGGGGAAGAAACTACAGAGTCGGGTAGAGTATTCCAGACATTGACCACTCTATTGCTGAAGTCGTATTTCCTGCAATCAAGTTTGGTGCGGTTAACTTTGAGTTTGTATCTATTGTGTGCTCTTGTGTTGTTATGGTTGAAGCTGAAGTATTCATTGACAGGTAGGACATTGCAATGTATGATTTTATATACCATGCTTAAGTCAGACCGAAGACGGCGTAATTCAAGGTTTTCTAGTTCTAGAATTTCAAGTCTGGTGGCGTAAGGTATTCTACAACGAGTAGATATTCGTGAACTGGAATAGAGAGAGCACGGTAGCAAGGTCAGCCAATGAATAGGCATAGCTACTAAGTCAGCCAATGAGGACAGTTTGGAAACTGAAACTAGAATAGCCTAGGCTGGAGACTGAAACTAAAAAGTAGCCTAGGCGTGGCTCTATATTAAGCTCTGCAGCTCTGTTGAGCTCTGAGTCTGTCTATTGAAAATGAAACTGCTTCTCTCCTCTTGCTTGCCTGCTGAAGTAAAAGAGAAACTCGCTTGCTTGCTTGCTGAAGGCAGGAGCGCTGCTCTGAACTTGCAACATGCATTATCTTCTGTCTGAGTTTGCTCCACGTTGGAGAAATCTACAGGTGGTTTGTAAAATCTACTTACTATGTTTATAAAGACGTTCAATGAAGCATCAGCCATCTGTGTTTATTTTTCTGGCACTGAATGAACGCTGCAAAACTCTGGACAAAACTGTGACCACAGCTTCATCCAAACACCTGTCCAGAGGTTGTCCTGGGGAGGATGCCATCCCGGTTGCGAGGGTATTTCCTGAGCAGTTTCCGTTGCTAAGCGAGGCAGCTGTTCAATGAGCTTCTCCCCCTGTTTTTGCCACCGTCATGAAGCGAATCTCCAGAGTTGTTCCCATGTGTTGGGGGTGGTTGTTAAGCCAATCTGGGTTTGATCGTTGACTATGCTTGTACAGAAGCCAGCTGGGAAAGGGATCAATGGGGAATCACATGACTCTGAGATGGTGCAGACCTCATCAATTCATGCCAGTTGCCAATCCACATTTTTGCCTATTTTGAGTCCGTGGGAAGGAGTCCAGAGGTGGACAAAAATGCCAACTCCAGTCTGAACATCTGGCTAACCATGCTACAAACCATAATTATCTATCTATCTATCTATCTATCTATCTATCTATCTATCTATCTATCTATCTATCTATCTATCTGTGTCTGCCCATCTCTCTATCTCTTTCTTTTCTATCTTTGTCCATCCATCCATCCGTCCATCCATCCATCCATCTATCTATCATCTATTTTTTCTATCTGTGCCTGCCTATTTCTCTCTTTTCTGTCCATCCATCCACCTACCTACCTACCTACCTACCTACTTATCTATCTATCTATCTATCTATCTATCTATCTATCTATCTATCTATCTATCTATCTATCTATCTATCTATCTATCTATCTATCTATCTATCTATCTATCTATCTATCTATCTATCATCTATCTATCTTATCTATCATCTGTGTCTGCCCATCTCTCTATCTCTTTCTTTTCTGTTTGTCCATCCGTCCATCCATCCAACCAACCACCCACCCATCCATCTAACTATTTGTCATCTATTTTTTCTATCTGTGTCTGCCTATTTCTCTCTCTTTTCTGTCCATCCATCCATCCATCCATCCATCCATCCATCCATCCATCCATCCATCCATCCATGCCTCCCTACCTCCCTACCTCCCTATCATCTATCTATCTATCTATCTATCTATCTATCTATCTATCTATCTATCTATCTATCTATCTATCATCTATCTATCTATCTATCTTATCTATCATCTGTGTCTGCCCATCTCTCTATCTCTTTCTTTTCTGTTTGTCCATCCATCCATCCATCCAACCATCCACCCACCCATCCATCTAACTATCTGTCATCTATTTTTTCTATCTGTGTCTGCCTATTTCTCTCTTTTCTGTCCATCCATCCATCTCCATCCATCCATCCATCCATCCACCCACCCACCTATCTTATCTATCTTATCTATCTATCTATCTATCTATCTATCTATCTATCTATCTATCTATCTATCTATCTACCTATTTATCTACCCATTTATCTATCTATCCATATCTGTCTATCTATCTATCTATCTATCTATCTATCTATCTATCTATCTATCTATCATCTATCTATCATCTATCTTTTTTTCTATCTATCTATCTATCTATCTATCTATCTATCTATCTATCTATCTATCTATCATCTATCTATCTATCATCTATCATTTTTTTTTCTATCTATCTATCTATCTATCTATCTATCTATCTATCTATCTATCTATCTATCTATCTATCTATCATCTTCCACCTTTTTTTTTGCAAAAAAAACCAAAAAAAAAAACCTCAAGGTGGCAAACCTCTCCAACAAACCTTCCTCCTCCTATTTTCCCCACCCCCCCACCCCCCGTGAGGTGAGTTGGGCTGAGAGAGAGAAGAACTGGTCTAAAGTCACCCAGCTTAAGATGGGAGTAGAACTCAAGAGTTTCCTGGTGATTGGCCCAAAGTCACCCAGCTGGTTTAAGTCGGGATGATTCAGTTTCTAGGCTGATGCCTTAACCGCTAGACCAGGGGTGTCCAACCTTGGCGACTTTAAGCCTGGAGGACTTCAACTCCCAGAATTCCCCAGCCAGCTGGCTGGGGAATTCTGGGAGTTGAAGTCCTCCAGGCTTAAAGTCGCCAGGTGACACCCTGCGCTAGACCATAACCATAATAATCCAGGTGGGAGATTAAAAAAACTAGACTAGATTCGACTAAACGGTGTGTAGATACACAAGGCTGCCTTGAGCCTCATAGCCCAGCAAATGCGTTCAACTGGAAATCTTGCATTTGTACATGCTTGTGGGTTGTCAACCTCGCTCTCTCCACAATCCCACGATGGCTGCGTGCGTGGAAATCCCTCGCCAGGCTATGGAAGGGGGGGGGGAATGTCACAGACTGGATTTTAAGCGGTCCGTGGAGAGAAGCAGGGCGACCCTGTCCAGCCTCTCTGCTCGCCCAGACGCCGCGCAATTCAGCGCCCGCCTGGCGCGCATCTTTCACCCGGGCTGAAATGTGCATCGCATCCTCTCCTGGGGCGCGGGTGGGGGTGGGGGGTTAACCCAGCCCCTTTCGGCTGCTGCCTAATCGGAGGTTATTATCGTGGCTTGTATTTGCTCTGACCCAGGGAGCTGCGTCGAGATAACGGCGGGGCCATTTGTTCTGAGCTCGTCCGCCCGCTTGCCTCAACCGCTCGCCTTCCGCGCCAACGGAGCGCAAAGCCCGCCGGCTGGAAGTAATTGCATTTTGTTTGGGAATCACCCCGGGGTTGGAAGAGAGCCATCTGTGTGTGTGTGAGAGAGAAACGGGGGGCAGGAGGAAGAGGGGGAGAGAGGGAGGGAGAGAGACAGACAAACAAACAGAGACCCAAAGACAGAGATGGAGACAGAGACCCAGAGAGACGGAGACAGAGAGAGACAGAGACCCAGAGTGAGAGAGAGAGACAGAGAGACAGAGATGGAGATGGAGACTCAGAGAGAGAGAGAGACAGAGACATACAGAGACAGAGAGACAGACAGACAGAGACACAGAGACAGAGATGGAGAGAGACAGACACCCAGAGTGAGACAGAGAGACAGAGATGGAAATGGAGACTCAGAGAGAGAGAGAGAGAGACAGAGACAGAGACAGAGACAGACAGAGACACAGAGACAGAGATGGAGAGAGACAGACACCCAGAGTGAGACAGAGAGACAGAGAGACAGAGATGGAAATGGAGACTCAGAGAGAGACAGAGACAGAGACAGAGACAGACAGAGACACAGAGACAGAGATGGAGAGAGACAGACACCTAGAGTGAAAGAGAGAGAGACAGAGTCACAGAGACACACACAGAGAGAAACAGAAACCCAAAGAGAGAGAGACAGAGAGGTGGAGATGGAGACTCAGAGAGAGAGAGAGAGAGAGACAGAGAGGAGACAGACAGACAGACAGACAGACAGACAGACAGACAGACAGAGACGGAGATGGAGATGGAGAGAGACAGAGACCCAGAGTGAGAGAGAGAGAGAGAGAGAGAGACAGACAGACAGACAGACAGACAGACAGACAGACAGACAGACAGAGACGGAGATGGAGATGGAGAGAGACAGAGACCCAGAGTGAGAGAGAGAGAGAGAGACAGACAGACAGACAGACAGACAGACAGACAGAGACGGAGATGGAGATGGAGAGAGACAGACACCCAGAGTGAGACAGAGAGACAGAGAGACAGAGATGGAAATGGAGACTCAGAGAGAGAGAGAGAGAGAGAGAGAGACAGACACAGAGACAGAGATGGAGAGAGACAGACACCTAGAGTGAAAGAGAGAGAGACAGAGTCACAGAGACACACAGAGAGAGAAACAGAAACCCAAAGAGAGAGAGAGACAGAGAGGTGGAGATGGAGACTCAGAGAGAGAGAGAGAGAGAGACAGAGACAGAGAGAGACAGAGAGAGACAGAGACCCTGAGAGAGAGAGAGAGAGAGAGAGAGAGAGAGAGAGAGAGACAGACAGACAGACAGACAGACAGACAGACAGACAGAGACGGAGACGGAGATGGAGATGGAGAGAGACAGAGACCCAGAGTGAGAGAGAGTGACCCAGAAAGACAGAGACAGAGACACAGAGACAGAGACAGGCAGAGATAGAGAGACCAATAGAGAGAGACCTGAGAGAGACCCATCTCTCTTTAGAAGGACTAGGGGAGACAGGACCACAGTACTCCAATATTTGAGTGGCTGCCACAAAGAAGAGGGGATCAACCTATTCTCCAAAGCACAGAAGGCAGGACAAGAAGCAAAGGATGGAAACTAATCTAGAACTAGGGAGAAAATTCCCAAGAGTGAGAACAATTAACCGGTGGAACAGCTTGCCTCCCAAAGTTGTAAGTGCTCCAACACTGGAGGTTTTTGAGAAGAGATTGGACAACCACCTGTCTGAAATGGTATAGAGTTTCCTGCTCCGGCAGGGGGTTGGACTAGAAGACCTCCAAGGTCCCTTCCAGCTCTGTTATTCTATTCAAGACAATGTCTGTACCTCCACAAAACTCGAGGTCTGCAGAGCCGGGGTTATCTCTTTTCTCTATGGATGAGAGTCCTGGACTCTGTAGCGAAGACACATCAAAGAACTATTCTCCAAAGTACCATACGGCAGGATATGATGGAAACTCATCAAGGAGAGAAGCAACTTAGAACTAAGGAGAAATGTCCTAAGAGTGAGAACAATTAACCAGTGGAACTGCTTGCCTCCAGAAGCTGTGAATGCTCCAACACTGGAGTGCTGTAAGTAGAAATTGGACAGCTTTTTGTCTAAAATGTTATAGGATCTCCTATAGGGGTTGGACTAGAAGGCCTCCAAGTTACCTTCCAACTCTGTAATAGTGTAAAGAAATAACTTTTGATGGAAAGCTAAAAATATATTTTAACCAACTCGGCAAATGAAAAATAATTCAAGGCGCTGAACTATCTATCTTGCTCTTTCAGCATCGAGCCCGAATAAGAATTCTTGCGGTGAAACTACCTTTTCTTTACAGCTGGAATAAAAAAACAAATGGTGCCTCTTTCCTCCTAGATCATGTTCTTTTTGTCATTGACTGCCTTACAGAGTTCGAAATAAATCCTCCAAAGATGTCGGTTGTACGTCCAGCAAAGAGTAAATAAATCACGAGGCTGTTTGGCAACAATGCTTCACAACATTCAGGCGTGCTGAATCTTGGCAACTGTGCAGGAAGTGGATATAAATTTCCTCACGTGGGGAGAAGACGCTGGGACCATGAAGTGGAAGAAATCAACTCCTATTGCAGTGATGGCGGACCTTTGTGTTGTGGTGTGCTGAAAGCGCGTGCTGGCACCCACAATGCAATGCGCCCCATTCCCTCCCGTGCGCAGCCCCTCTGGCCCCCTTACCTGCACTGCACATGCATGCACCTCCCAGCGGATTTTTGGACGGTTTGAGGCCTTTTTCGCCCTCCCGGAGTCTTGAGGGAAGCCACTGAAGCCTTTGGAGGCTGAAAAATGGGCCCGTTTCGCCACTTCCGGTATTTCCAGAAGGCCCGTTTTTCGGCCTCCCGAGGCTGCAGAGGCTTCCTTTAAGCCTCTGGAATGGCGAAAAAGGCCTCAAACGGGCCGAAAATCAGCTGGGAGCCATGCACATGCACAGTGCAGGTAAGTTTGGCTGGGGCTCGCGGGTCCGCACAAATGGCTCTGCGTGCCACCTGTGGAACGCATGCCGTAGGTTCGCCATCACGGTCCTCTTGCAAACGTTGGGAGCTGTGCATGATTTCAGACCTGTTAAGCGTCCTGGGATCTTGCTCATTCAAATAAACCTGGATGCTTCTTCTGCAGTGCAGTGGGGTCCCCAACTTGAGACCACAAGGGTGCCCCAAATCCCTGTTGCTAAGTGAAACATTTGCTAAGCGAGTTTTCCCCCGCCTTACGATCTTTCTTGTCATCATCGTTCAGTGAATCGCTGCAGCTGTTAAGTTAGCAAAGCGGTCGTTAAGTGAATCCGGCTTCCCTCTTGGCTTGTGAGAAGGTCGCAAAAGGGGAGCACGCGACCCCGGGGATGCTACAACCGTCATAAATACAAGCCAGTTGCCAAGCATCCAAATTTTGATTAATGTGATCAAGGAAAATCTGTAATGGTTGTAAGTGTGAAAAACGGTCATAAGTCACTTTTTCCCCCAGTCCCGTTGTGGCTTCGAACGGTCATTAAATGAACGGTGGTAAGTCAAGGACTATCCATGTTCATTGTTGTGCTTTTGTTGCTGCCTTGAAGGGCTCACACCCTGTGGCTGAAGTTGTCTCAAAAGTGCTTTTTCAAAAAAATTCTGTTTTTTTTTCCTTTGAAGAGGTTTCGCTTCTTATCCGAGAGGCTTCCTCAGCTCTGACTGAATGGTGGGGAACAGAAGGATTGATACTCCTTGCAGACAGAACTAGTCTTTGGCATCCTTTTAGCCAATCGTTACTGAAGTCCTGCCAGGGGTGGGCTTCAAAAAATATTAGCAACAGGTTCTCTGCTTGGTTGCAGGGTGGGTGTGTCCATGGTGGGTGAAAATAACAGATAACGGATAATCAGTGTTGGAAGGGACCCTAGAGTCATCTAGTCCAACCCCCCACCCAAGCGGGAGACCCTACACCATTTCTGACCAATGGCAGTCCAGTCTCTTCTTGAAAGCCTCCAGTGATGGAGCTCTGATAACTTCTGAAGGCAACTTCTGTTCCATGGGTTGATTGTTCTCACTGTCAGAAAGTTTCTCCTTATTTCCAGGTTGAATCTCTCCTTGATCAGTTTCCATCCATTATTCCTTGTCTGGCCTTCGGGTGCCTTGGAGAATAGCTTGACCCCCTTCCTCCTCTCTGTGGCAGCCCCTCAAATATTGGAAGACTACTATCATGTCTCCCCTGGTCCTTCTCTTCCCTAGACTAGCCAGGCCCAGTTCCTGCAACCATTCATCGTATGCTTGGGAGGCCCCTTGTTCACCCTCCCCGAGCCTCCGCGTGGGCCCTGCCTTACCTGGCATCCAAAATGGGCAGCGTGGAGACTCCTGGGAGGGGCAGGGAGAGGGAGGGACCAGCCAGTCATTGTAACTACCAGTTTGGCGAACTAGATTTAAAATTAGCATCCGGTTCTACCCTGAGTCCTGCCTCTCTCTCTCTCTCTTTTTTTTAATGGAATGGAATAGCATAGAATAGAATAGAACAGAGCAGAACAGGAATAGAACAGAATAGGAATACGAATAGCGATAGGGATAGGATAGGATAGAATTGGAATATAGAATAGGAATAGAATAGAATTGGAATATAGAATAGAATAGAATAGAATAGAATAGAATAGAATAGAATAGAATAGAATAGAATAGAATAGAATAGAATAGAATAGAATAGAATAGAATAGAATAGAACAGAATCTTTATTTTGAATAGAATAGAGCAGAACAGAACAGGAATAGAACAGAATAGGAATAAGGGATAGGGATAGGGATAGGGATAGGAATAGGAATAGGAATAGGAATAGAATAGAATAGAATAGAATAGAATAGAATAGAATAGAATAGAATAGAAATATGGGATAGGGATAGGGATAGGATAGGATAGACTAGAATAGGAATAGAATAGAATAGGAATAGATTAGAATAGGAATAGATTAGAATAGAATAGGAATATAGAATAGAACAGAACAGAACAGAACAGAATAAAATAGAGTAGAGTAGAATTCTGTATTGGCCAAGAGTGGTTAGACACACAAGGAATTTGTCTTTGGTGCAAATGCTCTCAGTGTACATAAAAGGAAAGAGACATTCGTCAAGAGTCAAGAATCATCAGGTACAACACTTAATAATAGTCATAGGGTACAATAACACAGATCAGATACATGACTCACATCATGCAAAACCCTGTCATTGTTCCTAACCTCCAGGGGTGCTCTGGGTGTTTCGCATGTTAGTCGCAGGGGGCTGTCATAATAGGAAATCATAATTATTCCTCTTCCGAGCAGACACTGAACTCAAGCCACGAGGCTCTTTAACCCTCTGGCTGCGCTTCTCTCACGCTCCCGATCTTTTCAGCTAAAAGGCCAACGAGCTTAAATGTCTCAAACGGGGAGGCCGTGCATTGCTAGAAATTGTCGTCATGCCATATTGTGCAGCGACAGCTATGAAAAGCGAACCGTGCTTTCCTCCTCGCTTGGGAGCAAACATCTAAGCTAAACTCTCCAATTAAGGTAAGAAGGAAATTCAGCCGCGGAGCTCTTGACAAGCAGAGCCTCAGCCCAATGCAAGAGAAAATGTCTGCATTCAACCGTCCAATTAGTCCGTGACTTTAGCAAAAAAAAATAGCGTAGGGCAGATAACAGATAATCAGAGTTGGAAGGGACCTTGTAGGTCATCTAGTCCAACCCCCACCCAAGTGGGAGACCCTACACCATTTCTACTAGATGGCAGTCCAATCTCTTCTTGAAAGCCTCCAGTGATGAAGCTTCCACAACTTCCGAGGGCAACTTCTGTTCCATGGGTTGATTATTCTCCCTGTCAGAAAGTTTCTCCTTAAATCCAGATTGAATCTCTCCTTGGTCAGTTTCCATCCATTAATCCTTGTCTGGCCTTCGGGGTGCTTTGGAATAATAATTGACCCCCTCTTCTTTGGGGCAGCCCCTCAAATATTGGAACATGCTATCCTGTCTCCCCTGGTCCTTCTCTTCGCTAGACTAGCAATACCCAGTTCCCGTAACCGTTCTTCATATGTTTTAGTCTCCAGTCCACAGAAAATTAAGCCATGTTTGGAAGTTGCCTCCTTTGTACTTAATAACGATTAAAGTTGGTTCTTGCTACATGAATCAGAACATGCCTTTTGAGATGAGATTGTCTATTTTTCTGGCCTGGCCTGTGGTAAGCTGGCAGAGATGACATCAGTTCTTCCTTTTTCCTGTGCATTTAAAACTCTTTTAAGGCCTAAAATGCAGATTTTTTTTCCCCAGGCATGCTATTTTAAGTGTCTTTCCCTTCATTTGCCCAATTCAAAAGTTGCTTTCGTTCACCCAAAGGACTTTGGTAAGTTGATTTCCTGTCATGACCCGGGGCGTGGCACAAAGGCAACACAGTCACATAAGAAAAGTTCCTTTAATACCACCAACTTTGCCCCCAAGGTCCAGTTACCTTTGGCTGGAGAAAAAAACTCTCTCAGGAACAGCCTTTAAACGGAGGAAATTCAGTCCGAAAACAAAGTACATATAAACTGTAAATAAAACCCCCCACAAACCACACTGCAGCAATTAACTGAACAGGGCAGGATAAGGAATTGTAGACTTCAAAAGCCAACAAAACACACACAGTTGGGAAGAAGCCAGGAACCCAGATAAGCCTTGACAATAACAGATAACTCACGATTTGCTTCCAACAAGTTGCTGTGTGCAAACTCCCTCTTTAAACACTATTCCCAGCTGCAGCTAGTGAAGGGAATCAGGGCCCTTTCCTCCCCCGTAAGCCACACAATTCACGTTGCTCCCTTCTCCGTTCCTCCCTGCGTGCCCTAGGATGAAGAGGGGGTGGGCCTCGGGTCTTCCTCTGAATTCCCTCTCCCTTGCTCTCCCTCTCCCCTGCTCTGCCCAGCCAGACTGTGACCTTCCCCAGTTTCTTCCACAGCCAACGGAGCTACACACCCACTCCCTGTCAGCTGCTTGGCCTCCCCCTCAGAATCAGATTCCAACAGGGGCGTGGCATTTCCCTGTGTAGAAGTCAGCCTTTCTCGCCATGACAGCCTGAAGAAGTGTGGACTTCAACTCCCAGCATAGCTGGCTGGGGAATTCTGGAAGTCCACACCCAGTTGTCATGATTGAAAAACACTGATTTATGCACGGTGGAATACATTTCTTATGCGTAGAGTGCTCTGTATCTATTTTTCAGGCCATGCTTGTTTGCAAAATTCTTTGTGTCGAAAGGGAACACTTTCCCATCTTGATTTGAAATGAAAAGCTCGATTAAAAAAAAACAAAAAACATCCGGCTTTAGCCCTCTAGTCTCACTCTACTGCCTTTGAAGTGCTTAGATCAGATTATTGGAGAATCAAAGTCGATTGATCCCTCGTGATTACAAATGACCATTCTCGCACGGAGGCTAATGTCCCCAGATTGATGGCCATCGTCCTCCTGAATGCAGGACCTCTTCCCAAGGCTATTAAAGGCCTGACTGCGCAAACCATCTCTAATTATCATTGCCGTGCATTTAAAATGGTCCCTTTTTAATAAGGAAACATGATGCATTGCCGGGTCTGGTGAGAAAGGGTGAATTGGTCCTCCAGTATCTTATCTGAACCATTGTTTATTTCAAATAAAACACATACTGCATTCAGTTTTGGTCACCACACTATAAAAAGTTGTTGAGACTCTGGAAAGAGTGCAGAGAAGAGCAACCAGGAGGATTAGGGGACTGGAGACTGAAACATACGATGAACGGTTGCAGGAACTGGGCCTGGCTAGTCTAGGAAAGAGAAGGACCAGGGGAGACAGGATAGCATTCCAATATTTGAGGAGCTGCTCCAGAGAGGAGGAAAGGGTCAAGGTATTTTCCAAAGCACCTTTGAAGGCCAGGCAAGGAATAATGGATGGAAACTGAACAAGGAGAGATTCAACCTGGAAATAAGGAGAAACTTTCTGACAGTGAGAAAAATCAACCCATGGAACAGAAGTTGCCTTCAGAAGTTGTGGGAGCTTCATCCCTGGAGGCTTTCAAGAAGGGACTGGACTGCCATCTGTCAAAAATGGTGTAGGGTCTCCTGCTTGGGCAGGGGGTTGGACTAGATGACCTACAAGGTCCCTTCCAGCCCTGCTAATCTGTAAACATTATTGTGAATTATTTGGCACACCACGCCTCCTATCCCCTAGAAGAAGAAAATAAATAAATCAGGCTTCTTCATAAGAGACTTAAGAATCAAGGTGCAATCCAGATCTTACCCGGTAGGTCCTCCACTTACAATCATTCATTTAATGATGGTTCGAAGTTACAAGAGCCCTGAAACTAGTCACTTGGGGGATTCTGGGAGTTGTGGGTGTTCTGACTTAGGCTTCATAAAATCACCAAACAGACTCCTTGTCCTGACAAAAACCTCTTTTATTTAGGCTAATGTGAATTCCTCTCATTCACATCCAGCAAAGTCCCGGCAAACAGTCTTTCAAGAGTGATTTACAACCAACAGACCTGATCAGGCTTGGAGATGTGCCAGGCCGATAGCTTCCAAGCGCAACGCTGTACAAGAAAATACTTGGCAAGGAGTCTCTGAGAATCACAAACAAATCTTCACACTAATTAAACGAACGAATTGCCTCCTGCAAACCCCACTCCCCTTTCACTCCTCTTTATTCCCTATGGGAGGGGCCATTCACTGTCCACCTGTGCCTTTACTCCTGAGTCGACCCTTGTTCCTTAACTGTTCCCTTCTCCTGGCAGCTCTGTACATGCGCACATCAGGAACAAGCTCCAACTGTTCTTCTTCCCCACTGATCTCCAACTCCGAAGGCAGCTGATAACTGTCAGACGGCCCTGGCCCCATCTCTGCCTCCAACGCAGAGCCCTCCTCAGAGCCTTCCCCAGACTCCAGGACTGGCCCACATTCCTCCCCAATCTCCTCACTGTCCGAATCTGCTGCCAGCTTCACTGGCCACTGGCAGGCCACACAGTAGGGTTTCCTACCTGAGCAGGGGTTGGACTAGAAGACCTCCAAGGTCCCTTCCAAGCCTATCATTTTATGTTCTATATTCAGCACAGTCTCCCTGTGTCTACGAAGCCGGAGGTCTACAGAGGTGTGGTTATCTCTTCTTTTTATGGATGTGTGTCCCAGAGACATCAAATATCCTGCCCCTGGTGGAGACTGACTCTGAGGGAGAGGAGAAAGAGCCGACCGGGAGTGGAAGTGTGGCTCCTGAGGTTGTGGAGGAGGCTGGGGAAGGGCAGAGGCCGGCTGAGCAGGCAGAGGCCCATCCCAGAGCACGCAGGGAGGAGAGGATAAGGGAGAGACGTGGTCTACTCCGGAGGAGAGGGCCTTGATCCTCTTCATGGGCTGCAGCTGTGACAACTGAATAAGAGTTTGGACCTGCGTATTGGCGAACGCTGGAAACAAAGCATGGAAACGCTTCTAGTTTATAGTTCCTCTCTGAGTGCGTGTTATCGGTGGACATCCTCCAGCCCTTATCTTGCCTGGTTTGTGTTGCTTTTTTCCTCCTTCTTGTAACTGTTTGTGTGGGAGTTTTTGTTTTTTTTTTGTCCTCCATCAAAGATATTCGGAGCTTGGAAGCAAACTGAAGGAATAAAAGGGGCTTCACCTGTTTTCTGTGACTGTGTTTTGTTTTGTTTTTGCATCCCACCCTGGGTCATCACATCAAGCAACTATTCTTCAAAGCATCTGAGGGCAGGACATGTTGCAATGGATGGAAACTAACCAAGGAAAGAACCAACCTAGAAATAAGGAGAAATTTCCTGTGAGGACAATTAACCAGTGGAATTTCTCACTTCCAGAAGTTATGGGTGCTCCAACATGGGAGGTTTCAAAGAAGAGATTGGACAGCTGTTAGGGTCTCTTGCTTGAGCAGGGGAGGTGAGATTAGAAGATCTCTAAGGGTCCTTCCAGCTCTCTTATACTGAGACAAGGCTTTTACTTTCTTTTTCTTCCCCCACAAGTTAGTGAAGCAGCCAGCCGTTCCTCTTGATAAATTCACACTTCCTGCCTTCCCTAATCCAATTATGCTTTACAAGGTGTTCTTGTGCTAAATCCTGCAAAATTGTTTCTGATATACTGTATATATATTTTTACCCACAATTTATGTTAAGCTACTCCATGTATAATTGCTTGTCTAATCACATGCCCCTTATTTTATTTTATTTTTAATTATAGAATTAAGCCTGACACATTTTGCTTCTGCCGTGCCCAGCGTTTAAGGATCATCTTTGAACCTAAAATACATATAATTACTTTAGGGCTCCACTGATATCTGTCTGTGTTTCTTTTAAAACATACCGGCGCCCGGAAAGAAGGAAAATAACATTTAAGCTGTCTTCCTAGGCATTGGCAGAAGACTTGATAGTTTGCTTGGCTAACAGCATGATGAATACTTGGTTTCTAAAATGTATTATTATTTCTTTTAAAGAGGGCAATGAATTCAGTCTTCTACCAAGCTGGCATGCCAAGTGATAGTCTTAAGGTGTGAACAGTGAGTACAGACTAGAATTTTCCAATCCCATCAGATTAATTTCTCTGCTGTTGGGAAAGCAAAACGGCTGGCCTGCCATTGGAAAGCAATTATTTAACAGAATAACAAGAGTTGGAAGGGACCTCGGAGGTCTTCTAGTCCAACCCCGTGCTCAGGCAGGAAACCCTATACCCGTGATGGCGAATCTATGGCACGCGTGCCACAGGTGGCACGCAGAGCCATTTGTGCCGGCATACGAGCTGCTGGCAAACTTACCTCACTGGGCATGCGCGCACCTTAAAGCTGATTTTTGGCCGGTTTGAGGCCCTTTTCGGCTTCCGAAAGGCTTGAGGAAGGCTTCTGCAGGCTTCTGCAGGCCGAAAAATAGGCCTGTTTCATCACTTCCTGTTTTTCCGAAAGTTCCGGAAATGACGAAATGGGGCTAGTTTTCGGCCTGCAAACCTGCAGAAGCCTTCCTCAAGCCTTTGGGAGGCCAAAAAAGTCCTTAAACCGGCCAAAAATCAACTGTGAGGTGCAGTGCAGGTAAGGGGGCGGCAGGGGTGGGTGGGGATAATGTGCCCATGCGTAGGGGACATGGAGGCGCGCATTACCTACTGGGTGCTGGCACATGAGTGCGAGCATGCAAGCACGTGCACAATTTTTGGCACAGGAGCCCAAAAAGGTTAGCCACCACTGCCCTATACCATTTCAGACAAATGGTTGTCTGATCTTGTCTTAAAAACCTTCCAGTGTTGGAGCATTCACAACTTCTGGAGGCAAGTTGTGAAAAATGCTGAGGCTACGTGCATTCCTGACTTAAAATTTTGTGCCTCCATTCCTGCAGCTGGGCCCAGCTATAAAAGATCTATCTATCTATCTATCTATCTATCTATCTATCTATCTATCTATCTATCTATCTATCTATCTATCTATCTATCTATCTATCTATCTATCTATCTATCTATCTATCTATCTATCTATCTACCTATCCCTGTCTGTCTATCTATCTATCTATCTATCTATCTATCTATCTATCTATCTATCTATCTATCTATCTATCTATCTATCTATCTATCTATCTACCTACCTACCTACCTACCTACCCCTTCCTCCCTCTCCATCCATCCATCCATCCATCTATCTATCCTAGCTTGATATCTGTGCTTCACTACGAAACTATATGGTCGGGGGTAGTTTTTGGGGAGGAAAATAAGGGAAAAGAATTCTGCCTCTGCCTACCAGCATCCATCTGTATTCATCTGGCTAGTGTCCTGTATTCATCTGGCTAGTGTGAGAGAGTTGAGGGCTGTTTGGAAACTGAAGCAGTATTTGTTGTGTGAGCAAGAAGGAGACAGCAAGGAACCTGGGCGTGGCTTAGCTGAACTGTTCTGTACTAAAGCTGCTTGGTGCTGCTGTGAAACTGAAACTGAAACTCCTCTGCTTGTGTTTTGCCTTTGGGACAGATTTCTTTTCAGATGGGGAGGGGAGTACAACTCCTTAGCATCAGAGCGTGTTAATAATAATAATATAGGAAATACTGTAGATGATCTGGTGGTCATTTGGAAAAATCCTTTCTTAGTGAGCCCCTAGAAGCCAAGAGGAACCTATGTGTCAAATTTCAAGTTTGTAGGCTTTACAGTTCTGGAGATTTTGCAACGATGCGTGAGTGGCCTTTCGCTTTTATATATATATATATAGATTCTCCAGCCACCAGAATGAATGCATTTTATTGAGAAGGGGAGGTGGGGAATCCTCCCCACATGGCGTGTAAAATGGGTGAGTTACAGCCCCTCTGAAAATGAGGTTTCTAATGGAAACCAACTGACCCTTAGCTGCGCACAGGAAGGTAGAGGAAAAGCCGGAAGATCGATGGCTCCGTTGGAGAAAAATAAAAGATTGGTGTTGGTGGTTAGGCCTGGCCTACCTTCCCTGCACTTCTGCGTGATTACAAAGTAATCCCTGAAGCCTTTCATCTGGAAGGGACAGCAGGTGATGGATGAGGATCTGATCTTGGTTTGGACACCTTTCGCTCCAGGGAAATCCATGCTTTCTTGAGCAACCAGTTGCAAGAGTCTTGCAAAGGACAACTCCTCTCTTCCCACCAGAGCTCTCCATGGTGCTGAACAGCTGTTCTTTCCACCTGAAATTCAGCCTTTGTGATTTCTCATTGATTTATTTGTTCAGGTGGGGCATATCATTACACGGGCTTGCCATACGCATTCACATTTCACCCGGATGAAAAAAACCACAGTAATATATGAACGTTAAAAAGATCTATATTCGGACACCAATGTATCTGAAGGAGGAGTGTGGTGGCCCAGAGGTGGAGCTCTCACCTCAAAATCAGGAGGCTGTGAGTTTGATCCTAGGTAGAGGCAGATATTTCTCTCTCTGGGCACATTGAGAATGTATCTGCTGCATATAACTCCTCATTGTCAACAGGAAGGGCATCCGGCCAGTAAACACCCTGCAAGCTCCATTCAGTTGCCCAGACTCCACCCCTCAAGGGATTACGGGGTCGTTAAAATGATGATGATGATGATGATGATTTGAATACTAATGTATCCACTTAGCTTTAGAACTTGAGGGAGCCCCTGTGCATTAAGGGGAAATAAACTCGAGCAGTGGTGGCTAACCTTTTTGGGCTCCTGTGCCAAAAATTGTGCGTGTGCTTGCACACGGGCACTCGTGTGCCAGCAACCAGAAGGTAACGCGTGCTCCCCCATGTTCTCTATGCATGCGCGCGCAATCCCCCCCCTGCCACCCCCTTACCTGCACTGTGCAAGTGATTTTCGGATGGTTTGAGGCCTTTTTTGACCCTCCCAAAGGCTTGAGGAAGGCTTCTGCAGGCTTGGCAGGCCCAAAACTAGCCCTGTTTCGTCACTTCCGGTATTTTCGGAAAAAACAGGAAGTGATGAAACGGGGCTAGTTTTCGGCCTGCAGAAGCCTGCAGAAGACTTCCTCAAGCCTTTGGGAGGCCGAAAAAGCCCTCAAACCAGCCAGAAAATCAGCTGTGAGGCACGCGCATGCCCAGTGAGATAAGTTTGCCTGCAGCCCGTGTGCTGGCACAAGTGGCTCTGCGTGCCACCTGTGGAATGCGTGCCATAGGTTTGCCATCACGGAACTAGAGCTTGCTCAAGACGTCTAGGGAAACATCGATCTCCTGGCCAGATTTTACATTATAGCCGGTCCTCAAACCTGGGACCAAAATTGAGCCCAAGGTTTCTGTTGCTGCGCAAAACCGCTGTTAAGCGAGTTTTGTCCCATTTTATGACCTTTCTCGCCACCGTTGTGAAGTGAATCACTGCCGTTGTTAAGTTTATAATATGACTGTTAGATGAATCCTGCTTCCACGTTGACTTTGCTTGACAGAAGGTCGCAAAAGGGGATCATATGACCCCGGGACACTGCAACCGTCGTAAATACGAATCAGATGCCAAGCGTCCAAATTTTGATCACACGACTGTAAAGGCCATAAGCGTGAAAAATGGTCGTCGGTGCTGTTGTAACTTTGAATGGTCACTAAACAAACGGCCATAAGTCAAGGACTACCTGTATCTTGGGGGGGAAAACCTCACCAATTGCAAAGTTGCTAGCCATAGACTTAAAATCTTGCAGGAGAGCCAAAAAGCAAGGAGGCGGGTTTTTTTATCTGAAAGAAGGAATAAGCGAAAAATAATTTCTGTCTACATAACAAGATTAGCGGTAAAGCTGCAGGATTAATAGAGGTGTTCTATAAGCATCTTTTTCTTTAAAAATAATCCTCCATGGGTACATATTCCCCCCCCCCCTGCTCTGGATATATTCTGGAAAAAATGCAAAACAAATAAATCATCTTTTCAGATTAGTTTTCTGCTGGTTCGACAAAGGACGGTCTTTTAGCAGATGTTCTGGATTTCTTTGCAAAAGGGAAGTGGGTGAATTTATACACTATTTGGGCTGTCGTCCTGCCTGGTTTGTGGTCCCTGATTGGCTGCTGGCATGCTGGCATCGTTCTTATAAAACAATAAGAAAACAAGGCTAAATAGAATAGGAATAGAATAGAAATAATAGAAATAGAAATAGAAATAGAAATAGAATAGAATAGAATAGAATAGAATAGAATAGAATAGAATAGAATAGAATAGAAGTAGAGATAGAGATAGAGATAGAGATAGAGATAGAGATAGAGATAGAGATAGAATAGAAATAAAACTGGAATGGAATGGAATGGAATGGAATGGAATGGAATGGAATGGAATGGAATGGAATAGAATAGAATAGAATAGAATAGAATAGAATAGAATAGAATAGAATAGAATAGAATAGAATAGAATAGGAATATGGGATAGAGATAGAGATAGAGATAGAGATAGGAGATAGAATAGAAATAAAACTAGAATGGAATGGAATAGAATAGAATAGTATAAAACAGAATAGAATAGAATAGAATAGAATAGAATAGAATAGAATAGAATAGAATAGAATAGAATAGAATAGAATAGAATAGAATAGAATTTTTTATCGGCCAAGTGTGATTGGACACACAAGGAATTTGCCTTTGGTGCATAAGCTGTCTTGTACATAACAAAATACAGTACATTCATCAAGAATCACATGATACAACATTTAGTGATAATCGTAGGAGACTAAATAAGCAATCTAATCATATTAGGAAACTAAATAAAACAATGTAAATCATAAAGATACAAGCAACAAGGTTATAGTCATAAGTTGGACTATAGGTAATAGGAAGGATGAGAAGAATAATAGTAATACAGACTTTGTAAATAGTTGAACAGTGTTGAGGGAATTATTTGTTTAGCAGAGTGATGGTGTTTGGGGGGAAAACTGTCCTTGTGTCTAGTTGTTCTGGTGTGCAGTGCTCTATAGCGTTATTTTGAGGGGGGGAGTTGAAACAGTTTATGTCTGGGATGTGAGGGGTCTGTAAATATTTTCACAGCCCTCTTTTTGACTCGTGCAGTATGCAGATCCTCCATGGAAGGCAGGTTGGTAGCCATTGTTTTTTCTGCAGTCCTAATTACCCTCTGTATCTGTCCTGTTGGGTCTCTTTTCTCTTCTCTTCTCTTCTCTTCTCTTCTCTTCTCTTCTCTCTCTCTCTCTCTCTCTCTCTCTCTCTCTCTCACACACACACACACACACACACACACACACCACACACATGTATATGTATATATAATAAAAATGTGAAGGCAAGATATCAATGAAACAAATAATAAGTCATCAAATCAGTGTTTCTCAAACATGGCCAGTTTAAGAGACGTGGACTTCAACTCCCAGAATTCCCCAGTCCCAGCCAGCTGGCTGGGGTATTCTGGGAGTTGAAGTCCATACGTCTCTTAAACTTCCCAAGGTTGAAAAACTGCAGTCCATATCCAAATGCACAGTGCTCCAAATTTCCTCTTGAAGACGAATCGCAACTCTAAGAGGTCAATAAGGCTAGTTGACACAATACAATTGCACAACGGTTTTTTTAAAAAATGGGTGGTGGGAATTCTCCTGGACACAACCCGTTTTATCCCTGCCAACAAACAACATCCGTAGTCCAAGAGGAGGAAAGCCAGGCCGTAGATCTGCGAGAGAGGCCAGCGGAGGAAGAGCCGTGGTTATAATTTTACAGTTCACTGAGGTGAAATGGAACCTAGTCAATAAAAAACTCACATTTTCCTGAACTGCGGAAATCTGCCAGAGCAGGGAATTTATGAATGAGCCAAAAAAGGCAAGCCGGTGACGGTTGTTTCTAGGTAAGTGTTGTCAGGGCAGCCAGGAGTGAACGCGACAGATGCGACCTTGGAAAAGGGTGAAAATCGGGTTCCTTCGGCAGACAATTCAGGATGAGACGGGGAAAGGATCAAGAATCCGGGTTTTTGTGAGCAAGGATCTGGAATGTGCGATCTCATCGGTGCTGGTTTGCATTGGGGGCGGTTCGGTTACACCAATTTTTAAGCTGATTCATAGATGAATATTTACCTTCTTGAGGGTTGCTGATAGGGCTCAGGTAAGAGCCCTGGGCTGGATAAATGGATGAAGTTTGGTTTAAAGCGCCAGGCTAGAAACTAGAAGGGGGTGAATTTTAGTCTGACTTTAGGCATGAAAGCTGGCTGGGTGACTTTGGCCCAATCACCAGGAGACCGTGAATTCTAGTCCTGTCTTATGAAAGCTGACTAAGTGACTCTGGGCCAATCACTAGGAGACTGTGAGTTCTAGTCCTATCTTAGGCAGGAAAGCCAGTTGGGTGACTTTGGGCCAATCACCAGGAGACAGTGAGTTCTAGTCCCACCTTGGGAAAGCTGACTAGGTGACTTTGGGCCAATCACCAGGAGACTGTGAGTTCTAGTCCCACCTTGTGAAAGCTGACTAAGTGACTTTGGCCCAATCACTAGGAGACTGTGAGTTCTAGTCCTACCTTGTGAAAGCTGACTAGGTGACTTTGGGCCAATCACCAGGAGACTGTGAGTTCTAGTCCTACCTTGTGAAAGCTGACTAGGTGACTTTGGGCCAATCACCAGGAGACTGTGAGTTCTAGTCCCACCTTGTGAAAGCTGACTAGGTGACTTTGGGCCAATCACTAGGAGACTGTGAGTTCTAGTCCCACCTTGTGAAAGCTGACTAGGTGACTTTGGGCCAATCACCAGGAGACTGTGAGTTCTAGTCCCACCTTGTGAAAGCTGACTAGGTGACTTTGGGCCAATCACCAGGAGACAGTGAGTTCTAGTCCCACCTTGTGAAAGCTGACTAGGTGACTTTGGCCCAATCACTAGGAGACTGTGAGTTCTAGTCCCATCTTGTGAAAGCTGACTAAGTGACTTTGGCCCAATCACTAGGAGACTGTGAGTTCTAGTCCTACCTTGTGAAAGCTGACTAGGTGACTTTGGGCCAATCACCAGGAGACTGTGAGTTCTAGTCCCACCTTGTGAAAGCTGACTAGGTGACTTTGGGCCAATCACCAGGAGACTGTGAGTTCTAGTCCCACCTTGTGAAAGCTGACTAGGTGACTTTGGGCCAATCACTAGGAGACTGTGAGTTCTAGTCCTACCTTGTGAAAGCTGACTAGGTGACTTTGGGCCAATCACTAGGAGACTGTGAGTTCTAGTCCTACCTTGTGAAAGCTGACTAAGTGACTTTGGCCCAATCACCAGGAGACTGTGAGTTCTCATCCCTTCTTAGGCACCCTTCACCACTAAACCAAACCAGTCTTCCATTTACGATTCTTTCCTTTATGAACATTAGTATGCTTTTATTTTAAAAATGCGGCATAGTGACTGGGAGAATTAAGATTTTCTCTCTTCAATGTCCTGTCCAAACTGTCAGCTGAAGCTATTGACATGGTTTTGTAGCCAGACGGAAATGAAAAAGTTTTTTTTTTTTTGTCATTTCAGTATATTTTTTACACTTTTTTTCGCAAGCTGTAAGAGAACTCTCTCTGTGCCTGCGAGAAAGTAGAAGTCTGAGAAATTCTTAAGGATTTATAGTCAATTTTCAGAACCCAGTTACACCTTGAATGGATTCTCTTTTTAACATTCAGGCTCAGCGCTACACAAAGCCCATCGATCACAAATTGCAGAAACTCCAGGCTGCCGTGTCAGGTTTCCAAGGGATGAAATCCATTTAAAAAGCAAAGAGCAAAGTCCATCTTCCAAAACAATTTCTTTTATTTAGGGAAGCATCAAACTGGCAAAGTCTGTTGTAATTCTGGATCTGTCACAACCCAGAATTAAACCACATAATATTGGATGTTAGAAACAGCCCCCAAAAGTCACATTCCCCAATAGAAGTAAATCAACGTTTGCCTGGTGTCATCAATCTCCACCTCCGGGTCTTAGCAGAGTCAGCTTTTGTTCCCACGGGAAGAAGAACCACCTAGCCCAGTGGTGGCTAACCTTTGTGGGCTCCTGTGCCAAAAATTGTGTGTGTGCTTGCACGCTCACACTCACGTGCCAGCACCCAGAAGGCAATGCGCCCCCCTCCTTCCCTTACGCATGTGTGCGCAAACCCCACCCATCCACCCCACCGCACTGTGCCTCACAGCTGATTTTTTGCCAGTTTGAGGCCTTTTTCGGCCTCCCAGAGGCTTGAGGGAGGCTTCTGTAGGCTTCGCAGGCCGAACGCTAGGCCCGTTTCATCACTTCCGGTATTTCCGGAAAAACAGGAAGTGATGAAACGGGCCTAGTTTTTGGCCTGCAAAGCCTGCAGAAGCCTTCCTCAAGCCTTTGGGAAGCCGAAAAAGGCCTCAAACCATCCCAAAATCCTGTGAAGTGTGTGCATGCACCGTGAGGTAAGTTTGCCTATAGCTCGTATGCCGGCACAAATGGCTCTGTGTGTGCCACCTGTGCCACTTATGACCACAGTGGAGCCCCAAATTTCTGTGGCTAAGTCATATGTCTGTTCAGTGACGATTTGCCTCCTTTTTACGAACCTTTCTTGCCCTTCCATTGTTAAGGGAATCACTGCAGTTGTTCCATGAACCTCGCAGTTGTTAAGTGAACCTGGCTTTCCTCGTGGACTTTGCTCCTCAGAAGGTCGCAAAAGGGGATCCCGTGACCTTCAGACACACAGCAATGGTCGTTAAGTGTGAACTGGTGGCCAAGCGTCCAAATTTTGCTCAGGCGGCCCACGAGGATGCTTGCAATGGGTTGTAAGTGCGAAAAATGGTCCTAACTCGGTTAATAAACAGTCACAGAATGAACTGTGGTAAGTCGAGGAGTAACTATATTTCAGAAAGTTTGACTCCCTTTTAACGGGGGAGGGGAGAAAGAAAGGAGAAACTACCCTGTTTCCCTGAAAATACGACCTACCCTGAAAGTTAACTCCTAGCTTGATTTTTACACCTGCGCCCAATATAAGCCCTACCCCCCAAATAAGCCCTAGTTAAGATCCCGCCCACTCCAGAGTGGATGGATAGAAATTAAGCTAGGGTGGGGATTGGTGGGGTGGAGCTGCCCTACTACTTACCTTTGGACAGGTGTAGCCAGGCCTCACACACCCCGACACCTGCCTTGCCGGCCCATTTCTTCTGCAGCCAGCAAGGCTGGCAAGGCTTTCCTGAAGGCCTCTGGAGCTGATACCGAAGCTCTGGATCGATCCAGAGCTCTGTTACTGGCTGCAGAGGCCTTCAGGAAAGGCCTTCTGCTGGCTGCAGAAGAAGAAGTTCCTGAAGGCCTCTGACAGAAGAAAGCCGGGGCTGGGGGAGCGATGCACACAAGTGAGGTTAATCAGTGGATGGCATCCCCCGAAAATAAGACCTGGTGCCTTTTTTTTTGCTGGCAAAAAATATAAGAGAGGTCTTATTTTGGGGGAAACACAATAAAACACACACACATTACACACAACTACTTAAATCCTGAAAACCAGCTACATCCTGCTGCGGAGAACCAAGCCAAATTAATTGCAGATGGACCTGGCACAGGGCAATGGGATGGGAGGTCACTTTGGATCCGAGCGCTGATGGGTGATGGTTGCTTAGCTGTTGTGTTCTCTGTGGCGGCCGACCTGACGTGTGGTGCCTCTCACGCCCTCATTTTATTAATTAGAGGCTCCGACACAAAAGCCCGATCAGCAGGGTACAGTTTTAATTAATCTCACCGCCAAGCGGTGGAAGGCAAATGTTCTCAAAAGAGCCGACAGACCAGCAATTAGACAACAGCATCCAGAGCAGCCGTGCAAAGCTGGGCACACAATGTTGGCATGAGGCTGTAACCATCTCCCAGCTAGTCATTTGTGTAATCGAGGAGGGGAAGTGTTGCTTTTGCCCCTCTTCACCTGACAGCCTTTACAACAGCTTTCCAGACTCTGTTGCAGTTTTTAATGTCTCCCTGCCTGTCTGTCTGTCTCTATCTATCTATCTATCTATCTATCTATCTTATCCCTCCATCCATCCATCCATCTAGCTATCTATCATTCTGTCTATATACCTACTACCTATCTATTGATTCATTTATCTATCATTATATATATATATATATATATATATATATATATATATATATATATATATATATATATATATATATATATATATATATATAAAGAGAGAGAGAGAGAGAGAGATATCTTTGGTTATTGGGTTTTCTCCCGCGTAAGATTAGAAGTATCTAGGCAACGTTTGATGAAGTCTCATTCATCATCTTCAGGCTTCTGTCTTCGACTCTGTGCTTCTCAGAGTGAATCACTCTGAGAAGCACAGAGCCAAGACAGAAGCCTGAAGATGATGAATGAGACTTCATCGAAATGTTGCCTAGATACTTCCAATCTTACGCGGAGAAAACCCAATAACCAAAGATCCACATACAAATACCATGAGAACCTCAGAAAAACACACACACACACACACACACACAAACACACACACATATATATATATATATATATATACATACATATATATATATATATATATATATATATATATATATATATATATATATATATATATATCGATCTATCAATCTATCATTCTATAAAGTATCTCTATATCTATCTACCTATCTATCTCTATTGATCTATCATTCTATAACTATATCTATCCTTCCATCATCTATCTATCTATCTATCTATCTATCTATCTATCTATCTATCTATCTATCTATCTATCATTCTATATCTATTGATCTATCAATCTCTATCTCTATCTCTATCTATCTTTGCATATCGCTTGGGGGTGATTTATTGAAAGATGAGAATAGAAACGGTGACAGTGGACAGGAGAACATTTGAGAAGGGTGGATGGTCTCTTCAGTCCAAAATTCTGTAGCAAAGGCCTCTGAAATATTTACAGGGAAAAGGTGGGTGCTTTCTTTCTCTTCTTGAGATATCTGGGCTCAGGCCTAGTGGCGTTATGATGAACTGATAGATCCCTTCTCTCCCCCTACTTCTCCTTCACAATTTGACCTATTGGTATTCCTTTTTTTAAAAAAAGGATTTATTTGTATAGCACAGGGGTGTCAAACTCGATTTCATTGAGGGCCGCGTCAGGGTTGTATTTGACCTCAGGAGCAGAAATGGCCTTCAGCAGGTTCGGATCAGTTCTGGAGAACTGATAGTGGAAATTTGGAGTCGTTCAGAGAACCGGCAAATACCATCTCTGACTGGAGATTTGACAGTATCCTTCCCCTGCCACGCTTACCAGGCCACACCCACAGAACTGGTAGTAAAAAAATAATTGAATCCCACCACCGCTTGGGAGAATGGGGCAGGGGGGCATGACCAGGGGGCATGGCCAGCTCGATGTTACTTGTGTTGGGGGCACCTGTGGTGGCCCGAGCACTCGGCCAGTGAAAAAATGGGCTACCGAGCTCTGTTTTTAGCTGCGATGGCCTCCTGCAACCTCTGCCAGCAAAAATGGAGTTTGGGAGGGTTGCCTGCCTGGCAGAGGCACCGCAGGCTGGTCCTTTGCTGTTTCCAGGGTGGCCCTGTGGGTCAGATCTAAGCACTCCATGGGCCAAATCTGGCCCCTGGCCCTTGAGTTTGACACTCCTGATATAGCACATATAAATCATCTGAAATGGGTGTCAACTAAAAAAATAACTTATTTGGTCTCTTTAATTGCCAGCAGAAAAGGAGTGGGGGAAAGTAGTGCATTCCTTAAATGTTTCAGATAACTGCTAAGCGGCCGAAGATTTTGGCATGCAAGATTATTACTGGAGAGCATGATTGATGACTCTTGGCTATGGATGTGTCCCATTGGAGAATACATCCAGGGGATGGGGGGGGAAGATCAGGGTCAAGGGTGAAATGAACAATGTGTCTTAGAGTCGGGCTGCACCCAGGTAATGCTGACATGGTCACTCCTAATAAATCAATTTTTTTTTTACTCTGTGAGATGCAGCTAGAGACTTATGAATTGAATGGGGGTGGATTTGTTGGAGCCCTGACAATAGGAGCTCCTGTCTGAGGGTTGAACTAGCTAGAAGATCCCTTCCAATTCTGCTATTCTGTTCTGTTAGGAAATGATTAAAGGCCTGGAGGCTAAAACATATGACGAACGGTTGCAGGATTTGGGTATGGCGAGTCTAAAGAAAAGAAGTAGTAGTGGGGACATGATAGCAGACTTCCAGTATTTGAGGGGCTGTCACAGAGAATAGGGGGCAGTGGTGGGATTCAGCCGGTTCGCACCGGTTTACAAGAACCGGCTGTTAATTTTCTGAGCAGTTTGGTGAACTGGTTGTTGGAAGAAATCATTCGGGCAGAGAACCGGTTGTTAAATTATTTGAATCCCACCACTGGGAGGGGGTCAAGCTATTCTCCAAAGCCCCTGAAGGCAGGACAAGAAGCAACGGGTGGAAACTCTCATCAAGCAGAGAAGCAACCTGGAATTAAGGACAAACTCCCTAACAGTGAGGACAATTAACCAGTGGGACTGCTTGCCTCTAGAAGTTGTGGATGCTCCAACACCGGAGGTTTTTAAGAAGAGATTGGACAGCCACTTATATGGAACAGTATATAGGGTCCCCTGCTTGGGCAGGGGCTTTATTCAGAGTTTTGCAGCGTTAATTCAACACCAGAAAAATAAACACAGATGGCTGATGCTTCGTTTAACGTCTTTATAAACATAATAAGTAGATTTTACCAACCAGCTGTAGATTTCTCCAACATGGAACAAACCCAAACAGAAATAAACATGTTGCAAGTAACTTCAGAGCAGAGCTCCAGTCTTCAGCAAGCAAGCAAGTTAGTTTCATCTTCAACAGACAGACTCAGAGCTCAACATAGCTGCAGAGTTGCAGAGCTTAGTACAGAGCCATGCCTAGGCTAATTCTAGTTTCAGTTTCCAGCCTAGGCTGCTTCTAGTTTCAGTTTCCAAACTGTCCTCATTGGCTGATTTAGTTGCTATGCCTATTCATTGGCTGACCTTGTTACCATGCTTTATTCCAGTTCATGAATATACTCTGACAGGGTTGGACTAGACGACCTCTAGTCAGGAGGGGAAACTCACTTTCTCTTCCGACCTGTGAACCCACAAAGCCACAATCGACAAAACTGATTGCCTTGTGTCTCGGTGTTGCATCGAGCCCGTTCTCCCCACCTGCTGGAGAAAATGTCTTGTGCGATAAGGAAAGAGCACTTCAAGGTTGGGTAGATGTTATCTGAGAAGCTTTTTGCCACCTCAATTGGCAACAGGGGAATTTAGAGCTGGCAAAAATACCATCGAAGCTAGAAGTCCATTTCAATCAGCCCTCCCAGATCTCAAATGAAGAAGAAGAAAAAAAAGTGAAATAAATCTGATTTATTTCTCTGCCTTCAGGAGGCCTCAAAGAGAAATGGATTTCTGGATCGATTTGCCCGAGACACAAAATACAAAACCTTGTTTTTGCAGACACCTGCAGAGCATCCTCAACTTACGACCATAAGGGAACCTGTCATGCCCCTGTTGGAGTCTGACTCCAAGGGAGAAATGGAACAGCTGACAGGGAGTGGGAGTGTGGCTCCTGTGGTTGTGGAGGAAACTGGGGAAGGGCACAGTCCGGCTGGGCATTCAGAGGAAGACCCAGGCCCATCCCCTCTTCATCCTAGGGCATGCAGGGAGGAATGGATAAGGGAGAAATGTGAGTGGCGTAGTCTACAGGGGAGGAAGGGGCCCTGATCCCCTTCATGGGCTGCAGCTGGGAGGACTGGTTAAAAGGACAAACTGCGCATGGCAAAGGTGCTGGAAGCAAAGCATGCATTATTCTTTTCAGAGATTATCTGTATTTTGGCTTCCTCCCAACTGTGGTTGCTGCGTTATCTGGTAGAAGTCTGCAATTAATCATCCTTGCCTGCTGTAGTAATTCCTTCAGTGTGGTGTGTTAGGTTTTTTATTTTGAATTAACTTTACTTAATTCGGACTGCATTTGCTCCCTCCGTAAACTGTTTTCTTTAAGAGTTTGATATCCTGCTGAGGATAATTGGACAGTGGGGCCAAGTTGGAGGCTTTAAAGGGACTTTCTTCTATTTTTATGACTTGGTTATTTTTGTGTCACACCCCGGGTCATCACAGAACCTGTCTAGGATGGTTGTAAATTGTGACTGTCGTAAAACAGGTAGCCCAAGTGAATGACTCGATTTTATGACCTTTTTCCTGGCGGTTATTAAGCAACATACCACAGGCATTAAGCAAGCTTTGGGGGCATTTTAGTTGAAAACTGGAAATAAATTTCAGGTTTCTGCAAAACGAAGTAGTCTATCGACTTACAACAGTTCATTTAGTGACTGTTCAAAGTTACAACGGCACTGAAAAATGCAACTTACGACCATTTTTCACACGTATGACCTTAGCAGCATCCCCATGGTCATGGGATTCAAAATTCAGATGCTTGGCAACTGATTCACATTTACGACGGTTGCAGTGTCCCGGGATCAAGCAAATGGGGAAGCCAGATTCACTTAACAACCGGGTTACCAACTTATCAACAGCAGTGATTCACTTAACAATGATGGCAAGAAGGGACAAAACCCGCTCCACAAATGTCTCACTTAGCAACGGTAATGTTGGGCTCCATTTGTGTTTTGGTGGGATCCCGTAAGGTAACTTAGCGACCAACTTCAAAAGGTCCCTCAGCAGCCCGTCATAAGTTGAGGACTACCTGCATTGCTGTGTTTGCATTACAGGCTGGAACTAAAATCCGCTTTCTGGTGGCTTAATCAGATGTCCTGTTCACATAATGTGTTAAGAGAGTGGCTAAAATTCTCAACTGCGATTGCTGCAGTTTGCAAACTTTTGCTGAAATTCGAGACAGGAGAATAACAAGGGAAATAATAATGTATGGTGTAGTCCTTGACGTGCAAACACAGTTGAATCCCAAATTTCTGTTGCTAAGTGAGACAGTTGTGAAGTGAGTTTTGCCCCCAGCCCTAACCCTTTCTGGCCACCGTTGTTAAGTGAATGATTGCAGTTGTTAAGTTAGTCACATGGTTGTGAATAGAATAAAACAGAATAAAATAGAATCTTTATTTAGAACAGAATAGAATAGAATCTTTATTGAGAATAGAATAGAATAGAATCTTTATTTAGAGTAGAATAGAATAGAATCTTTATTGAGAATAGAATAGAATAGAATAGAATAGAATAGAATAGAATAGAATAGAATAGAATAGAATAGAATAGAACAGAATCTTTATTGAGAATAGAATAGAATCTTTATTTAGAGTAGAATAGAATCTTTATTGAGAATAGAATAGAATAGAATAGAATAGAATAGAATAGAATAGAATAGAATAGAATAGAATAAAATCTTTATTGAGAATAGAATAGAATCTTTATTGAGAATAGAATAGAATCTTTATTTAGAGTAGAATAGAATAGAATCTTTATTGAGAATAGAATAGAATAGAATAAGGAATAGAATAGAATAGAATAGAATAGAATAGAATAGAATAAGGAATAGAATAAGGAATAGAATAGAATAGAATAGAATAGAATACTTTATGACTGACTGAAAACCCCTTATAGACTTTTTGCATGACACAGAGAGAGAAAAAATTCAGCTGTGATTTGTGGGTCTGATGGTTGTGGGGGGGGGGCGGGATATCAGATAGTAGAAAAATAAGTGTGAATTTTATTTTTGTTACTCTCGGAAGAGATAAGTTTGTAATTGCAGTTGCTGCCAAGAGAAGTAGAATAGCAAAGGTGGAGGGGATCTTGGAGGTCTTCTAGTCCAACCTCCTGCCTAGGCAGGAAACCCTGTACCATTTCAGACAAATGGTTATCCAATCTCTTCTTAAAAAGTTCCAGTGTTGGAGCATTGACAACTTCTGGAGGCAAATTGATCCACTGGTTAATTATTCTAACTGTCAGAAAATTTATCCTTAGTTCTAAGTTGCTTCTCTCCTTGATGAGTTTCCATCCATTATTCGTTGTCTGGCCTACAGGTGCTTTAGAAAATAGCTTGAATCCTTCCTCCTCTCTGGGGCAGCCCCTCAAATACTGAAAGACTTCTATCCTGTCTCCCCTGGTCCTTCTCTTCCCTAGACTAGCCAGGCCCAGTTCCTGCAACCATTCATCAGACATTTTAGCCTCCAGTCCCCTCATCCTCCTGGTTGCTCTTCTCTGCACTTTTTCTAGAGCCTCAACATCTTTTTTATAGTGTGGTGACCAAAACTGGATGCCATATTCCAACTGTGGTCTTTCCAAGGCCTTATAAAGTGGTATTATTAACACTTCACGTGGTCTTGATTCTATCCCTCTGTTTATGCAGCCCAGAACTGTGTTGGCTTTTTTGGCAGCTGCTGCACACGGCTGGCTCCTATTTAAATGGTTGTCCTCTAGGAGTCCAAGATCCCTCTCACAGTTGAGTGAGGTACCACATATACTGTCCCTGTGCGTTTTGTTTTTCCTGCCTCAATGCAGAACCTTACTTTTTTTTCTTTTCTTTTACTTTTGTAAGCGAATCTGGCTTCTCTAGTGACTTTGCTAGTCAGAAGGTTGCAAAAAATGATTGATATATGTGACGTGGGACAGCGCAATAACTCTGAACCCGTTTTCAAGCATCCCAATTTTGATCACATGCCCATAAGGATGCTATAATGGCTGTAAGTGTGAACAGTGGCCATAATTCCACTTTTTCCCGTGCCGTTGTAATTTCAGATGGTCACTAAAGAAATAGTTGTAATAAAAAAACTGCCTGTATAACAAAATGGGCTAAAAAGTTTTTTTGGCTGTAATGTACAAATGGAATCAATGGGAAAATATGTGGTTGAAAGAATTGATATTTATATTAAGTTCCAATCCTAAAGATAATTTTTTTATTAAATGATATGCTATGGTACATGATGGCAGAACGGTCTAAAATGTATAAAGATACTTCAGATTTATGCTGGAGATATGGACAATCTAAAGGGACATTTTGTCATGTTTTGTGGACATGTAAAAACAGTTTTAAAAAAAGAAAGAAAATTGGATGCAAATACATGCATAAATTCAGAAGAGTTTAAAATACAATTAAAACCCGAAGCTGCTCCTTTGGGATTAACAGACAGACAGTTTGAAATAAATCACGGAGGCTTCATTTTATATATGACAACTGCGGCGAGATTATTATATCCTCAAAAGTGGAGAGGTTTGACACTATCCACAATGGAGGAATGATTGGTGAAGATGATGGAACTTGCAAAGAAATCTCAATTGACTTCCTTGATTAAAGAAATGACAATATCTACATTTATGACTGGCTGGAAACCCCTTATAGACTTTTTGCATGACACACAGAGAAAAAAAAAATCCAGTTATGATTTGTGGGTCTGATGGTTACGGGGTGGGGAAATCATGTAGTGGAAAAATAAGTGAGAATTTCCTTTTTGTAACTCTAGGAAGAGATAACTTTGTAATTGCAGTTGCTGCCAAGAAAATTAGAAGCCTTTCTTTCTATTTTTTTTCCCCTGCAGATTTACCATTCCCTTTCTTTTTTTCCTTTTTACTTTCTTTCTTGACTTTCTATTAGGTTTATATACTGGATGGATGGATGGATAAGTAAATAGGTAGGTGAAAGATAGAGAGCCAGAAGAAAGAAAGAAAGAAAGAAAGAAAGAAAGAAAGAAAGAAAGAAAGAAAGAAAGAAAGAAAGAAAGAAAGAAAGAAAGAAAGAAAGGGAGAGAGAGGGAGGGAGGGAGGGAGAGCGGGAGGGAAGAAGGAAGGAAGGAAGGAAGGAAGGAAGGAAGGAAGGAAGGAAGAGAGCTAGATAGCTACTTGTAGCTAGCTGACTAGCTAGCTAGCTAGGGTAGGTAGGTAGGTAGGTAGGTAGGTAGATAGGTAGATAGGTAGATAGATAGATAGATAGATAGATAGATAGATAGGTAGGTAGGTAGGTAGGTAGGTAGATAGATAGAGAGATAGATAGAGAGATAGATAGATAGATAGATAGATAGATAGATAGATAGATAGATAGATAGATAGATAGATAGATAGATCGTTAAGTATCTTTATCAGTTCTGGGAGTGAGGGTGAGAGAAGGAGGAGGAGGAGGAGGAGGAGGAGGAGGAGGAGGAGGAGGAGGAGGAGGAGGAGGAGGAGGAGGAGGAGATCAGTGCTAAATGAGAGTGGGGTTTGCTCTTATTTATATATACTGGTGGCTTGCCCTGTTGGTGTGGGTGGAGGTGTTCTTGTTTCTTGATTGAGCCGTTGTTTACCATTTGCTTGTATGAGTTGGCAGCTCCTTGATTGAGGTATTATTTACTTCTCATTGTTTGTCTAGTGTTGATCTCGGTGTTATCTCCGCTTTACTTGGTGTTGATTGTTGACAAGGAAGCGCTTTGGTCCTTTGGTTTCCTGTTTAGCTTTTGGATTGTCTCTTGTAAATGGTACGTAGACGTTGTTTATCTCTACGTGCCTGTTGATGGCTCCTGTGTCTGATTGCTGCCTGCTCGTTTTTCAGCCCCAAGCCTGGCATCTCTCTACACGAAAGTTTTATATCCAGCTTAAGCCTGCCAATCACAGCTTGTTTGTTTTGGCTTCCATGGTAAAATTGTTGCCGAATTTGGAGTCCTACCAACTTATTCAGATCGTGGGACTTATTTCCTCAAGATTGAACGTTTAACCGCCTTGCTGGACAGGACTGTTAACAGGTTAGGAACCTGTGTGGACCTGTGTCCCGAATTGTTAAAACTTCTCTTTCTTTTTGTCCCCCCACAGCTTATCCGCGTACCGGTGGAATCTTGCGAACAGTACAAAAGTTGTAGCGAGTGCCTGGGCTCAGGGGACCCCCACTGCGGATGGTGTGTGCTTCACAACATGTAAGTGTGACTCGCCGGGACGAGAGAAGACGGTTGCATGCATCCTTTTCCCTTCTCCTCTTCTCCCGTCTCACCTTTTCTCACCCTGGGGCGTCAAAGGCAACGAAGCTGCAAATGGAGAGGCCCATCCTCCAGAGAGGTGGGAAGCTGGTTCATTGGACATGGACCTCTTGGCTTGGGAAGAGGCGAGGAGGAGAGGGAGGGAGGAGTTGGGGACTTCTTGCTAAAGCAGAGCTGTCTCTGCCGATTGGTTGCTGGGAAAGGCTGCACCTTCGTCCATTCCTAACATCTCATTGGGAGGCTGTGAGTTCTAGTCCCGCCTTAGGCATGAAGGAAGGCGATTGGGTGACTTTGGGCCAATCACCAGGAGGCTGTGAGTTCTAGTCTCATCTTAGGCATGAAAAGCAGCAGGGTAACTTTGGACCAATCGTCAGGAGGCTGTGAGTTGTAGTCCCGCCTTAGGCATGAAAGGCGATTGGGTGACTTTGGGCCAATCATCAGGAGGCTGTGAGTTCTAGTCCCGCCTTAGGCATGAAAGGCAATTGGGTGACTTTGGGCCAATCACTAGGAGCCTGTGAGTTCTAGTCCCACCTTAGGCATGAAAAGCAATTGGGTGACTTTGGGCCAATCACCAGGAGGCTGTGAGTTCTAGTCCCGCCTTAGGCATGAAAGGCAATTGGGTGACTTTGGGCCAATCACCAGGAGGCTGTGAGTTCTAGTCCCACCTTAGGCATGAAAAGCAATTGGGTGACTTTGGGCCAATCACCAGGAGCCTGTGAGTTCTAGTCCCGCCTTAGGCATGAAAGGCAATTGGGTGACTTTGGGCCAATCACCAGGAAGCTGTGAGTTCTAATCCCACCTTAGGCATGAAAAGCAATTGGGTGACTTTGGGCCAATTACCAGGAGGCTGTGAGTTCTAGTCCTGCCTTAGGCATGAAAGGCAATTGGGTGACTTTGGGCCAATCGCCAGGAGGCTGTGAGTTCTAGTCCCACCTTAGGCATGAAAAGCAGCAGGGTAACTTTGGACCAATCATCAGGAGGCTGTGAGTTCTAGTCCTACCTTAGGCGTGAAAGGCAATTGGGTGACTTTGAGCAATCTCCAGGGGGCTGTGAGTTCTAGTCCCCCACCTCTGTGATTGCTGAGGTTTTGAATGCTTTAATGTTTTTTATGCTGTCAGCTACCCAGGAAAGTCCTTGGATACGGAATGGGCAGCAAATAATTTTCATAAACAAAGAAACTTTTAAGTCCACCATGTTAAATAGCACCTACCTGGGGAACCAAAACAATGGTTTTGGCAGGGTGGGTGGGAGGAAGCGAAATGACCTGGAAGCAATGGGTGCCACTCGGAATCTTTGATTCAATGCTTTCTGGAGAAAAAGGCCTCTCTTTTTGGGGGAAAAGACTCTGTAGTTTCTTCCCCAAACCCCAAAAACTTTAACCTTAGACTGTCTACTATTGACCTCACCCCTTTCCTAAGAGGTCTGTAGGGGGCGTGCATAAGCGCACCAACGTGCCTACCGTCCCTGTCCTATTGTTTCTCTTATTCTTTTATTTTTCTTATATGTACCCATTTCATGTATTCACAACTATGTATACATTTATACTTATTATCTTGTAAACAATTGGCAAATCAAATAAATAAAATAAATAAAATAAATAAATAAATAAATAGAAATGACCCAACCCAGGGGGAACACTTTCTTTTCCTCCAAGCCTTGGTGGAAAACTGAGCTCCTCCTTTTGTGTTCTCCGCATGGAGCCTCTTCAGAACTATGGTCTAGAGAAGCAATTGGCCGCTTAGCCGGTTTCAAAGGCGATCTCAGGGCGCTGGCAGTCAATGTTAAAAAAAAACCCTCCGGCCGTGAGTCAGTTGCGGCTTGGCTATTCACGGAGACGCCACAACAGGCCTCTTTCCTTCCTCTGTTCTCTGTGCCATTCACGAAACTGGCTTCTTATTTCCACTTCCCCCGATTCTATAGTTGAGAGAATTGATTTCTCCACAGCGTTTCGGTCTTCGCCATGCAGGAGGAAAGGCGTCCCGGCATACAGCAGGCATAGAGGGAGTTGGAAAGCAGAATGGAAACAAAAAAAAAGAGGGGGTTGTTTTCTATAAGGCAAGGAGAGAAATTTGGAAGAAAGTGGGCCTTAGAAAGTTTTGTATTAGCTAGCATCTGATTTTTTTTTTTAAATGTTCTGTTCGGCTTCCAAGAAAGGCGACCGTCTTGGACGAAAAATCCAGGGAGCGTTGAAAGATTTGAGTCTGTGTATCTCCATATCTACTGGGTGTCACGAATGAAGGCAAATCTGCGTGTCCCAGGATAATGGTGCAGGATCCAATCTGGGTCAGTCATCGAGTCCAGAAGTTTAGTCTTCTGAACTTTCTAATTTGTGCTGGAGCCCAACCTCGGAGAAGTTCCCTGTGAATGAGCTCCAGCGCGAGTCCAAAAGCTCGGAAGAGTAAACTTCCAACTTCCCAGGTTGGATTATACTGGTTGTCTTGCTTCTTGAAGCTCAAATACTGTGTTTCTCCAAAAATAAGACCCTGTCTTATATATCTATATCTATATCTATATCTATATCTATATCTATATCTATATCTATATCTATCTATCTATACATCTTTGGTTATTCGGGTTTTCTCCCGCATAGAATTGGAAGCGTCTAGGCGATGTTTCGATGAAGTCTCATTCATCATCTTCAGGCTTGTGTCTTCAGCTTTGTGCTTCTCAGACACAAGCCTGAAGATGATGAATAAGACTTCATCGAAACGTCGCCTAGACACTTCCAATTCTACGTGGGAGAAAACCCAAATAACCAAAGATCCACATACAAATACCCACGAAAACCTCAGAAAACATATACATACATACATACATACATACATACATACATACATATATATATATATATATATATATATATATATATATATATATATATATATATATATGGATCTTTGGTTATTCGGGTTTTCTCCGCGTAAGATTGGAAGTATCTAGGCAACGTTTCGATGAAGTCTCATTCATCATCTTCAGGCTTGTGTCTTCGGCTCTGTGCTTCTCAGAGTGATGTGAGCTTGCAGCTGCTTCTTCCCTTTAACTGCTAGTGGGGGTGCCTAGATACGTTGCCTAGATACTTCCAATCTTACGCGGGAGAAAACCCGAATAACAAAGATCCACATACAAATACCTGCGAGAACCTCAGAAACACACACACACACACACACACACACACACATATATATATATATATATATATATATATATATATATATATATATATATGTGTGTGTGTGTGTGTGTGTGTGTGTGTGTGTATGTATGTGTATGTGTATATATGTATATATGTATATATATGTATATATATATATAGCCACAAAAAAAGGCACCAGGTCTTATTTTTGAGGGATGTCATCCACTGACTAACCTTACTTGCACACGTCATCCCCAGCCTCCTTTTCGTTGTCCGAGGCCTTCAGGAACTTCTTCTTCTGCAGCCAGCAAAGCTTTCCTGAAGGCCTCTTCAGCCAGTAACAGAGCTCTGGATCGATCCAGAGCTTTTTTCTCAGCTTCAGAGGCCTTCAGGAAAGCCTTGCCAGCCTTGCCGGCTGCAGAAGAAATAGGCCGGCAAGGCAGGTGTCGGGGTGTGTGAGGCCTGGCTACAACTGTCCAAAGGTAAGTAGTAGGGCAGCTGCACCCCCACATCCCCACCCTAGCTTAATTTTTACCTGTCCACTCTGGAGTGGGTGGGATCTTAATTAGGGTTTATTTGGTGGGTAGGGCTTATATTGGGGGGTAGGGCTTATATTGGGTACATGTGTAAAAATCAAGCTAGGACTTACTTTCAGGGAAGGTCGTATTTTCGGGGAAACAGGGTAGAACATAGAATAACAGAGCTGGAAGGGACTTTAGAGGTCTTTTAGTCCAGCCCCCTGCTTAAACAGAAGACCCCCTACCATTCCAGACCAATGACTGTCCAATCTCTGGTGATGGAGCAGCCACAACGTCTGGAGTCAAGTCGTTCCAACTGATGAATTGTTCTCAACCGTGTGACCCATTTAACAACTGCAGCGATTCGCTTAACAACAGCGGCAAGAAAAGGACCTAAAATGGGACAAAACTCACTTAACAACTATCTTGCTTAGCCACGGAAAATCTAGGCTCAATTGGAGTCGTAAGTCGAGGAATCTGCGCAAATAGAAAAGAAAGTAGTTTTTTAAAAAATATATATTGTTTTTTACTCCTGGGTCTTCATCCCAATGGCAACTCTAAAAAGAGCAGAGAAATTTTTTTTCCTGGGGGGAAAACCAGGGTCAATGGTGGCAATGAATGATGTGTCTCAGAGTCGGCTACACCCAGGCGGTGCTGGCATGTGAACTCCCAATAAATCCTTTGGAAGTTTTGGAAGTTTGGCTCAAGTCTCATGATTTCATAGAGGAATTAAATCTGTTGGAATCCTGACAGCCAACTTCCCTTGGTCTTCTTCTCAGCGAAGACCTGGCTAGGATGGAGTCGCCTTTTCCAGTCGTTGGCTGAACTTTCTTGCAACCATCACTGGAACTTCTTTCCGCCGAAGGAAAGTTTGTGGTGGGAGGGAAATAGTGGCTTTGGCCCACCCGCTTTTATTTTATTTATTTATTTATTTATTTGATTTGCCAATTGTTTACAAGATAATAAGTATAAGTGTATACATAGTTGTGAATACATGAAATGGGTACATATAAGAAAAATAAAAGAAGAATAAGAGAAACAATAGGACAGGGACGGTAGGCACGTTGGTGCGCTTATGCACGCCCCCTACAGACCTCTTAGGAAAGGGGTGAGGTCAATAGTAGACAGTCTTAGGTTAAAGTTTTTGGGGTTTGGGGAAGAAACCACAGAGTCAGGTAGAGTATTCCAGACATTGACCACTCTGTTGCTGAAGTCGTATTTCCTGCAATCAAGTTTGGTGCGGTTAACTTTGAGTTTGTATCTATTGTGTGCTCTTGTGTTGTTATGGTTGAAGCTGAAGTATTTGTGGACAGGTAGGATCTCCTGGCTGTTTCCAGACAACTTCTTCTGAAGCGTCCCTGCAAACTCCCCTCTTCAAGCCGAAAAGATCATCTTAGATTATTTCCAGAGGTCGCGAGGAAAGGTTTCTAATTGAGTCTTTTAAACTTTCTCTCTCCTGCTTTCGGTTGCCTCGGCCGTGGAAATAAATACCTTCTGCTCTCAGTGGGTAACTCAATCCCGCTGTTCACAGGGCTGTCCTCCATTGATCAAACTCAGATTTACCTTCTTCTTTTTTTGGTCAAAGTTCCGCGATTGAGTAAGCCGGCTTGCCGGTAATCCAAGCTCCCTTCAGAGGCCTTGATAAAAATCGAGAGCCTTTGAAGGTCACTTGACAGCTGCTTGACTTTTAAGATGAGATCTCCTTTGGATGCCCAAGTTGGTTACTTATCTCACAACTTTCTCTCTCTCTCTCTTTCTCTTTCTCTCTCTCCCTCCCTCCCTCTATCTCTCTCTGTCTCCCTTTCCCTCCCTCACTCCCTTCCTCTCTCTCCCTCCACCTCTCCCTCTCCATCCCTTCCTCTCTCTCCTTCCCTCCCTTCCTTCCTCTCTCCCCTTCCTCCCTCCCCTCTCTCTCCCTCCCTCCCCCTGTCTCCCTCCCCTTCCTCCCTTCCTCTCTCTCCTTCCCTTCGTCCCTCCCTCTCCCTCCCTCACTCCCTTCCTCTTTCCCTTCCTCCCTCCCTCTCCCTCCCTCACTCCCTTCCTCTCTCTCTTTCCCTTCCTCCCTCCCTCTCCCTTCCTCCCTTTCTCTCCCTCCCTCCCTCCCTCCCCCTCCCTCCCTCTCTATCCCCCTCCTTCCCCCTCTCCCTCTCCCTCCCTCCCCCCCCTCCCTCCCCCTCTCTGTCTCCCTCTCCCTCCCTCCCTCCCTTCCTCTCTCTCCTTCCCTTCCTCCCTGCCTCCCTCTCCCTCCCTCTCCCTTCTTCACTCCCTTCCTCTCTCTTTCCCTTCCTCCCTCCCTCTCCCTCCCTCCACCTGTTCTGTACGATCCATTTGCATACTTGTAACACCGCGCCGTGATTGGTCAAAGCGCATGGCAACCTGATTGGCCGAGCGAGCCGCACTGATTGGCCCGCCGCAAATCCCCGCGATGGGTGGAAACTAATCGCAGGAGATTCAAACCGGTGCCGTTGGCTGCGGCCGCCGCGGCCAGGGAAATATAAGCCACCGCCGATCTCCCTAGACCGGAGCCGATCTCGGGACTTAATAAAGAGCTGAAACTAGTTGCTGGCTCCCGAGTCTCCTTTCCGACGACGGAGATAACACCACCTCTCTCTCCCTCCTTCTCCCTCTCCCTCCCTCCCTTCCTCTCTCTCTTCCCTCCCTCCCTCCCTCTCTCCTCTTCCTCCCTCCCTCTCTCTCTCTCCCTCCCTCCCTTTCTCTCTCCCTCCCTCCCTTCCCCCCTCTCTTTCTCTCTCTCTCTGTGTACAACTCTTTTGGTCTGAAGGCATGACAAGAGGCAATGGATGGAAACTTGTCAAAGGGAGATACAACCAGGCCATAGAGACATGTCCTCACAGTGAGAACAATTACAGTCAGAATCAGAAAGGAGCTGGAAGGGGCCTTGGAGGTCTTCTAGTCCAGCCCCCTGCTCAAGCATGAGATCTTAGGCCATTCATGACAAATGGCTGTCCGGTCTCCTCTTAAAAACCTCCACTGATGGAGCACCCACAACTTCTGGTGGCAAGCTGTTCCACAGGTTAATTGTCCTCACTGTTATGAAGTTTCTCCTTAATTCCAGGTTGCTTCTCTCCTTGATGAAAGAGTGCAGAGAAGAGCAACCAGGATGATGAGGGGACGGGAGACTGAAACATACGATGAACAGTTGCAGGAACTGGGCCTGGCTAGTCTAGGGAAGAGAAGGACCAGGAGAGACAGGATAACAGTCTTCCAATATTTGAGGGGCTGCCCCAGAGAGGAGGAAGGGGTCAAGCTATTTTGCAAAGCCCCCAAAGGCCAGACAAGGAATAATGGATGGAAACTGAACAAGGAGAGATTTTTCAACCTGGAAATAAGGATAAACTTTCTGACAGTGAGAACAATCAACCCATGGAACAGAAGTTGCCCTCGGAAGTTGTGGGAGCTTCATCCCTGGAGGCTTTCAAGAAGAGACTGGACTGCCATTTCTCAGAAATGGTGTAGGGTCTCCCGCTTGGGTGGAAGGTTGGACTAGATGACCCACAAGGTCCCTTCTGTTAACTTAATCTAATCCATCTGTTGCTTCTTGTCCTGTTCTTTGGATGGAAACTAATCAAGGCATTGAGCCCAAAATTTATGTTACTAAGCAAGACAGCTGTTAATAGTTGTTAATATCTAAGGGGCTGCCACTAAGAAGAGGAAATCAACCTATTCTCCAAAGCAGGGGTCCCCAATCCCCGGCCAGAATTAATCTCAAACAGTCCCCTGAGATAAGCACCCACCTTTATTTTCTGTGAAGTGCTGCCAAAAACAGAAGTGTCCAATGAACTAGAGAAGAAACCAACCAAAGTACAAAAATAAAAACCACAACCGAAGTACAAAGAGCTTCCGGAATGACTCTGAACCGATTGAACTACATTGCTTCCTGCAAAGATTTCGTCATCTTGGCCTGACTTTTATCCCTTATGGGAGAGGCCATCACCTCCCAGCCTTACTCCCGAGTCGCCCCTTTTGTCTTGCCTTCTAGCAGCTCTGTGCACTGGGAACAGGCTCCCCTGGTTCCTCTGCCTCGCTGCTGCCAGGCTCCGGAGGCAGCACCCCATTCCCAGATGGTCCTGGCCCCATCTCTGCCTCGAACGCAGGACCCTCATCCGAGTCCTCTCCAGACTCCTGGACTGGTCCCTGTTTTTCCCCACTGTCCAATTCCGCTGCTGTCTGCACTGGCTGCCGGCGAACCACAACAAATCAGTCGTGTTATGATGGATAGACAACTGAACGACAGGGAACAAATCCACCTGAATCACGGGGAGGTTTTCAGGGAATTGTTTTCTGTCGGGTTCGCTGGCCATTTCTACTGTCTTTGCATCAGCTGATGAGGTGCCAGGAAGAGAAAATAGACCGTGGAGGGACAGGTCTCCAGGGAGAGGTCATGTTTGCATTCCGTTCTAGTTGTGCTTCAATTTTCCCTCATTCTTGATAGTGTCAAGGCTTCTTGACAGGATTGGGATGCCCTGAACTCCCGGCGTCGCCCTGAAATAATGTCTCTGGACCTTTAGAGGTCCTTCTTGTCTATCTTCTTGTGTACTTAGCAAGCCAGGACTTGTGAGTCCTCCTTCGTAGCCTCGAAGGAGTTTGATGCGTCAGTTCTGAACATGTCCAAAATAATTGAATTGCCTTCCTTCCTACAAGACATGTGTAACTTTAAGTTTCTGTATCAAATCGTTTTAGTTTTGCAGTGGTCCAATATACTGGACTGTGGGTAGGCTGGCTTCATGCAACCTTTTAAGCCATATGCCATACCGACTAGCATGTTCTATCCTGGTGTTGACTAAACCTTTTAATGACCTTATATGAATATTATATTTCAATGTTATATGAATAGAGAGGTACCTTTGTCCCTAGCATCCTATATTGTACAGGCATGTACACACCCCTCCCTCCCTTCTTTCCTTTTCCTTCCTTCCTTCTTTCCTCTCTTCTTTCCTTCTTTCCTCCCTCCCCCTTTTTTTCTCCCTCCCTCCCTCCCTCCCTCCTTTCTTTCCTCCCTCCCTTCTTTCCTCCCTCATTCAATCCCTTCTTTCCTCCCTCCTTTCTTCCCTCCCTCCCTTTTCCTTCTTTTCTCCCTCCCTTACTCCCTCCCTCCCTTCTTTCCTCCCTCCCCCTTCTCCATTCTTTCCTTCTTTCCTCCCTCCCTCCCTTCTTTTCTCCCTCCCTTCCTCCCTCCTTTCTTTCCTTCTTTCCTCCCTCCCTTCTTTCCTCCCTCCTTCAATCCCTTCTTTCCTCCCTCCTTTCTTTCCTCCCTCCCTTTTCCTTCTTTTCTCCCTCCCTTACTCCCTCCCTCCCTTCTTTCCTCCCTCCCTCCCTCCCTTTCTCCATTCTTTCCTTTTTGCTCCCTCCCTCCTTTCCTTATTTCCTCCTTCACTCCCTCCCTCCCTCCCTTCTTTCCTCTCTCTCTCCCTCCCTTCCTCCCAGTAAGGACAATTAACCGGTGGAACAGCTTGCCTTTAAGGTCATGGTCACCTCATCACTGGAGGTTTTCAAGAAGAGAGTGGACAGTCACTTGTCTGAAATGGTCTAGGGTCTCCTGCTTAAGCAAGGGGTTGGACTAGAAGACCTTAAAAGGTCCCTTCCAGCTCCATTCTGATTGACAATTCCTGTCGTCTCCCATCTTTGGGGCTGATGGCAAAGGACGGTGAGATTTGTCGCCCAGCATCCCCTCGAAAGAGAGCCACCCTGTTTCAGCTTTGGAGATCAGGCAGGTGGGCAAATCCAAAATCCCACCCCCAGCGTCGGTTCTTCGCTTCGATGAATTAGCTGGCTGGACTGGAGAAAAATTGAGGGCTTCCGGATTCCTCCAAAACCAGATAGGGAAAAAAAAAACAACCTCTTTGAAGTTGCATCTTAGGTGCAAATTAAATCGGCAGAAACCGGAGGCAGCCATGACGGGCAAAAGCCGCCTTCTCAATTGAATGGCTTTTTTTTTGTTTGTTTGTTGGGGATTGTCCGTTGGCGTGGAGAGAAATGACCAAGTCTCTGCCCCGTTGTTAGGAATTAATTTGGGGAGGACTTAACGCTGCTTCTGCTGAACCCGTCTTCTTCCAAGGCGACCCTCCTTCCGCCGGCCTCACTTTCTAATTTTCCACTTGGCTGAGGCTTAAGAAAGTTGGGATGTGGGAAACCTCGGCACAGAGGCCGCTGTCAGCACGGTGGATTATCTCCTGGACCCACTGAGTTGAATAATAAAAATTCTGCCTCGCCCGGATGCTTTGAACACGCTGCACTGGGCTGGCGTGGATATGTGGGGTGTGTGTGTGTGCTAAGAAGGACCCAGAGTTAGGGGAGGTCCCCAGCTCCCCAGCTGTTCCCATTGGGGAATAACAGAATAACAGGGTTGGAAGGGACCTTGAAGGTCTGCTAGTCCACCCCTGTGCTCAGGCACAAAGCCCTATACGACACATAGTCGTCCACTTACAATTTGGGACATACGTCTGTTCAATCTCTTCTTAAAAACCTCCAGTGTTGGAGGACCCACAACAGCTGCAGGAAAATCTTTATACAGATTAATTGTTCTAACTGTGAGGAAATGTTCTTCCTAGTTTCAGGTTGCTTCTCTCCGAGAGAAGAGAGAGAGAGAGAGGGAGGGAGGGAGGGACAGGGAGGGAGAGAGAAAGAGAGAGAGAGAGAGAGAGAGAGAGAGAGAAGGAGGGAGAGAGAAGGAGGGAGAGAGAGAGAGAAGGAGGGAGGGAGGGAGAGAGAGAGGGAGGGAGGGAGAGAGAGAGAAGGAGGGAGGGAGAGAGAGAGAAGGAGGGAGGGAGAGAGAAAGGAGGGAGGGAGGGAGAGAGAGAGAAGGAGGGAGAGAGAAGGAGTGAGGGAGGGAGGGGCAGGGAGGGAGAGAGAGGGAGGGAGGGAAGGAGGGAGAGAGAGAGAGGGAGGGAGGGAGAGAGAGAAGGGGAGAGAGAAGGAGGGAGAGAGAGAGGGGGGAGGGAGAGATAGAGAGAAGGAGGGAGAGAGAAGGATGGAGAGAGAGGGGGGGGGAGGGAGGGAGAGAGAGAAGGAGGGAGAGAGAAGGAGGGAGGGAGGGAGAGAGAGAGAGAGAGAGAGAGAAAGTTGTGAGCTAGGTAAACAACTTGGGCACCCAAAGGAGATATCTTAAAAGTCAAGCAACTGTAAAGAGAGATAGTTATATATGTTCTCTCCTCGGTTAGTTTCCATCCATTGCTACTTGTCCAGGTGCTTTGGAGAATAGATTGACCCCCTTCTCCTTTGAGGCAGCCCCTCAAATATTGGAAGACAGACAGAGAGACAGAGAGAAAGAGACAGAGACAGCTTCAACCACAACAATACAAGAGCACACAACAGATACAAACTCAATGTAAACCACTCCAAACGTGATTCCAGAAAGTACGACTTCAGCAACAGAGCGGTCAATGCCTGGAATGCACTACCTGACTCTGCTGTTACATCCTCTAACCCCGACTCCTTTAACCTCAAACTGTCCACTATTGACCTCACCCCATTCCTAAGAGGTCTGTAAGGGATGTGCATAAGTGCACCATCTTGCCTACCGTCCCTGTCCTATTGTCCCCATTTATTCGTACCTATTTCCTGTATTCTTACTCATGTGTATACTTATACCTATTTTCTTGTAAGCGATTGACAAATCAAATAAATAACGTAAACTAAATAAATAAATAGAGGCAGAGAGACACAGACAGAGATAGACATAGTTATATATGTTCTTCCCTTGGTTAGTTTCCATCCATTGCTTCTTGTCCTATGTTGTGGTTCGCCAGCAGCAGGTGCGGATGGCTGAGGTCTCGGAGAGCGAGGACTCGGATGAGGGGCCTGTGGGTGATGCAGGGATGGGGCCAGGACCATCAGGGAGTGGAGTGCTGCCTTCGGAGATTCTGGAGGCTGGCAGCAGTGATGAAGAGGTTCCTAAGGAGCCTGTGCCAAGTGTACGTGCATGCAGGGCTGCTCGAAGGAAAGAGCAGCTGCAGCAGCACGGGCGACTCAGGAGGAAGGCTGCAAGGTAATGGCCCCTTCCTGAGGAGATAAAAGCCAGCTGAGAAACCGGAGTTCTTTGCAGGAAGCAAAGAAGTTTTTGCACTTAAGCCTTGTGGACGTTTGGAGTATCTTGGTTTGTGTTTGGAGACTCTTTTTGTTTGAAATCTTTCTTGGCAACTTTATCTGGTGCATTTGGCAGCCTTGCACAACCTTGGCAAGGCCCGTTCTTATCAGAGACGATTAGTTTCAATAGCCTTTTCACTGCGAATAAATGGAATTTGCAGAGAAGCATTCAAAGGTTTTGCTTTTACCTCTGTTTGGTGTTTGTTTCCTTGGAACAAGGTTTGGGTCAGAACATCCTGCCTTCAGGTGCTTTGGAGAATAGATTGACTCCCTCTTCTTTGGGGCAGCCCCTGAGATATTGGAACGCTGCTATCATGTCACCCCATGTCCTTCTTTTCATTCGACTAGACCTACCCAATTCCTGCAACCGTTCTTCATATATTTTACCCTCCAGCCCCCTAATCATCTCTGTTGCTCTTCTCCGCACTCTTTCTAGACTCTGGAGAGCCCTTCACTGTCTCTTCTTACAAGGCTGCTCCTGGTCAGAGCACCTTTCTAAAAAAATAAATGGGGATTTCTCCAGCCATCAAGCGAGGAGATCTAAATTTATCAAGTTATTCGAAAGATTCTGGCACGGTCCCTTTTTTTAAAAAAAATTCTTATTATTATTACTGGATGTGCCAAGGATTGCACCTGGAGTTTTCATGCAGAGTGGAGTTATTTAGAATAATGACTCTAACGAATTCCACTCTGCATGAAATTAACAATGTGGGAAGCAGGTATGTGTAGTCTAATTAGGAGAAGGTCCAGGGGCAACAGGATAGCAGTCTTCCAATATCTCAGGGGCTGCCCCTAAGAAGAGGGGGTCAAGCTATTCTCCAAAGCCCCTGAAGGCAGGATAAGAAGCAATGGATGGAAACTCTCATCAAGCAGAGAAGCAACCTGGAATTAAGGAAGAACTCCCTAACAGTGAGGACAATTAACCAGTGGGACTGCTTGCCTCTAGAAGTTGTGGATGCTCCAACACCGGAGGTTTTTAAGAAGAGATTGGACAGCCATTTATATGGAATGGTATATAGGGTCCCCTGCTTGGGCAGGGGGTTTATTCAGAGTTTTGCAGCGTTAATTCAACACCAGAAAAATAAACACAGATGGCTGATGCTTCGTTTAACGTCTTTATAAACATAATAAGTAGATTTTACAAACCAGCTGTAGATTTCTCCCACATGGAGCAAACCCAAACAGAAATAAACATGTTGCAAGTAACTTCTGAGCAGAGCTCCAGTCTTCAGCAAGCACGCAAGTTAGTTTCATCTTCAACAGACTCAGAGCTCAACATAGCTGCAGAGTTGCCGAGCTTAGTACAGAGCCATGCCTAGGCTAATTCTAGTTTCATTTTCCAAACTGTTCTCATTGGCTGATTGAGTTGCTATGCCTATTCATCGGCTGACCTTGTTAGCATGGTCTATTCCAGTTCATGAATATACTCTTGACAGGGTTGGACTAGACAACCTCTAGTCAGGAGGGGAAACCCACTTTCTCTTCCAACATGTGAACCCACAAAGCCACAATTGACAAAACTGATTGCCTTCCGTCTCGGCGTTGCATCGAGCCTGTCCTCCCCACCTGCTGGAGAAAATGTCATGTGCGATAAGGAAAAAGCACTTCAAGGTTGGGTAGATGTTATCTGAGGAGCTTTTTGCCACCCCAATTGGCAACGGTGGAATTTAGAGCTGGCAAAAATACCATCGAGGAGGAGAAAGAGGAGGAGGAAGAGGAGGAGGAGGAGGAGGAATAAATAAGAAATAAATCTGATTTATTTCTCTGCCTAACAGTGAGGACGATTAACCGGTGGAGCAGCTTGCCTTCAGAAGTTGTGGGTGCTCCAACACTGGAGGTTTTCAAGAATAAATTGGTCAACCCGTTGTCTGGAATGGTATAGGTCCGTGATGGCAAACCTATGGCATGTGTGCCACAGGTGGCATACAGAGCCATTTGTGCTGGCACATGAGCTGTAGGCAAACTTACCCCACTGTGCATGCGTGCCCGTTTTCATCACTTCCTACTTTTTATGGAAATACCGGAAGTGACGAAACGGGCCTAGTTTTTTGGCCTGCAAAGCCTGCAGAAGCCTTCCTCAAGCCTCTGGGAGGCCGAAAAAGGCCTCAAACTGGCCGAAAAATCAGCTGTGAGGCACAGTGCAGGTAAGAGGGTGGTGGGGTGTGTGGGTAGGGATTGCAAGCGCATGCGTAAGGGGCATGGGAGGGCGCTCATTGCCTTCTGGGTGCTGGCACGTGAGTGTGAGCATGCAAGTGTGCGTACAATTTTTGGCACAGGAGCCCCCAAAGGTTAGCCACCACTGGTATAGGTCTCCTGTACGAGCTGGGGGTTGGACTAGAAGACCTCCAAGGTCCCTTCCAACTCTGTTTTTCTATATTTGTTGTTAAGCCTGAATTCTCCAACGAGTGTTAAGGAAAACAAACTAAACAGAATGTGTAGCGTAGTCAGATAGGGAAATGTGTGAGATAAGTTTGTATTTTAGTTAACACGCAGTAAAAAAAACCAGATATGCTTGTGCTATCAAAAATATAGTTTATTCCATTAGGAATTATAGCATAGTCAAAATCAACGGTCCATTAGTCATGTATCATTTCAGTCAGTCCAGTCGCGGATACTCAATTTGCAAAGTCCGTGTTGAATAGCCAATGTCAGTTCACTTACAATAAATCAGTCCGTATTATCTCTTCTCTCCGTTGAGAAATCAACACTCCCTTCTCTCCTCCGTTCCAGTAAGGAAAAACGCAGTCATCAATCCATCCAGTAATTAGGGATCATTAAGCCAGAGAGAGAGAGCTGCAATTGACTTGCTTCTTTTATGGTGCTTTTACTACCACACCCTTAATTACATTCTTGTAGTTAAAGTTACACACACTTTAACCAACAAACCATGACAACTTATTTATTATTTTTTACCCAAACCACTTAGGGTAAACAATGTTATCCCTAACATTTGTCAACCATGCCAAAAGCTTCCTCGGGGATACCTGATATAGGTAGACACTTGGCTATCTTTCTAGGTTTTTTGCTAACTTCATTGAAGACCTATCTTTGCATCCTGTTGGTCTTGGGCTGGTCCCTTCTCCAACAGTTGTGTGGGGTTTTCCCCCCCCCCTCCTCTCCCCCTATTCAAAATTGCTTCAGCTTAGTAAGATCCTTCCAAAATCTTGGAGAGGGTGGCATTGAGTGTTGGATAAGGCAAATCCCTCTCTCCCCAGCTGACATACTGATCAAAATGGCAGATTCCTCTTCATATCGCAATCCCGCAATATTAAACTCCCCCTCAGCCCCGGCGTCTGAATCTTTGCAGACGGTTTGATCTGGATTGCAAGCAGTTTGATCTGGATTTGCAAGCGAAAGGAAGCAATTTCCACCCACCCCCCTCCTTAAACAGGCTGAGGGTTTCCCTGGGGTCTGAATCTTCAAGAGAGACTGTGTGAGGTTACAGATTGCCTTGCCTGAGACTGTGGATATATATATATATTTTATTTATTTATAGTTTCTCAGCCATGGAAAAAGCCGAGTTTCTAATCGTCAGGGGGGGACAGGGTGGGCTGAATTTAAAGCCTCCTCTACTCCTTCATCACCCCCTTTTTTCTTTTTAAAAATATGGTTTTATTATTATATAGAATACAAAGAATAGGCCTGTGTAGATGCTAGGAACACGCTTGCGGTGAAAGTAAATTAAACCTTTTGAAATAGAAAATTTGATATCAGTGTTAAATACGATTGCTGAGATGTAAAGGGACAAAGAATCGCTCAAATTGCTTTGCGGAGGCTTTATGTAATATTGATAAGCGGTTGTAAAAGAGGTGGAATTATTCCCCCCTCCCCATATTAAAAAGAAATTAGATCTTTGTGCTTCAGACTAAACTCTCCACTGTATTGGTTTTATTGTTAAACACTAGAGGTTCTACTTGACTTACTTAAATCTTTTGTGGTTGTAAGTCGAGGTTTACCTATAAATCTTTGAGAACCTTCTTAGTAACCAACCACCAGGAATTAAGGGTGGGAGAACAGAGAGAAGAAAATATTTTTGGCTTTCACATAGGAGTGTAGGTAGGAATTGGTTGGCGATTTTGCTTCCAGGTGCAATTCAAGGTGCTGGTTAGCTTCGGACCTATTCTGACCAAGGCTTCCGTAATTATGCACATGCTTATTTTAAAAACAAGTCTTCTTTTATTGCAACACTGGGAATTGTTTTCATTCCCAGCCGGTAATGAATCTCAAACAGTTCCTTGAGATAAGCACCCACCTTTCTTTCCTGCCAATAACAGAAGTGTTGAATGAACTAGAAAAGAAAACCAACCGAAGTACAAAGAGCTTCAAGAATGAATTTGAACCGAACAAATGACTTTGCTTCCTGCAAAGGTTTCATCATCTTTGCCTGTCCTTTATCCCTTATGGGAGGGGCAGTCACCTCCCAGCCTTACTCCCGAGTCACCCCTTTTGTTTCAGCTGCTCTCACCTTCTAGCAGCTCTGTGCACATGCGCTCTGGGAACAGGCTCCCCTTGTTCCTCTGCCTCACTGCTGCCAGATTCTGGAGGCTCCGGAGGCATCACCCTACTCCCAGATGGTCCTGGCCCCATCTCTGCATCGGACGCAGGACCCTCGTCCAGGTCCTCCACAGACTCCCGGACTGATCCCCTTTCTTCCCCACTGTCTGATTCCACTGCCATCTGCACAGGCTGCCAGCAAACCACAACAGGACCAGGTTATCTCTTGCTGGTCACATCCATCTGACCCACTAGAACAGGGAGGCAAGGAATGTTGCTGGTCCAATCTTGTGATGTGTCCCTTGGACAACTCTCCATGTTTCTCCTCAGATGAACCCATTCCTGGCACGTCAGGAACTGAGTTGATTGATGGCTATTGAACCAGGGGTGGGATTCAGCCGGTTCGGCCCGGTTCACGCGAACCGGATGTTAAATTTACTGCCCAGCTGGCCCCACCCACCCCGCCCCGCCCCTCCCAGGACTCAACTGCCTCCCATCTGTAGTTATTTCTGTTGTTTTTACCTCCGTCATTGAGAGGGCCTATCACGCGTGAGAGGGCTAAATTGGTTAATGTTATATAAAGGCAGAGGTCTCTGTAATGGTAGCTTAAAACTCTGACGATGTCAGCAGAGGCTCTGATGAAAGCTCAGTAAGTACATTAAATGTAGTTTTAGATTCCGGAGATTGCAGGAGATCTGTTTCTTCTTTTACAACTCGTATTTTTAGAATAGTTTGTAACACACACACACACACACACACACACACACACACTCAGGACACAGCAATGGTCATGGATATGAACCTGTTGTGACTCGGAGGTTTGAGCCTGCTCTGTTAGAGGACACAGACTTGGATAATGAGGAAGAGGAGGATTTGGCTCTGAGGTTTGAGCCTGCTTTGTTAGAGGATTTGGAATTGCCTTCCTCCCCAGGACTTTCCTCTTTGGCAAGTCCTTCCTCCCTGGTTGTGCCTCAGGTGTCGGCAGATAACCAGGAGGGCGTATCAGAGCCTCTGACTGAGGAATGTTGGTTTGATGCAAGGCACAGACACAGGCAAAAGCGTGAGATACAACGCAGAAAGAAAGGACAAATCGGAGAATGAGATGAGGGACTGACACGCCCCACAGGGAATAAAAGTGGGTGTGTTAGCTCTGGGTTCTTGTTCGGGACAACGTGTTAATTTAGTGAGAGAAGCTTCAAGTATCCTGTGTGCGGTGTCGGCTTGTGATTTATATTCTTGCTTTATTGTCGGACTTGGCAGACAGCTTGTGTGAGACTGCCAAGAACTTTATCAGCTTAAGGAATTTAACCCTGTAATTTCTGGACTTGCTTGCTTGTCTGTTTTCAGTTGGGAATTTGGACTTCTCACCTCGTTTGCACAGGTGAGACATAACATGAACCTGTTGCCAAGCAGGTTCATGAGGATGCTACAGAGATTTTAACTGTGAAAAATGGTCCTGTTGCTTTTTTCAGCACCACTGTACATTTGAATGGTCACTAAATGAACAGTGGAGACATGATTGAAGTGTTCCAAGAGATTCAACCTGGAAATAAGGAGGAATTTTCTGACAGTGAGAACCACCAACCCATGGAACAGAAATTTCCCTCGGAAGTTGTGGGAGCGTCATCACTTGAGACCTTCAAGAAGAGATTGGACTGCCATTTGTCAGAAATGGTGTAGGGTCTCCCGCTTGGGCGGGGGGTTGGACTAGATGACCTACAAGGTCCCTTCCAACTCTGTTAATCTAATATCTAATATTTGAGGGGCTGCCCCAGAGAGGAGGAAGGGGTCAAGCTATTTTCCAAAGCACACCTTCAGGCAAGGAACAATGGATGGAAAATGAACTAGGACAGATTCAACCTGGAAATAAGGAGAAACTTTCTGACAGTGAGAACAATCAACCAACGGAACGGCTTCCTTTCAGAAGTTATGGAAGCTTCATCACTGGAAGCTTTCAAGAAGAGACTGGACTGCCCTCTGTCAGAAATGGTGTAAGGGCTCCTGCTTGGGTAGGGTGGGGTTGGACTAGATGACCTACAAGGTCCCTTCCAACTCTTGTTAATCTGCTGTAAGTTGAGGACTACCTGTATAGTGTTCCTTTGGGGGAAATGTCTATTTCGGAAACTCAAACATTGTCCTTTTGCTCATCTTTCACTCTTTGTCCATGTATTCTCCTGGAAATTGCAAACCCAGAAACGCTAATATCAAAGGCATCTTTTATGTCACCTTGGGTGTTGCTTAATAAAAATAAAAAAAAAAGAAAAGAAACTTCACCTGTATTTGCAAAGAGTTTTTTTAAAATTGCAAGGGGAGAAAAAACCAGCGCCTAACCAGCCAAGAATATAAATTCCTGCAGTGAATTACGCAGCTGTCTCTCTGGTCTTACGCAAGGAACTGTCTTCTTATTTCAGAGGGAAACATTCATAAACATTATTAGCGTTAATAAGAAAACTCCGATAGGGCAGCGTCTACCAGAAAGGAGCGACTTTGCTTATTAATTAATTGCCTTATCTCTTATTAATTGCCTTATCTCTTGCAGCTTTGTTTCCTTTTATTAGTTCTTCTCACTCGGTACATATTTTTCCCCCCTTCCTTTCAAATGATTGTCCAGGAATTTGGCAGCAGGAGGGGTTGTTTTTTATAAACTCAAGAGAAGACAAGAAAAAACATTACGCACAAAGCCAAATTTATGCGCGGCTTTGTGAAATTGGAAGGTCTGTTGAAATGGTCTTACAGGTAATCCTCAACATACGACCACAGGGCTGAGCCTAACATTTCTGTTTGCTAAGCAAGATGGTGGTTAGAGGGAGCTTTGTCCCACTTTACGACCTTCCTTGCCGCGTCTGTTAAGTGAATCACTGCAGTCTGTGACTTCCTTTGTTGCCTTGGCTTGTCAGAAAGGTGACGAGGGATGACCGTATGAGCCCGGGATAGTGCAATTGTCGTAAATAGGTCGATTTTGATCAGGTGATCGTGGGAATGGCGCAGTGGTTGTAAGTCTGAGGACAGGATGTAAGTCGCGCTTTCAGCGGTGTTGTAAAACTTTGAATGGTCACTAAATGAATGGTTTGTAAGTCAGGCATAGGCTTAGAGGGCGAGTTCTAGTCCAGCCTTAGGCATGAAAGCCAGCTGGGTGACTGGGCCAATCACCAGGAGACAGTGAGGTCTAGTCCCACTTTAAGCATGAAAGCCAGTTGGGTGACTTTGTGTCATGCCTCAGTTGGAATCTGATTGCGAGGGAGAGGTGGAACAGCTGACAGGGAGTGGCAGTGTGGCTCCGGAGGTTGTGGAGGAAACTGGGGAAGGGCACAGGCTGGCTGGGCATTCAGAGGAAGACCCAGGCCCACCCCTTCTTCATCCTAGGGCATGCAGGGAGGAATGGATAAGGGAGCAACATGGTTTACGGGGGAGGAAAGGGCCCTGATCCCCTTCATGGGCTGCCTCTGGGAAGACTGTTTAAAAGGGCAAACTGCGCATGGCAAAGTTGCTGGAAGCAAAGCGTGCATTATCTTTGTCGAGTCTTATCCAGGTTTTGGCATCCTCCCAACCGTGTGTTCCTCGTTAATTTTTGGAAGTCTGCAAGTTATTATCCTGGTCTGTCATGTTAATTACTTCAGCGTGGTTTGTGTTGTTTTTTTTAATTTCTACTTTATTTGTACTTTGGGTTCAGATTACATTTCTTCCCTTTGTAGACTGTTTTTGGAAGAGTTTGATCTCCTGCTGAGGATAACTGGGCATTGGGTGCCAAGTTGGAGGCATTAAAGGGAATTTATTTACTTTGGTGACTTTGTTACTTTTGTGCTACATCCCGGGTCATCACACTTTGGGCCAATCACCAGGAGACTGTGAGTTCTATTTCCACCTTAGGCATGAAAGCCAACTGGGTGACTTTGAACCGATCACCAGGAGACAGTGAGTTCTAGTCCTGCCTTAGGCCTGAAAGCCAGCTGGGTGACTTTTGGTCAGTCACTCTCTCTTAACCCAACCTACCTCACATGGTTGTTGTTGTTGTGGGGAAAGTAGAAGAATGAAGAAGTATTAGGCATGTTCGTTACATTGAGTTATTTATAAAAAATAATGTAGGATACCAATTTATAAATAAAGTAAATATCAGCTGATAGTTCCCAATACTTTTGTAGGCCTATTAGTTTCCCCCTCCAGCAGTGAGTTCTCCGTGGATTAGAAAAAGTGGTTCCATCACCATCTGTATCTGTCAGTACATGCAGCTGGGCTTTTAATTGTTTTGATTTTTCTGAACTATAATACTAATCCGGCTTCTGGATAACATTTCAGTTTGTGAAACAAGAGCCAATTAATTTAACCTCCCTCCTGTATAGTTTGCTCAACGCAGCACAATTAAAGCCATCAGAAAGGAGCAAATCGTAGCAAGCCTGTCACCACAGTTTGCACACCAACAAGTAAAAGGATTACGGGGGGACAGATGAGGAAAAACACAGTGGGATCATCAACAGCTCTAGCACAGGATCCAATCTGGGTCAGTCACCGGAACCAGAGGCTTAAGTCTTCTGAGCTTTTGAACTTGTGCTCATCCTCAGCAGTGGTGGGATTCAAATATTTTTACCACTGGTTCAGTGGCTGTGGCTTGGTGGGCACGCTTTGCATGTGTGGGTGCATTTTGCATGCACGCACGCACCAAATATGCACTTTGCGCAGGTGCAGAGGCATTCCAACTCACCTCCGGCAAGCCTGCACTCTTCCGGTCACTTTAGCAGCTGCCGCACGGCACTCTGCTGTGCCACACAAAGTAGTTGCGCTTCAAAAGCAGAGAATAAAAGTGAGTATGGGAGCCCAGCCGGGCAGGTGCAGTGGTGGTATTCTACCGTTTCGGCCTGGTTCGGCCTTTGCAGGAAGCAATGTCGTTCGTGCTGTTTGGATTCAACCTTGAAGCTTTGTGTGGACTTTGTGCTCCATTTGGCTTTATGCAGTTCATTTGGCACTGTAGTTGTTGGCAGCCATTCAAAGGAGAGAAAGGTGGGTGCTTATCTCAAGAAACTGTTTGGGACTCATTACGGGCTGGGAATGAACATACTTCCCAGCGTTGAAATAAAACAAGAGTTGTTTGGACTAAGCGAATGCTTAATTACGGTCTCAGGAAACCTTGGTCGGAACAAGTCCTTTCTCTCAGTCCAACCCTCCTCACAGGGCTGTTGTTGATGTGGGAAATATAGTAGGAGGAAAGTGTGTCGGATATGTTCATGGACTTGAGTCATTCGTACAAAATAATAAAAGATGGGATCCAAGTAAATAAAGTAAAACAGTCTGAAGCTGAATGGACAAATCTTTTGTTCTGTTTAAACCAAAAGCAGCTTCCTGGCTGGAGAATTCTGGGAGTTGTAGTCCATTCTACTTATAGCCAGCTTTGAAAAACACTGTTTTAGCTCATTGTGTAGATAAGCCTCCGATTTTGCCTTTATGGGGGGAAAAGCTTTGAAATGTCCAATACAAGAATACTTGGGCACATCTGTACTCTTACCTGTGTTTTCCCGAAAATAAGACCCTGTCTTATATACGTTTGCCACTAAAAAAAGGCACCTGGTCTTATTTTGGGGTGATGTTATCCACTGACTCACCTCACTTTCACTCAGAGGCCTTCAGGAACTCCTTATTCTGTGGCCAGCAAGGCTTTCCTGAAGGCCTCTGCAACCTTCTGGATCGATCCAGAACTTTGTTATCAGCTCCAGAGGCCTTCTGGAAAGCCTTGCCAGCCTTGCTGGCTGCAGAAAAAAAATGGGCTGGCAAGGCAGGTGTCGGGGTGTGAGAGGCCTGGGTGCAGTTGTCCGAAGGTAGGTAGTAGGGCAGCTCCACCACCACCCATCCCCCACTCTAGCTTAATTTTCACCTGTGCACCCTGATCTTACATAGGGCTTATTTTGGGAGTAGGGCTTACATTGTAAGAATGTAAAAATCAAGCTAGGACTTACTTTCGGAGTAGGTTGTATTTTGGGGGAAACACGGTATTAAAATAATAACTTTGTGACAAGCGACAGCATCCCAGCTGGGAGGAGAGATAATAAGGCACAAGGAAGAAGGAACCGGGCGGGTAGAGGTTCCGCTGTCTGAGCTTGGTTATTTATGGAGCTTGCAGTTCAGCTTTAATTAGCATGCATTAGAATAGATTAGCCTCCTCTCCTTGCCAAAGCAATAGATTTGGCCAACTTTGTAAGACAAGAGGGAAAATCATACACACTCAAGCAGCCAGGCTTTATTATGCCTTCCTGGACAAGTTTCCATCCCCCCGAATCGTAAGGTTGTCTAGGCCTGTTGTGACTACTCAGCTGTGGTTCACCCGAGATCAAAACCCTCCTTTAGATAGTTCCTGAATTAACAATGCACTCTGCTTGGGGCTGTTCTTGAAAAGTATCCAGAAGCTTCGGTTAGTTCCAAGTGCGGTGGCTTGCATGGTTTTGTGCCAATGGTGTCACCTCTCTTGCGGGAGCTGTGTTGGTTGCTGATTAGCTTCCAGGTCCATTTCAAGGCACTGGTGGTCGCCTTCAAAGCCCTCCATGGCTTGCAAGCCAGTTTATTTGAAGGACCATCTTTCCGCAGTTATATCTACCTGACCGATCGTGTTATGGGCCTCCTCTTTTAAGGAGGTGTTGGAAGTAAGATCTGGTCCCGCTCTCATTCCAAGCTGGGAGAAAGAAAGATACAGGAGAAATGAACTGGAGGCAGGCGGCATTCGGAAAAGAGGTCTCCGTTTATTTGGTTCGCCAGAAACGACAGTGACAGCAGCATGTTTCTGGGGTGGCTGACAAATTGAGGTGGAGAGTAGAGGGGCTTTTTATAACAATATTGTGATTGAGATGCTTGTTCCTATGCAAGAATGTGTCCTTTAATATTTTAATGGCTGTTGCCAGATGCCTGTAGGGTCATGTAGAGGTCAGGACCGGCTCTACAGGCAAAAAGGAGAAAGGCAAATCCTGGATGTTTTGTTTGTCTGAGTTAATCTTGTCAGATTCGGCTCCTTGCCTGTTCTGCTGCTTATTGGGAGCTGCTGGCTGCTCTTTGTTTATGAATAGAGCGGCCTGGCTTTGTGAATGGATAGAAATATCCATGCATAAAGCCTCTTCAGACTTCTGCTTGAGGCTGTTTGCCTATAGCAGAAGGCGGGATGGGCTTCAAAAAAATTTAGCAACCGGTTCTCTGCCTGGTTTCTGGGTGGGCGTGGCCATAGTCGGCATGGCCTAGTCAGCTCCAGAGGTGCTCTGGTGGCTGGAAACGGCCTGTTTCTTCCGGGAGGCCCATTTTTCGCCCTCCCTGGGCTCCGGAGGCTTTCCTCAAACATCCAGGAGGCCTATTTCCTCCCTCTTCCGGCTCTCTGGAGGCTGGAAATGGGCCCGTTTCTGATCTTCCAGAGCCTCCGGGAGGCTGGTTTTTCACCCTTCTTGAACCTTCGTGCGGGCCCTATCCTTATCTGGGATCCAAAACGGGTTGCATGGAGACTCCTGGGAGGGGTTGGGATGGGGTGGGTGGGGCCAGCTAGTCGTCAGAACTACCAGTTTGGTGAACCAGATGTCAAGTTAGCATCTGGTTCGCCCAAACCATTGAGAACCGGAAGCAGCCCACCCCTGGCGGAAGAACCGGGGTTGCTTTCTGCCTTTGTTAAGGATTTTTTTTTTCCTCCTCTTCTCCTTTAGGGGAACTGTTATATCCTGCCTCTTTTAATATCCTGTATAGAATATCTTTTATCCTGGGGAAGGGAGGAGCTTCCTACCGAGTTCCATCTGGTGGGGCCCAGAAGAAAGGCCTTCTCTGGGGTGGCTCCCTCCCTGAGAAACATCCTCCCTGTGGGGATAAATTGGCCCCCACTTTGACACTCGTTGGAACAGTCCCGAAGATGAGACTTTGCTCACAGGCCTGGGATGATTCAGAGGCCATCATGGGTCTGATGGTTGTCACCAGAGGGATGGAGAGGCGACAGGCAGGGGTGGGCTGCCGCTGGTTTGGGTGAACTTGTAGCTAGTTTTATGGTGGTTCAGTGAACTGGAAAATCCCACCCCTAGCTGTCCCCGACCACCCCTCCCTTCCCCTCCCCAGAGTCCCCAAATGGCCTCCAGAGCCTGGGGGAGGCCATTTTCACCCACCTGGAGGCCCAAAGGAAGCCTCCAGAACCTGGGTAGGGGAAAAAAATGGGCCTCCCAAAAGTTCCAGCCTCCAGAGAGCCGTTTTCCCCCTCCCGAAAGCCTCCGGAGCCCAGGAAAGGTGAAAATGCCCCTCCCCCCCATGGTACAGGAGGCTGACTAGGCCACGCCCACCATGGCCACGCCCACCCAGCAACCCGGAAGAAAACCGGTTGTTGATAGTTTTGAAGCCCACCCCCAACTACAAGTAGTCCTCAACTTACAATCATTCATTTAGTGACCGTTCAAAGTTACAATGGCAACTGAAAAAAGTGACTTAGGACCATTTTTCACACTCATGACCATTGCAGCATCCCCATGGTCATGTGATCCAAATCCAGACACTTGGCAACTGACTCGTATTTATGACGGTTGCAATGTCCCCTTTTGTGAAATTCTGACAAGCCGACTTACTTCACAACCTTGTTACTAACTTATGATGGCAGTGTATTCACTTAACAACTGTGGCAGGAAAGGTCTTAAAACAGAGCAAAATTTACTTAAGAAATATCTCTCTTAACGACAGAAATTTTGGACTCAGTTGTGGTCATAAGTTGAGGACTACCTGCATTGGGTTTTGTATTGGGGTTTTATTTCTGTAAATCATCCGGAGTCACTGCAAATAAGTTGCGCAGCCATATAAATCTTACTAAATAAATGAATGCCCCCCCTCACAAGAGACTGAATCCCTTACTTGGAAGTGTTCGTACGCCACAAAATAAGACAAAGTGTGATAAAAATCAACCATTCAGGTATTCTGGAGACATATGAACAATATATAAGAGCTTTATTATGAAGCTTTTCCAAAAGGGAATTCTGCTCATGGGCCGAAGACATGGTTCCCAGGAAGGCTGGGGTTTATATACAGGTTCAAATATACAGTCTCTACCCCTTTCCGGGTTCACAATCTACATATTCAGCTACGCAACACCCCTAATACTGTAGCATACCATCTGTTTCCTCGTCCTGTTTCCCTGTTTCCATTTCCAGTAATCTCCATCATTAACATGACACTGGACAGCAGAACCTGCCAAATATATAACCTTTATACAAAACAATAGAGAATTCTTACATAATATCACAGTAAATAATCTTAGGTTAACACAGAGGTTAAAAATGGCGTTACCATTGCTTTATATTTTCACAGGTATAATTCTACATATCGCACAAAGCAAGGTTAGCACAAACTGAGTTTAATTTTTGGGTGAATAATAGATCTTGCTAGGTCTTTCTCTGAGCCACTTCACAAGTTGCACACGGTTGGTTTTGTCTGCAGAGAGAAAAGGAAAGCATCCCCCTCCTTTTCATCCAACCCAGCATGGTTTATAATTTGATCATCTCCCAATCTTTAAGTCTGCCCCTTGCCCTGTTTTCTGTCTCTCGACAAATAAAGGCCAAACGACTTTGGTCTTTCTTCAGAAAGGAACTGAGTCCCCATCCTTTCATCACGGCTTATGCTTTTCTCCAGCATCCTTGGCCCTTCTAGGAGGAAAAGGACTGCACACCCATTGGCTGCTGCTAGGCAACCATCTCCATCACCCCTCTCTCCCTCTAGGGCTGCCTAAGATAAGTAGCATCCTTGTAGGCAATTAACTGCAAATAGCCGAGTCAAAAGAGTCCTTGGGCAGGAGCCTGCTGGACAGACAAGACCACGGGGGTGGGTGGGGGGAAGGTTTGATTATCTCAGACCCTCTGTGGGATGAGCAGTTATCTCATTTGCACCAACAAGTTGGAAGACACCCTTGGTGTGAGGTTTGCCACACACAACCCCAAGCATTTTAGCCCATAGCATAACCCCATTGTTATGCAGAACATCTACAAAAGGAGAGGAGAGGAGAAGAGGGAGGAGAAGAGAAAGGAGAGAGAAGGGAAGGGAAGGGAAGGGAAGAGAAGAGAAGAGAAGAGAAGAGAAGAGAAGAGAAGAGAAGAGAAGAGAGGAGAAAAAATTAGAATCCAAGATAGAATCCAGGATAGGGAGAAGAGAGGAGGAGAGGAGAGGAGAGGAGAGAAGAGAAGAGAAGAGAAGAGAAGAGAAGAGAAGAGAGAAGAAAAAATACAATCCAAGATAGAACCAAGGATATGGGAGGGGAGGGGAGGAGAGAGGAGGAGAGGAGAGAAAAAAGGGAAGAGAAGAGAAGAGGAGAGAAGAGAAGAGAAGAGAAGAGAAGAGAAAAATAGAATCCAAGATAGAACCAAGGATAGGGTAGGGTAGGGTAGGGTAGGAGAGAGGAGAGGAGAGGAGTGGAGAGGAGAGGGGAGGGGAGGGGAGGAGAAGAGAAGAGAAGAGAAGAGAAGAGAAGAGAAGAGAAGAGAAGAGAAGAGAAGAGAAGAGAAGAGAAGAGAAGAGAGAAGAAAAAATACAATCCAAGATAGAACCAAGGATACGGGAGGGGAGGAGAGGAGAGAGGAGGAGAGGAGAGAAAAAAAGGGAAGGGAAGAGGAGAGAAGAGAAGAGAAGAGAAGAGAAGAGAAGAGAAGAGAAGAGAGAAGAAAAATACAATCCAAGATAGAACCAAGGATACGGGAGGGGAGGGGAGGGGAGGAGAGAGGAGGAGAGGAGAGAAAAAAAGGGAAGGGAAGAGGAGAGGAGAGAAGAGAAGAGAAGAGAAGAGAAGAGAAGAGAAGAGAAGAGAAGAGAAGAGAAGAGAAGAGAAGAGAAGAGAAGAGAAGAGAAGAGAAAAAAATAGAATCCAAGATAGAACCAAGGATAGGGTAGGGTAGGAGAGAGGAGAGGAGAGGAGAGGAGAGGAGAGGGGAGGGGAGGGGAGGAGAAGAGAAGAGAAGAGAAGAGAAGAGAGGAGAAGAGAAGAGAAGAGAAGAGAAGAGAAGAGAAGAGAAGAGAAAAAATACAATCCAAGATAGAACCAAGGATACGGGAGGGGAGGGGAGGAGAGCGGAGGAGAGGAGAGAAAAAAAGGGAAGGGAAGAGGAGAGGAGAAGAGGAGAGGAGAAGAGAAGAGAAGAGAAGAGAGAAGAGAAGAGAAGAGAAGAGAAGAGAAGAGAAGAGAAGAGAAGAGAAGAGAAGAGAAGAGAAAAAATAGAATCCAAGATAGAACCAAGGATAGGGTAGGGTAGGGTAGGAGAGAAGAGAGGAGAGGAGAGGAGTGGAGAGAGAATAGAAACCAAGATAGGATAGGATAGGATAGGATAGAATAGAATAGGATAGGATAGGATAGGATAGGATAGGATAGGATAACAGAGTTGGAAGGGACCTTGGAGGTCTTCTAGTCCACCCTCTGCTGCTCAGGCAGCAAACTGTATATCATTTCAGAGAAATGGTTGTCCAGTCTTTTCTTGAAAACTTCCAGTGTCAGTGCATTCACAACTTCTGGTGTCAAGCTGTTCCACTGATTAATTGTTCTCACTTTTAGGAAGTTTCTCCTTAATTCCAAGTTGCTTCTCTCCTTGCTGAGTTTCCATCCGTTGCTTCTTGTCCTGCCTTCTGGTGCTTTAGAAAATAAGTTGACCCTCTCCTCTTTGTGGCAGCCCCTCAACTATTGACCATGGACAGACCTGGGCATTTTACGGCCCCAGGCCATTTTCAGCCCTTTGATTGTCCCTGTCTGGCCTGCATAAATTGCTTTTATTTATAGGCAGTTATAAATACTACTATTATACAATTGTTTAAAAAGATTACGTACAGGTACTTCTTGACTTACGACCCCAATTGAGCCCAAGTCTTCTCTTGCTAAGCGGGACAATTGTTTAGTGAATTTTGCCCCAATTTAAAACCTTTCTTCCCACAATTGTTAAGTGGATCGCCGCAGGTATTAACTTAGTGACAGGGTCGTTAAGTAATCCGGCTTCCCCGTTGACTTTGCTTGGTCAGAAGGTTGTGAAAGGGGGTCACGTGACGCGGGGACACTGCGACCATCATAAGTAGGAGCCAGTTGCCAAGTGTTTGAATTTTGATCACAAGACCACGGGGGTGCTGCGGTTGTGGCCTGCCAGCGGCCAACGGAGCTGCCGGCAGACTCGGACAGCGAGGAGGTTGGGGAGGAACACGGGCCAGTCCTGGAGTCTGGGGAAAGCTCTGAGGAGCGCTCTGTGTCAGAGGCAGAGATGGGGCCAGGGCCATCCGACAGTTATCAGCTGCCTTCGGAGTCGGAGATCAGTGAGGCAGAAGAACAGCTGGAGCCTGTTCCCGATGTGCGCATGCGCAGAGCTGCCAGGAGAAGGGAACAGTTAAGGAACAAGGGTCGAGTCGGGGCACAGTAAAGGCACAGGTGGATGGTGAATGGCCCCTCCCATATATAGGAATGAAAGGCGAGTGGTGTTTGCAGGAGACAATTAGTTTGTTTAATTGGTGTGAAGATTTGTTCATGACTCCTTGTCGAATATTTTCTTGTACAGTGTTGCACTTGGAAGCTATCGGCTTGGCAAATCTCCAAGAGAGTATTTTAACATACTGCACCTGTGTATGGTTTGCCAATTGCACAGTGACAGATAGGAAAGCATTCCAGAGGACTAATGTCATTGCCCAGAAGATCATGGGTTGCCCTCTCCTCTCTTTGGAAGAGCTTTATAGCTCCCGCTGCCTTAAGAAAGTTCCAAACATTCTCAAAGATCCATTTCATCCTGGGAAGCCTCTTTTTTGAACTATTACCATCTGGCAGACGGTACAGGATAATAATAAAAACAAGCACAAATAGGCTGCAAAACAGCTTCTATCCCAGGGCAGTAGCTCTGTTGAATTCTACTGTACAGGTGCAGTGTTGGTGTGGTGTCAGGGGATTTCAATTCAATGTGTGGAGTGTGAAGCAGGTGTGTTTGTGTTTATTTTCATGGTCATGATGTGCACTGAAGATGGTGTCTGATTGACAATAAACTAAACTAAACTAAACTAAACTAAACTAAACTGATAAGGTCTGTTGGTTGTAAATCACTCTTGAAAGACTGTTTGCAGGGACTTTGCTGGATGTGAATGAGAGGAATTCACATTAGCCTGAATAAAAAAGGAGTTTTGTCGGGGTTTTGTCGGCTTAGTGATTTCGTGAAGCCTCGGTCAGAACAGCTGCAACGGGAGTAAAACCCGGTCCTAAGTCATTTTTTTTCAGGGCCGTTGTAATTTCAAACGGTCACTAAACGAATGGCGGGAACTTGAGGACAACCCGATTCTTCCCTTCCAGCGTCTGAAAAAAAAGAAAAATATCGAAAAAGGGCTTTCTTATTGATTAAAAAACCCTGAACAATGTCCTTTTCAGGGGCATCTTCCAAGGGCTTCGAAAATCTGCAACAAGGGTGAGCGGGTTGCTTGCCTCAAAGCCCCTTCTTCCTTTCCTGCCGATATAAAAGGACAGACGTTTTAATTGTCGTGCCACACCCACCTGCCGATGTGCAAATTGTGACATGCAACTGCAGCCCTTGGAACCCCCGAGTTTTCTTTCCTCCTTTTAACACGTCCTAAGGCAGCTGTTTGACATCTGTTGCGCAGTGGAAATGAAGACGGGGAAAGAAATTCATTTGGTACATGCGGGAAGGCAAATGTATGACTTGCCCAAACTGGATTTATTATATTGTGTTTTATTTTTAAGGATTTATAGGTTTTTTTTCCCCAACCCCACAGCCCACACCCTGGCTCGAACAATGCAACTGGGTGGCCCACAGCAGAAAACAATCCCCAAATAAACAGTCAACAATAATCATAAGTCAGTGACACACATTCCTACGCTCTCTCTTTGGTGACATTAGACATCTGTGCCTTAATGTCCATTTTCAAAAATACTTTTTAAAGTCCATCAAGGTTGGGGGTGGGTGGGGAGGCCCCCAAATTGATGGCAGCCTTCATTTTCCATGCTTCTTCGAAACCTTCTCCAAATATAGCGTGGGTTCAAATTGTGTCAGCGTTCTTGAGGGGTGAGCTTTCCCTCACCATAGATATCTTTGTAATCATTTGTTTTTTCGTGTGGAAGGGACTTCTGTGGTCTTCTAGTCCAACCCCCTGCTCAGGCAGGAGACCCTATACCAGTGGTAGCTAACCTTTTTGGGCTCCTGTGCCAAAAATTGTGCGTGCGCTTGCACGCTCGCGCTCGCATGCCAGCACCCAGAAGGCAATGCATGCCTCCCCCACACTCCCTACACATGCGCTTGCAATCCCCACCAACCCACCCTCGCCACCCCCTTACCTAAACAGCACTTCACAGCTGATTTTCGGCCAGTTTGAGGCCCTTTTCAGCCTCCCAGAGGCTTGGGGAAGGCTTCTGCAGGCTTTGCAGGCCGAAAACTAGGCCCGTTTTGTCACTTCCGGTATTTCCGGAAAAATAGGAAGGGATGAAACAGACCTAGTTTTCGGCCTGCAAAGCCTGCAGAAGCCTTCCTGAAGCCTCTGGGAGGCTGAAAAAGGCCTCAAACCAGCTGAAAATCAGCTGTGAAGCAAGCGCATGCGCAGTGAGGTAAGTTTGCCTACAGCTCATGTGCCGGCACAAATGGCTCTGCGTGCCACCTGTGGCATGCGTGCCATAGGTTCACCATCACGGCCCTATACCATTTCAGACAAATGGTTGTTCAGTCTATTCTTAAAAGCCTCCAGTGATGAAGCATTCACAACTTCTGGAGGCAAGCTGTTCCACTGGTTAATTGTTCTCACTATCAGGACATTTCTCCTTAGTTCTATGTTGGTTTTCTCCATGCTCAGTTCCCATCCATGGCTTCTTGTCCTGCCTTCTGGTGCTTTGGAGAATAGCTTGACCCCGTCTTCTTTGCGGCAGCCCCTTAAATATTGGAATACTGCTATCATGTCACTCCTGGTCCTTGTTTTCATTAAACCAGTCATACCCAATTCCTGCAACTGCTGCAACTATTCTTCACATGTTTTAGCTTCCTAGACCATCCTGAACAAATGGCTGCCCAATCTCTTCTTAAAAACCTCCAGTGTTGAAGCACCCGCAACTTCTGGTGGCAAGCTGTTCCACAGCTTAATTGTTCTCACTGTCAGGAAGTTTCTCCTTTGTTCTAGGTTGGATCAACTCTTGATATCTCCTATTGTGGTTCGCCGGCAGCAGGAGCGGACGGCTGAGGTCTCAGAGAGTGAGGACTCAGGTGAGGGGCCTGCGTGTGATGCAGGGATGGGGCCCAGAACCATCAGGGAATGGAATGCTGCCTTCGGAGATTGTGGAGGCTGGCAGCAGTGAGGAAGAGGACCTCAAGGAGCCTGCGCCCCGTGTGCGTGCACGCAGGGCTGCTCGAAAAAAAGATCAGCAGCACAGGTGACTCAGGAGTAAGGCTGCAAGATAATGGCCCCTCCCTTAAGAGATAAAAGCCAGCTGAGAAACCGGAGTACTTTGCAGGAAGCAAAGAAGTTTTTGCACTTAAGCCTTGGGGACGTTTGGAGTATCTTGGTTGGTGTTTGGAGACTCTTTTTGTTTGAAATGTTTCTTAATAATTTTATCTCGTGTTCTTGGCAGCCTTGCACAACCTTGGCAAGGCTCGTTCTTATCAGAGACAGTTAGTTTGAAACAGCCTTTTAACCGTGAAAGAATGGAATTTGTAAAGAATTGTTAAAAGGTTTTGCTGTTACCTCTGTTTCGTGTTTGTTTCCTTGGAACAAGGTTTGGGTCAGAACATCTCCTGTGCTTCTGCATGCATTCTTTTATCTGCCCTATTTTGCTTGAAGATGAATTTTGCTTGGGGATGAACTTCAGGATTTTCCCCTCCTCTCCGCAGTTGCGCTGAAGTCCATCTGTCCATCCCGTGGTGCGTTGCAAAAAGGAAGTTGCAAACAGGGGCATGCAGATCGTTTCATCTTCCAAATAGCAGCTGTTGGGAGCACTTCAAAGCGGAAAATCCAAATGCATTCAGAGAGTTATGTTTTCAGGCATTCCAAGTTGTTTTTTTAACATTACACACTTTGGAACGGTCCGACGGCTGCTCGGATGGCGTGGTTTCCTTCCAAACTCAAAACAAAACACATATGTTCCAAAGAAGGGGTGGGGGTTCCCCCCCGTGTCATGCCAAAAACCAAAAAACTTATCCCCTTGGAATAATGTTAAATGTTCTTCCCACAGAAGGCAGCCAAACTGGATTGTTCCAATCAGATGTTTCAAGTAAGGAGAACTTCTGTAGCTATAGGTATAGGTATAGGTATAGGTAGGTAGGTAGGTAGATAGGGGGAGGGGGGAGATGATAGAGAAATAGGTGATAGATAGATGATAGATAGATAGTTAGATAGATAGGTAGGTAGGCAGGCAGGCAGGCAGATAGGCAGATATAGATAATGATAGATGATAGGTAGGTAGGTAGATAGATAGATAGATATAGACAGACAGACAAATAGATTTTTTATAGAGATAGATAGATAGATAGATAGATAGATAGATAGATAGATAGATAGATAGATAGACAGACAGACAGACAGACAGACAGATAGATATAGATAGGCAGGCAGGCAGGCAAGCAGAGATTGATAGATAGATAATGATAGATGATAGATAGGTAGGTATGTAGGTAGGTAGATATAAACAGACAGATTTGTTATAGAGATAGATAGATAGATAGATAGATAGATAGATAGATAGATAGATAGATAGATAGATAGACAGAGAGACAGACAGACAGACAGACAGATAGATAGATAGATAGATAGATAGATAGATAGATAGATAGATAGATAGATAGATAGATAGATAGATAGATAGATAGATGGACAGATATAGAGATAGAGACAGACAGACAGACAGACAGATAGATATAAATATTCTCTGCTCAGTTAGTTTCCACCCGTTGCTTCTTGTGCTTTGGAGAATAGCTTGACCTCCTTTCTCCTCTCTGGGGCAGCCCCTCAAATACGGGAAGACTGTTGTCATGTCTCCCCTAGTCCTTCTTTTCACTGGACTAGAGATACCCAGTTCCTGCAACCCTTCTTCATATGTTTTAGCCTCCAGTCCCCTAATCATCCTTGTTGCTCTTCTCGGCACTCTTTTCTAGAGTCTCAACATCTTTTTTTAACATCGTGGTGACCAAAACTGGATGCCGTATTCCAAGTGTGGCCTTACCAAGGCCTTATAAAGTGGTACTACGAACACTTCACGTGATCTTGATTCTATCCCTCTGTTGATGCAGCCTAGAACTGGGTTGGCTTTTTTTGGCAGCCGCAGCACAAGGCTGGCTGATATTTAAATGATTGTCTACTAGGACTCCAAAATCCCTCTCACAATTATCACTCACTGGCCTGGATGCTGAGCTTCATGTGCTGGAGCATGGAGCTTGAAGTCCCACGTGTTTTGCTTTCTTTCTTTAGCTTCCTCCCTTTAAAAAAAAAAAAAAAAATCTGGCAGGCTCCTTTTAGCAGATGCAAAACAGGCAGGATTTCAGCCCCTGGAATCTGTGGTGACTTGCAGATGGAAAGAGCTTGCTCCCATAGCACTGTGGTTGGTGGCGCAGCTGTTTCAAGCATGGCAATGTTCCTGCTACCACGACAACCTCAGTTGCGTACCCGGGCCCGGTTTACATCAATCTCTGCTCCAGTTTCTTAAGATTCACGTTCACTTAAATGTCGGTCTTTGATTTTGTGCACTTCACTGATTGCATTCTTTACCAGATGGGTGGACTTCAACTCCCAGAATTCTCCACGGTGGCCACGCTGGCAGAGGAATTCTTGTTCTGACCCAAAACTTGTTCCAAGGAAACAAACACCAAACAGATAAAAGCCAAACCTTCTAACGCTTCTCTGCGAATTCAGTTAATTCACGGTTAAAAGGCTATGAAAACTAATCGTCTCTGATAAGAACGAGCCTTGCCAAGAGGGTGCAAGGCTGCCAAAAACACTAGATAAAGTTGCCAAGAAAGATTTCAAACACAAAGAGTCTCCAAACACAAACCAAGATACTCCGAACGTCCACAAGGCTTAAGTGCAAAAACTTCTTTGCTTCCTGCAAAGAACTCCGGTTTCTCAGCTGGCTTTTATCTCCTCAGGGAGGGGCCATTACCTTGCAGCCTTACTCCCGAGTCGCCCATGCTGCTGCAGCTGCTCTTTCCTTCAAGCAGCCCTGCGTGCATGTATACTGGGCACGGGCTCCTCGGGGGTCTCTTCCTCACTGCTGCCAGCCTCCACAATCTCCGAAGGCAGCATTCCCCTCCCTGATGGTCCTGGCTCCATCCCTGCATCACACGCAGGCCCCTCATCCGAGTCCTCGCTCTCCGAGAGCTCAGGTGTCTGCACCTGCTTCCGGCGAACCACAACCATTCTGAAAGTCGACGTTCGGCTGCCTAGAAGAGGATTTTCAGAGAACTGGCAAATCCCACCTCTAACTGGCCCCACCCCCATCTCTTCTCTGCCTCCTGAGTCCCAGCTGATCGGCTGGGTCTTCTTTGGTTGCCCTGCACAGGAGAACGGAACTGGAAGGCAGGTTAGTGGAGTTGGGACCAGTGGTGGGATTCAGCCAATTCGCACCAGTTTGGGAGAACCAGTTGTTGACTTTCTGAGCAGTTTGGTGAAGTGGTTATTGGAAGAAATCATTAGGGCAGAGAACCAGCTGTTAAATTATTTGAATCCCACCACTTGGTGGGTAGGCAGTGGAGATTTTACAGTATCATTCCCCTGCCATGCCCATCAAGCCATGCCACACCCATCAAGCGACACCCACAGAACCGGTAGTAAAAAAATTTGAACCCCCACCATTGTCTCCTGCGTTAGGGAAGGCATGAACAAAAGGCAGTCTATAAATGTAGATTCCCTTTGTTTGCAGAAAAAGCCCACTGGAGGCTTTTAAGAAGAGATTAGACTGTCATTGGTCAGAGTTGGTTTCCTGCTTTGAGGTTGGGGGGGGGGTTGGACTAGATGACCTCCAAGGTCCCTTCCAACTCTCTTCATCTGTTAAAATGCAGTCTAGAAATGCACCTTCTGCATGCAGAAAAGTCCACCTTAGAGTAAGAAATAAACTTAGAAATAAACTTCAAAGCCATATTTAAAAAAAAAAAAAAAGCAACCAGCCACCTTTGGCAGATGTGGAAGTGAAATATGAGATTGGAGAGATCTGAAGTTTTAGCAAAAGTTATTGACTTGTGTGGTTTTTTTGGTTTGGGGGTAGTTTTCTTTTCTTTTCTTTTCTTTTTTCACATTGTTGCTGAGTTGCTAAGAACGATATTTGATGGATGGTGGATTTTTGGCCCTGGCTGAAAGTATTTTCTAAAGCCCGAAGAGATGATATAAGCTGAGCTGGAATAACCCAGGGAGGCCCCATCCCTTCACGCTCTTGTGCAGCTTCTCCTTGGCTTCCCACGGGTGGTCAGGAGCAGAATGGATTCCGTTTTCGAAGCACACACACAGAACCGCGTTTGATTTACAGAATCTGTTCGGCACTCCGAATTTAGAAGTTACCCCTTCTGGGCAGGATTGGGTTGATTTTGGATTGTAGCCTCTGGATTGACTTGGGGGGGAATTACGAGGAAGGAAGGAAGGAAGGAAGGAAGGAAGGAAGGAAGGAAGGAAGGAAGGAAATAGAGAAGGAAGGGAGGAGGAAGGAAGGAAGGAAATAGAATAGAGGGAAGGAGGGAGGGAGGAAGGAAATAGAGAAATTGAGGGAGGGAGGGAATAGAGGAGAGTGGGAGGGAAGATGGAAATAGAGAAATTGAGGGAGGGGGAGGGAGGGAGGGAAGGAAGGAAGGAAGGAAGGAAGGGAGGGAGGGAGGGAGGGAGGGAGGAAGGAAATAGAGAAGGAAGGGAGGAGGAAGGAAGGAAATAGAATAGAGGGAAGGAGAGAGGGAGGAAGGAAATAGAGAAATTGAGGGAGGGGGAGGGAGGGAGGAAGGAAGGAAGGAAGAAAATAGAACAGAGGGAAGGAGGGAGAGAAGGAGGAAGGAAGGAAATAGAGAAAAAGGGAAGGAGAAAGGAAATAGAGAAAGAGGGAAGGAGGGAAGAAATAGAGGAGGGAGGGAGGGAGGGAGGGAGGGAGGGAGGGAGGGAGGAAATAGAGAAAGGAGGGAAGGAGGAAGGAAATGGAGAAATAGAGGGGGAGGAAGGAAGGAAGAAAGGAAGGAAGGAAGGAAGGAAGGAAGGAAGGAAGGAAGGAAAGGAGAGAATGAATGGAAGGAGGGAGGGAGAACCTAAACTAAATTAAAATGTCTTGGCTGATGTCTGATAAAAAGGAATGTTTTTTTCTTGAGTTTTTTATTTCTTTCTTGGATCCCTAGGTTAATATGTGGAGGCTAAATATAGTTACCTTTCTGTTCCTCCTCCTCCTCCTGTCAATTTTCTTCTTCCTTCATTTGCTTCTTCTCTTCTTTCCTTCTCTTCTTCATTTTCCTTCATACTTTCTTCCCTTCGCTACATTTCTCCTCTTTGCTCTCTCTTCTTTCCCCATTTCTCTTTCTCTTCCTTCCTCTTCTCCTTCTTTCCTTTCTCCTTCACTGCCGTTGTCTTCTCTCTCTCTCTCTCTCCCTCCTTCCCTCCTCCTCTTCATTTTGCTCTTCCTTCTCCTCCTTCCTCTTTTCCTTCTGCGTTCCCTTTTTTCCCCCTTTTGTCTTCTCCCTCTCCAATTCTCCTCCTCCTCCTCTCCTCCTCTTCTTCTTAATGCCAACCCAATCATCGTCTGCTTCATTTCTGGCAAAGTCAGAATATTCACATGTTTTCACCTGTCCCTCACTGACTCGTGCCTTCCTTTTTGGGATGATTTTCTTCACACCTTTTGGTGCGAAGGTGTTGAGCTGTTCACAAGGTGAAGTGTGTGTGTGTGGGGGGGCAGTGAGGTGATGTGAGGAACTTTTCTTACTTCCTGAGGAAACAGACCGAGGAGGCCAAAGCAAGAACAAGGGCTGTGAATTCCCAAATAAAAACCATTATTTTTCGACTGGCGGCCACAATTTCAGCCCAAAATTTCCAGGGCAAAGCCAGTAAGTAGTTAAGAAAGTTTTGCTCCATTTTATGACCCCCTTTTTTGGCCACAGTTGTTAAACGAGTCACTGCCATTCCTAAATGAATCGTCCGGCTTCCTCCATTGTACTTCCTTGTCAGAATCGGATTGGGAAGGTTTATCACCTTGGGACACTGTAACCATCATAAATACATGCTCCTTGCCAAGTGTCCAAATTGGCTGGGGAATTCTGGGAGGTGAAGTCCACCTGTCTTAAAGCATTCTGACTGGGGAATTCTGGGAGTTGAAGTCCATTTGTCTTAAAGCATTCCGACTGGGGAATTCTGGGAGTTGAAGTCCATTTGTCTTAAAGCATTCCGACTGGGGAATTCTGGGAGTTGAAGTCCACCTGTTTTAAGGCATTCTGGCTGAGGAATTCTGGGAGTTGAAGTCCATTTGTCTTAAAGCATTCCGACTGGGGAATTCTGGGAGTTGAAGTTCACCTGTTTTAAGGCATTTTGGCTGAGGAATTCTGGGAGTTGAAGTCCACCTGTTTTAAGGCATTCTGGCTAGGGAATTCTGGGAGTTGAAGTCCACTTGTCTTAAAGCATTCCGACTGGGGAATTCTGGGAGTTGAAGTTCACCTGTTTTAAGGCATTTTGGCTGAGGAATTCTGGGAGTTGAAGTCCACCTGTTTTAAGGCATTCCGGCTAGGGAATTCTGGGAGTTGAAGTCCACTTGTCTTAAAGCATTCCGGCTGGGGAATTCTGGGAGTTGAAGTTCACCTGTTTTAAGGCATTTTGGCTGAGGAATTCTGGGAGTTGAAGTCCACCTGTTTTAAGGCATTCTGGCTAGGGAATTCTGGGAGTTGAAGTCCACTTGTCTTAAAGCATTCCGGCTGAGGAATTCTGGGAGTTGAAGTCCACCCGTTTTAAGGCATTCTGGCTGAGGAATTCTGGGAGTTGAAGTTCCTGCCAAGGTTGATAAAGTGACTAAACTAGCATCATGGAACTTGGAAAAGGAATGCAGGAATCACTGTATGGACCTGAAGCCAATCATATGCTCCCTCTGACAGCCAGGAAAATATACATTGTGTTATTATTATTATTATTATTTTACACCAGGATGCGGGAAGGGGCACTACTTTCTGTTTTTGCCCTCCCTCAGAATTGGCTTCAAAATGGTCCCAGTACAAAGATGCTAGCTGGGGGCCTCCATAAGCCAGGAAACAATTCTTACTTATTATTACAACAACCCCTTTTTAAAAAAAATATTCAGTTTTTTGAATAATCAAATCACTCAGCGGGAACGTCATTTATTTCCCACTATTGAAAGCTGCACGGAGATGTAAGATTATTTTTCTTTCTTTTCTTTTTTTTCTTTTTTCTTTTGGTCTCCTTGGAGACCAAACTGGATTTTACAGCAGCAACAAGTAAAAATGTCGATATTCATTCGGCCCTTTGGTGAGGTGCCGGCAGCTGCGCAACGTTGAGTGTCGTCACCCTTTTGTTTCCTAGGTTTTCAAAAATCAATTTGTTTGCTTGCTCTTTTAAAATACTTGTAAGTTTTCTCCTTTATTAAGGGGTCACGATTGCATGTCGGTTTCTATCTATGAAGAAAAGGCATCCACCACAAACAGAGGAAGCCACTTTCTTAACTTCAATTCTGGGAGTTGAAGTCCATCTCTCTTAAAACAGGCCAGCTGAGGAATTCTGGGAATTGATGTCCATCTCTCTTAAAGCAGGCCAGCTGAAGAATTCTGGGAGTTGATGTCCATCTCTCTTAAAGCAGGCCAGCTGAGGAATTCTGGGAATTGATGTCCATCTCTCTTAAAGCAGGCCAGCTGAGGAATTCTGGGAGTTGAAGTCCATCTCTCTTAAAGCAGGCCAGCTGAGGAATTCTGGGAGTTGAAGTCCATCTCTCTTAAAGCAGGCCAGCTGAGGAATTCTGGGAGTTGATGTCCATCTCTCTTAAAGCAGGCCAGCTGAGGAATTCTGGGAGTTGAAGTCCAGCTCTCTTAAAGCAGGCCAGCTGAAGAATTCTGGGAGTTGATGTCCATCTCTCTTACAGCATGCCGGCCAAGGAATTCTGGGACTTGAAGTCCACCCAGTGTCAGGGTTCCAACAAACACCCCCAATGGAATCACACCCGGTCTTGCTTTGGCAGCCCTGAAGATGCTTCCAAAATGGCCTCAGGCAATGCGTGCTGGCCCCCTATGCCCCCTGCACGATCCCCCCTCGCATGCCACGTGTCTTTGCGCATGCCTGCATGTCTCCCCCCCACACACCCTGACCCATGAACATGCGCGCCAAATACCCGTCAATCAGCTGTCAGGTGGTGGCACACGGCCACATGCACAGTGGGGCACTTCTGGGGGACCGTTCATGTGCCGAGGGAAATGGCTCTGCGTTCCACTTCCGGCAAGCGTGCATAGTTCACTAACACGGTTCTATACCATTTCAGACAAATGGTTGTCCAGTCTCTTCTTAAAACTCTCCGTTGTTGGAACACCCTCAGCTTCTGGAGGCAAGTCGTTCCACCGATGAATTGTTCTAACTGTCTCGCTTAGCAACAGACATTTCGCTCTCAATTGTGGTCTTACTTCAAGGACTCCCTATAGGCATTATTTCTGCTAGTCAGACTGGATCCCTTAACTTAACACAAAGAAGAGAGAGAGTCAGGCTATTCTCCAAAGCACCTGAGGGCAGGACAAGAAGCAATGGATGCAACCTCACCAAGGAGAGAAGCAACTTAGAACTAAGGAGGAATTTCCTGACAGTGAGAACAATTAACCAGTGGAACAACTTGCCTCCAGAAGTTGTGGGCGCTTCATCACTGGAGGTTTTTAACAAGAGACCGGACAGTCACTTGTCTGAAATGGTATAGGGCCATGATGGTGGACCTATGGGACGCACGCCACAGGTGACACGCAGAGCCATTTGTGCCAGCACGCGAGCTGCAAGCCAACTTACCTCACTGAGCATGCGTGTGCCTCACAGCTGATTTTTGGCCGGTTTGAGGCCTTTTTTGGCTTCCCAGAGGCTTCAGGAAAGATTCTGCAGGCTTTTTAGACTGAAAACTAGGCCCGTTTCATCACTTCCTGTTTTTCCGGAAATACCAGAAATGACAAAACGGGCCTAGTTTTTGGCCTGCAAAGCCTGCAGAAGCCTCCCTGAAGCCTCTGGGAGGCTGAAAAAGGCCTCAAACCAGATGAAAATCAGCTGTGAGGCATAGTGCAGGTAAGGGGATCAGGGTGGGTGGGTGGGTAGGGATTGCGCGTGCATGTGTAGGGGGCATGGGGGGCACGCATTGCTTCTGGGTGCTGGCATGCAAGCGCGAGCATGCAAGTACACGCACAATTTTTGGCACAGGAGCCCAAAAAGATTAGATACCACTGTTATAGGGACTCCTGCTTGAGCAGGGGGTTGGACTAGAAGACCTCTGAGGCCCCTTCCAGCTCTACTCTATTCTGTTCTAACTCTGGAAAACAAAACCCTCAAAGGCAGTGGAAAGTTTGAATCATTTAGCTTCCCAACTTTAGCTTCAGAGTGAATTTTACAGGGGCCAAAGTTGCCGTTAATAATAAAGAATCTTTTTGAAGGTCTGTTGCATTAGCTTAATGGTGGATAATTAGCTCACGGTGGCCTGGACTTTTATTTTTTTGATATTAATCGTGCATCCTATTAGGTGGGTGATTACGAGATGAAAGATGTCATTTCATCCTTCTCCGATCTGGGCAAGGATTCGGTGTTTTGGGTCTCTAAAACAAGGAGTGGATAATTATGGGTTGAGCATAATTTCGGAATGCAGCTTTGGATTTTTTTGGGGGGGTGCAGGAGGGGCTCATCAAGTCAGAAAACTCAAGCTGGAGGCCACAAAATGCTACCTTTATTCCATGACCTTTTTGAACTTTGTGGAAATGCCCCGTCTTGGCAAGTTATATATACCAGACCATGATTTTACGCTGTACTATAGTTCATGAAGGGTTGGGCTTTGTATAAATGTAATTAACAATAATAATTGGGGCTTATGTTGGAGGTGGCTGATGAGGAAGTGGAGGAACAGCTGTGTCCAGTGCCTGACGCGCGGATGAGCAGAAGGCAGAGGAGAGGAGAGCAGTAGAAATCTATGGGCCGGTCCTCGGGACGGAAGAGCCACTGCTGCTAGTGAAGCCCCACCCGACCTCTGGGGATAAAAGGCATGGGGCGGAGATGAATAGGGGTGGCAGACAACTATTCATCTCCATGCCAGACAGAGTTGTTAGCCTGCTGTGCGTGAGAGAGACTTTTTGCCGGGGCTGCTGGCACTCCTAATAAAAGGAACATTTGTTTAACTACAGGGGGTTTTGTCGCGTTTGGGGAGCTGGGTCAGAACAGGCAAGCATAGACAACAAACACAAGCAGTACAGGTCTGGAGGTGGCTGATGAGGAAGAGGAGGAACAGCTGGGTCTAGTGCGTGACGCACGGATGTGCAGAAGGCAGAGAAGAGGAGAGCAGTGGAAATCTATGGGCCGGTCCTTGGGCCGGAAGAGCCACCGCTGCTTGTAAAGCTCCACCCTAGCTCTGTTTAGTTTACTTTATTGTCATTGCACCTCATACAATGGGATCAAACACCATCTTCAGCGCACATAATGACCATGAAAATAAACACCAACGCACATCCTTCACACATTGAACCGGAAACCCCTGACACCACACCAACACTGCACTATACAGCAGAATTCAAAAGAGTTACTGCTCTGGGATAAAAGCTGTTTTTCAGCCTATTTGTCCTTGTTTTTATTATTCTCCTGTACCGTCTGCCAGATGGTAATAGTTCAAAAAAAGGGTTCCCAGGATGAGATGGATCTTTGAGGATGTTTTGAACTTTCTTAAGGCAGCGGGAGCTCTAAAGCTCTTCCAAAGAGGGGAGAGGGCAACCAAAGATCTTCTGGGCAATGACATTAACCCTCTGGAGTACTGTGCTATCTGCCCCTGTGCAAGTGGCAAACCATACAGAGGGGCAGTATGTTAAAATGCTCTCTATGGTGCAGCGGTAAAAGGTCACCACCACTGCTAACAAAGACCCACCTGAGCTCTGGGGATAAAAGGCAGGGGGAGGAGATGAATAAGTGTGTCAGACAACTATTCATCTCCCGGACTGATGGACTTGTTAGCCCTCAGTGAGAGAGAAACTTTTGGCTGGGGCTGTTAGCACTCCTAATAAAGGGAATCACTGATTTAAATACAGATGGTTTGTCGTGTTTGTGGAGCTGGGTCAGAACAGCCTAGCATAGACTACAGACATAAGCAGTGCAGCTAGTCCTCGATTTACAACCACAACGGAGCCTAAAATTTCTGCTGCTGCGCGAGACCTTTTGCAATAGGTCTGGAAGGTCTGCCGTTAACCAACCCAGTCGTAAGTTGAGGACTGCTGTGCTTGGTGCAAATTTTGGGGTGAGCTCTGATGTCTTTGGCTTCTGTGTCCATCTTCCCTCGCTTTTCAGGTGCACCAGGAAGGAGCAGTGCGAACGGTCCAGCGAGCCCCGGAGGTTTGCCTCGGAGATGAAGCAATGTGTCCAACTCACCGTGCATCCCAACAACATCTCCGTCTCCCAGTACAGCGTGACGGTGAGGATTATGGGCTTTTGAATTCTCAGAGTCCACCACACCCAAGGCCCCTCGCTCAGGGCTTTCCGGCCTTGTGACCAAGGTGATATTGGTCTTCAGTAATAGAAAAGAGTGGGGTTTGAGGAGGGGAAGGGAGGGAGAGAGGCAAGGAGGAAGGAAGGAAAACAGAAAGAGGAGGAGAAAGGAAGCGAGGGGGGAAGGGAGGGGGAAGGAAGGAAAGAGAATGGAAGAGAAGAAAGAGGAGGGGGAGGAAAGGAATGAGGGAAGGGAGAAAGGTGAAGGAAAGAGGAGGAAGGAAAGAAGGAAGGAAGAAAAGAAAGGAGGAAGAAAGGAATTAAAAAGGAAGGAAGGAAAAAAGAAAGGAAGGAGAAGGGAAGAGAAGAGGAGTGGGAGGAGGAGGAGGAAAGGAAGGAAGGAAGGGAGGAAGGTGAAGGAAGGAAGGAAAGGAAAGTGAAGAAAAAGGAGAAAGGAAGAAAGGAATTAAAAAAGGAAGGAAGGACAAAAGGAAGGAAGGAGAAGGGAAGAGGTGAAGGAAAGAGAAGAAGATGAAGACTGTAGGGTCCTTGGTGGGCTTTGAGCTTGATGGTTTTCTTGTAGACATTTCATTACCCAGCTAGGTAACATCATCAGTTTCAGAAGTAAGGTGAGTTTACTCTCTTTTGCTCTCCTTTCACATACACTGCTCAAAAAAATAAAGGGAACACAAAAATAAGACATCCTAGATCTGAATGAATGAAATATTCTTATTAAATACTTTGTTAATTACATAGTTGAATGTGCTGACAACAAAATCACACTAAAATTATCAATGGAAATCAAATTGAGCAACCCATGGAGGTCTGGATTTGGAGTTACACTCAAAATTAAAGTGGAAAAAAACACTACAGGCTGATCCAGCTTTGATGTAATATCCTTAAAACAAGTCAAAATGAGGCTCCGTAGTGTGTGTGGCCTCCACGTGCCTGTATGACCTCCCTACAATGCCTGGGCATGCTCCTGATGAGGTGGCGGATGGTCTCCTGAGGGATCTCCTCCCACACCTGGACTAAAGCATCCCCCAACTCCTGGATAGTCTGTGGTGCAACATGGCATTGGTGGATGGAGCAAGACATGATGTCCCAAGTGTGCTCAATTGGATTCAGGTCTGGGGAATGGGCGGGCCAGTCCATAGCATCAATGCCTTCATCTTGCAGGAACTGCTGACACACTCCAGCCACATGAGGTCTAGCATTGTCGTGCATTAGGAGGAACTCAGGGCTAACCGTACCAGCATATGGTCTCACAAGGGGTCTGAGGATCTCATCTCGGTGCCTAATGGCAGTCAGGCTACCTCTGGCGAGCACATGGAGGGCTGTGCGGCCCCTTAAAGAAATGCCACCTCACACCATTACTGACCCACTGCCAAACCGCTCATGCTGGAGGATGTTGCAGGTAGCAGAACGTTCTCCACGGCGCCTCTAGACCCTGTCACGTCTGTCACATGTGCTCAGTGTGCACCTGGTTTCATCTGTGAAGAGCACAGGGTGCCAGTGGAGAATGTGCCAATCTTGTGGCAAATGCCAAACATCCTGCACGGTGTTGGGCTGTAAGCACAACCCCCACCTATGGACGTCAGGCCCTCATACCACCCTCATGGAGTCTGTTTCTGACCATTGGAGCAGCCACATGCACATTTGTGGCCCGCTGGAGGTCATTTTTCGGGGCTCTGGCAGTGCTCCTCCTGTCCCTCCTTGCACAAAGGTGGAGGTAGCGGTCCTGATGCTGGGTTGTTACCCTCCTACGGCCTCCTCCACATCTCCTGATGTACTGGCCTGTCTCCTGGTAGCCCCTCCATGCTCTGGACACTACGCTGACAGACACAGCAAACCTTCTTGCCACAGCTCACATTGATGTGCCATCCTGGATGAGCTGCACTACCTGAGCCACTTATGTGGGTTGTAGACTCCGTCTCATGCTACCACGAGAGTGACAGCACCGCCAGCATTCAAAGTGACCAAACCATCAGCCAGAAAGCATAAGAACTGAGAAGTGATCTGTGGTCACCACCTACAGAACCACTCCTTTATTGGGGATGTCTTGCTAACTGCCTATGCTTTCCACCTGTTGTCTATTCCATTTGCACAACAGCATGTGAAATTGATTGTCAGTGTTGCTACTAAGTGGACAGTTTGATTTCACAGAAGTGTGATTGACTTGGAGTTACATTGTGTTGTTTAAGTGTTCCCTTTATTTTTTTGAGCAGTGTATTAATGACAATGATAACCGTAATGTTAGTATTCTTGTTGGTTCCTTGGTTAGGCTGTTATTTACTGTTAGCTTGTTTGCCTGAGTTAATAATCCCTTGATTGGGGAATTGTTTACTTTCTGATCGTCTAGTATTAATCTTGATGTTTATGTGGAGTTTGCTCTCTGTTTATATACTAGTTGCTTACCTGCCAGTTTTGGTGGGAGCAATCTTGGTGCTCCTTGATGAACCTGTTGTTCACCGTTTGATTGTTTGTCTGAGTTGGTGGTTCCTTGGCTAGGCATTATTTGTGGCTTGATTGATTTTGCAGCGTTAATTCAGTGCCAGAAAAACAGATGGCCAATGCTTCATTTAACGCCTTTATAAACATAGATTTTACAAACCGGTTGTAGATTTCTCCAACATGGAGCAAACTCAGACAGAAGTAGACATGTTGCAAGTTCAGAGCTCCAGCAGCAACTTCAGCAGCTCAGAAACAGACATCAGTTTCACTTTAGTTCAGCAGGCAAGCAGTATATACAGCAGAGGAGAGATGCAGTTTCATTTTTAATAGACAGACTCAGAGCTCAACATAGCTGCAGAGTTTAATACAGAGCCACACCTAAGCTACTTCTAGTTTCAGTTTCCAGCCTAGGCTACTTCTAGTTTCAGTTTCCAGCCTGAGCTACTTTTAGTTTCAGTTTCTAGCCTGAGCTACTTTTATTTTCAGTTTCTAGCCTGAGCTACTTTTAGTTTCAGTTTCCAGCCTGAGCTACTTTTAGTTTCAGTTTCCAGCCTGAGCTACTTTTATTTTCAGTTTCTAGCCTGAGCTACTTTTAGTTTCAGTTTCTAGCCTGAGCTACTTTTAGTTTCAGTTTCCAGCCTGAGCTACTTCTAGTTTCAGTTTCCAAAACACTCCTCATTGGCTGACTTAGTGGCTATGTCTATACATTGGCTGACCTTGTTACCATGCTCTATTCCAGTTCATGAATATACTGTGACAGATTGTTGGTCTGATATTAATCCCCGTTTATGTGGGTGTTGATTGGTAGTAAGTAGGTCTTCTGGTTCTTTTATTTCTTTTTGGCTTTTAAAATCTCTATGTCTCTATGCCTCTTCAGTCAGCGATGGAACATCTACAAATTCTAAAGGCAACTTCTGTTCCATTAGTTGATTGCTCTCACCGTTAGGAAATTCCTCCTTAGTTCTAGGTTGCTTCTCTCCTGGTTAGTTTCCATCCATTGCTTCTTGTCCTGCCTTCAGGTGCTTTGGATAATAGTTTGACCCCCTCTTCTTTCGGAGCTCCTCAAATATTGGAACAATGCTTTCGTATCTCCCTGGTTCTTTTCATTAGACTAGATTTACCCACGACATTAAATCACCACCTTGGTTGATTTTAAGAGCCCAGGAAGATGAATTCTTCTCCTCTTTCAATGGTCTCATTGTCTGTGGAGATTCTCAGCCCTCCAAGTCATGGGTTGTCCCAAAGGTGCTTTTCCAAGAGGCAACTGGACTTTCTGGTTTTTCTCTGAAGACGTTTCGCTTCTCATCCAAGAAGCTTCTTCCTCTCTGACTTGGATGGTGAGGGAAGGGAAGGGATGATCCTCCTTGCAGACAGCTGGTCATTTGCATCCTTTTTAGAGAGTCATTGAGGCGGCTTGGAGGTTTGTCTGTGCCTTCAGGGTCACCTGAATAGTGCAAATGGGTGTGGAGCCTTCTTGGAACCGCAGAAAGGACTGTGTTGTAGACTGGAGATAGATGAGGTCATATCCATCCCTCTCTGTTGAGGGAAAGCTGTTCAATTTTGGTCCCCTCTTTCAAACCGGCGGTCTTCTCTGCCCAAAATGTGGACTTTGTTGTCTTCAAACGAGCGGCCTGTGTCTCATTGTCAACCAACACTCCAACCGGTACGGTTGTCGTTATCTTTATGAGGAAGACAAACCCCATCATTTGATATTCCCAGCCTCCTGCTTTTTGACGGGGAATGGCAACAGCAGGACCTTCCTTCCATCTTTCCTTTCGTAGCTCCTGTCCTTTCCACATTTTCTCATCGCTCTCTTTCCTCTCCTCTCTCCTCTTTTTCTCCTGCAGCTGGTGTTGGAGGCCTACAACGTGCCTGAGCTATCCCATGGAGTCAATTGCTCCTTTGGAGACCTGGCAGAAATGGACGGAGTGGTGTCAGGGAACAAGATCAAGTGCCTGTCGCCAGCAGCCAAAGAGGTCCCGAAGATCATCACGGAAAATGGTAAATATGAATACTGTTAGGATCCCAAACGTCCTCTCTGGGTCAGGCCCCAAGAACCAAGAACAAGTGGAGTGACTTCTGAGTGGTTCCTTAATGGTTGTTTGTTTGCCTACAGACAGAATCTTGCCAGGCTAAAGCAAGGATCTACAATTCTTGTAGATCACGGGCGTCAGACTCAAGGCCTGGGGCCTGGATCTGGCATTTTTGCTGGCACAGCGCTTGGGCTCCTGGGGGAAGGATAGTGCAAAACCTCCATTCGTTCCTCAGTCCAGGAGAAGGATACTGCAAAACCCCCATTGGAAGGGACCTTGGAAGTCATCTAGTCCAACCCACCCAACCCCAAAGCAGGAAACCTTATACCAGCTCTGACCAATGGCAATCCAATCTCTTCTTAAAAGCCTCCAGTGGGCTTTTTCTGCAAATAAAGGAAATCTACATTTATAGACTGCCTTTTGTTCATGCCTCCCCTAACACAGGGGACAGGGGTGGGGGTTCAATTTTTTTTACTACCTGTTCTGTGGGTGTGGCTTGGTGGGTGTGGCAGGGGAAGGATACTGCAAAATCACATTCCCTCTCCACTCCTGGGGGAAGATTATTACAAAATCCCCATTCCCTCCCAACCAAGTGGTGGGATTCGAATAATTTAACAACCGGTTCTCTGCCCTAATGGTTTCTTCCAACAACCAGTTCACCAAACTGCTCAGAAAGTTAAGAACCGGTTCTCTTGAACTGGTGCAAACTGGCTGAATCCCACCACTGCTCCCCACCCCACTAACCTGCTTTCCAGCTCCGTTCTCCTGTGCAGGGCAACCAAAGGAGACCCAGCCAATCAGCTAGGACTCAATGGGAGGCAGAGAAGAGATGGGGTTGGCGGGGCCAGTTAGAGGTGGCATTTGCCAGTTCTCCAAACTACTCAAGATTTCTGCTACTGGTTCTCCAGAACTGGTCCAAACCAGCTGAATACCCACCTCTGCTTGGGAGCCTCTCATGATCTATTCAAATTTAAAGCCCCTCCGGCAGGAAGTGGCTTGCAATTAAATCCAATGCGTTAGTGGAGCGATCCCTAGGCAGCAGACGGGCAGCGGAAGAGGGCGCCCTCGTCCCCAAATATATTCAGGAGTGTGCGAGCGCATCTTTGCGCATGCAGACACCGTGATGAGCTCTTGTCAAGTCCTCTTTGTTGTTGATTGATTAATGACTCTTTTGGGGTGGGTGGGGGGAAGAAAATGAGGTGGATTAGCCAAACTGGGGTCAAAAGATTTTGCATTAAACACGCAGAAGCACACCTTTGTTCTAAAGCCTTAATAGGTCCCTGAGATGCGGCTGTCAGATGAAAGCACAAGCCAGCATTCAGGTTGTCACTGAAAGAAGACAGGCCAGGATTAAAGGGAACAGAAAGGGCCTGTCACTGTGAGTGAAGGGTAGGGAAGGGGTTGTCATAGCTGAGAACATCGGGGCTGTGTGGGGTGCAGGTGAGGGGGAGCGAAATGGGGGAAACATCATCTTGAAATGAAATGCAAGGAGGCCTCAACTCAGGGACCCCCCCCCCACTGAGCCCCAAATTGATGTGGTTAAGTGAGAAATTTGTTGAGTTGAATTTTGCCCCATTTGATGACTTTTTTTTTTTTAACACATTTGTTAAGTCAACCACTGCAGTTGTTAAATTAGTAACATGGTTGTTAAGTAAAACTGGCTTCCCCATTGACTTTGCTTGTGAAAAGGTCACAAAAGGGGAATTACAGGACCTCTGGGGACACTGCAAACCATCATAGATAGGAGCCAGTGGCCCAGCATCTGAATTTTGATCACGTGACCACGGGGATGCTGCTACGGCCCGTAAGTGTGAAAAATGGCCGTGTGTCACTTCTTTCTGTGCCGCTGTCAACTTTGGAAGCCATATTCCATGCTGCAACATAGCCTGAGAAAGTGGGAGGAAGGAGATTTGGGATAATGTCAGCGTTCCAGCAAACCTCCATTCCAATCAGCAACTCCGAGACAAACATATCTCAAAAGTTGTGGTTGTGTTTTGTTTATTGCTTATTGTCTCTTTTAGGAGGTGAATTTCTCAAGGGGGGATGCCTGTCAGCTTTGGAAGCCATATTCCACGCTGCCACATAGCCTGGGAGAGTGGAAGTGGGGTGATTTCAATGAAGTAGCTCTAAGTAGACAAAATAAAATTATTCTGTTAGTCCAAGGTCATTGAGTACGGCGCAGGATGAAATAAGGATTGTACTTTTGGATGGATCATGATTGGGCCATGTGATGTGATGATGACCAAGGGGAGATGGATGTGATGACCCAGGGCGTGACACAAAAATAACACAGTCACAAAAGTAGAATAAATTCCCTTTAATGCCTCCAACTTGGGCTTCAATGTCCAATTATTCTCGACTTGACATCAAACTCTTCCAGAAACAGTTTACGAAGGGAGTAAATGCAGTCCGAACCAAAACTAAAAATAATTAGAAGTAAAAAAAAAAAAACCCAACACAAACCACATTGGAGTCATTAACATTGCAGGCCAGGATGATAAATTGCAGACTTCCACAAGATAATTGCAGCAACCACAGTTGGGAAGACGCCAAAACCCAGATAGGCCTCGACCAAGATAAAGCATGCTTTGCTTCCAGCAAAGAGCTATTTAAAATGCCCCACTTATATCCTGTTCTCCCAGCTGCAACTAATGAAAGGGATCAGGGCCTTTTCCACTACCGTAACACATGTTGCTCCCTTCTCTGTTCCTCCCTGCGTGTCCTAGGATGAAGAGGGGATGGCCCTGGGTCTTCTTCCTCTGAATGCCCAGCCGGACTGTGCTCTCCCCCCGTTTCTTTCACAGCCACCGGAGCCACAGTCCCTGTCAGCTGATCAATATCACCCTCAGAATCAGACTCCAACAAGGGCATGACAATGGATTTGTAGTTTCGGAAATTGTGGAAAGCCTGAAAAAACTTTTAGATTCAGGATTCCACAGATGTGCCAGGTGCTATTCTAATAAGGGTACTTTTGAAATACGTTTGTCTCGGAGTTACTGATTGGAGTGGAGGTTTGCTGGAACGCTGACAGCCGCTGTAACTTGGAACAGCCGCTAAACAAATGAGTACCGCCAAATTTAATTTAGGACTAGCATCAACACACTCCGGAATGATTTAAGTCTGGGTTATCTCAGTTGAAAGCTGGTTTAAAAGTTCAAATCCAGAGCCAGCTCTTTAAAATATTAGTGGCAAGTCCAAGCCGCCAGGTAGAGAAACACAACTACACTGGCAATTTTACCCCATTCTTTGAAAGAACATTTCCCTTAGGGCAGGCGTCTCCAAACATGGCAACTTTTAAGACTTGTGGACTTCAACTCCCAGAATTCAGATTAACAGAGTTGAAAGGGAGCTTGGAGGTCATCTAGTCCAACCCCCACCCAAGCAGGAGACCCTACCCCATTTCTGACAAATGGCAATCCTGTCTCTTCTTGAAAGTCTCAAGTGATGGCGCTCCCACAACTTCCAAAGGCAACTTCTGTTCCATGGGTTGATTGTTCTCACTGTCAGAAAGTTTCTCGTTATTTCCAGGTTAAAACTCTCCTTGATCAGTTTCCAGCCATTATTTCTTGTCTTGCTTTCAGGTGCCTTGGAGAATAGCTTGACCCCCCTCCTCTCTTGGGCAACCCCTCAACTATTGGAAGGCTGCTATCCTGTCTCCCCTGGTCCTTCTCTTCCCTAGACTAGCCAGGCCCAGTTCCTGCAACCGTTCATCATATGTTTTAGTGTCATCATCCTGGTTGCTCTTCTCTGTACTTTTTCTAGAGTCTCAACCACTTTTTTTATAGTGTGGTGACCAAAACTGGAAGCAGTACTCTAGATGTGGTCTTATTAAGGCATTATAGAGTTGTATTAGTACCTCCCTTGATCTCGATTGTATCCCTCTGTTAATGCAACATAGGGTTGCATTGGCTTTTTTGGCTGCTGCTGCACACTGCTGGCTTATATTTAGCTCGTTGTCCACTAAGACTCCAAGATCCCTCTCCCAGTTACTGCCATTAAGCCTGGTTTCACCCAGTCTATATGTGTGCTAATTCCTCAGCTGGCATAGTCTTAAAGTTGCCGAGTTCCCTGCCCTGGAGAACAGCCATGTGCAGGTGGACCAGGACACAGGTAGAGTTGCTAGGAGAACGGACTTCCCTCCATCTCTGTATTCGGATGAATAACAAGGTAACCCTCTTGTTTTCCTTCCTCCTTAGGAGACCACCACGTTGTCCAGCTCCAGCTCAAATCCAAAGAAACCGGCATGACTTTTGCCAGCACCAGCTTTGTCTTCTACAACTGCAGCGTCCACACCTCGTGAGTTCACGCTTCTCTCCTGGGTCCTCTTTTTCTGACGGTGCCTCTGTGGCTAGGATCAGCGCTTTGATTTATTTAAACCCCCCCACCCAAGAATGGCATGGGTGCTTCAGAGGTGGTCATTCAGCCGATTCTGACCCGTTCTGGAGAACCGGCAGCGGAAATGTTGAGTAGTTCAGAGAACCGGCCAATCCCACCTCTGACTGGGCCCGCCAACCCCATCTATTCTCCGCCTCCCATTGAGTCCCAGCTGATTGGCTGGGTCTTTTTGGGTTGCCCTGCACAGGAGAACGGAGCTGGAAAGCAGGTTAGTGGGGTGGGGGAGGGAATGGGGATTTTACAGTATATCCTTCCCCTGCCACGCCTACCAAGCCACGCCCACAGAACCGGCCGTAAAAAAAAAATTTTGAATCCCGCCACTGGTGTGCTTTTTTGATGTTTCTTTTCTGTTCTAATCTTTTCAGGTGCCTCTCGTGCGTAGAAAGCCCCTACCGATGCTATTGGTGTAAATATCGTCATGTTTGCACCCACGAACCTCGCAATTGTCACTTCCTGGAAGGACAAGTCAAACTCCCTGAGGTAGGAGGACAGAAGGATGTTTCTGAGATCTCCTCTTGATGGGAGCCTAAATAATAATATTAATAATAATAATAACAACCAAATTTTACTTGGGACAGTTTGCCTCCTGTGACGATACCTTTAATAAGATTAAATAACAGCATCTGCCTAACTCAAGTCCCTGGAAAAGACTCGATAGGCGGACAGAAAATTACCAAATCCGGACTAAACATCTGGCTAACTGTGCAACAAAAAAAACATAATAACAAAAGCTAGAAGAAGACTCGGTAGAGTTTATTTTGTCAGAAAGAAATAGAATTTGTGAAGGCTGTGTAGAAAGATATCTGCTCTTCTAGGGCTGAGATGGAGCTACAAAGTGAATTCATTTTTTTCCCAGCAATCTCACAGAGAAACAACCTGAAATATTCCTAGAATTCTGGATATTCGGGCAGTGTTAAATGTTCTGCATGAATTCTGTGGCTCAGATTGTTTGCAACAGGAGTGGAAATTTAAATGAGCGTCGGTTAAATAATTTTTATCAACAGCTGTATAGAAATAAGTTACATTCAGGTAGTCCTTAGCATATGACTACAATTGGGATCAAGAGTTTCCGTCGCTGAGCAAGGCAGTTGTTAAGTGACTTGTGCCTGATTTTATGACTTTTTTGCTGCAGTTGTTTCATGAGTCACATGGTTGTTAAGTGAATCTGGCTTCCACCTTTGATTTTGCTTGTTGGAAGCCAGGTGGGAAGGTTGCAAGTGGCAATCAGGTGACCCTGGAATGTTGCAACCATCATAAGTACATGTCCGTTGGCAAATGCCTGTGCAGATTCTTAGTCATCCAAGTTGTGGTTGTCCCAAAGGTGCTTTTTTTTCAAGAGGCAACTGGACTTTCTGGGTTTTCTTTGAAGACGTTTTGCTTCTCATCCAAGAAGCTTCTTCAGCTCTGATTGGACGGTGGAGAATGGAAGGATTTATATTCCTTCCAGACAGAACTGGTCATTTGCATCCTTTTCAAAGAGTCGTTGAGGCTACTTGGAGGTTTATCTGTGTCCTCAGGGTCACCGGAGTGGTGCAATGGGTGTGAAGCCTTCTTGGAATTGCACAGTCCTTTCAACCATTCCAAAAAGGCTCCACACCCATTTGCACTACTTAGGTGACCCTGAGGACACAGATAAACCCCCAAGTCGCCTCAACGTCTCTCTAAAAGGATGCAAATGACCAGCTGTCTGCAAGGAGTCTCAATCCTTTCCCACCATCCAGTCAGAGTTGAAGAAGCTTCTTGGAGGAGAAGCGAAACGTCTTCCAAGAAAAAAACCAGAAAGTCCAGTTGCCTCTTGGAAAAGCCCCTTTGGGATGTCGATGACCAATTTTAAACATGTCACTGTGTGGATGCTGCAACGATTGTAGGTACAAGGGCCAGTTGTAAGTCCCATTTTTAGTGCCATTGAACTGTCACTAAATGAATGGCTGTAAGTCTAAGGACTACCTGTAACTCCAATTCATTTAAAAGATCAAAAACCATTGAACCACCATCGTCCAAGTTTCAAAATACCCGATCAGGTTGTGCAACATATTGGGGTTTCAGAAAAAAAAAAGTGCTCTGGGACAGGAGTCTCCAAACTTGGCAACTTTAAGGCTTGTGGACTTCAACTTCCATAATTCTCTAGCTGGCTGGGGAATTCTGGGAGTTGAAGTATACAAGCTTTTAAGTTGACAAGTTTGGAGACCTCTGCTCTGGTACATAATGATCTGCATAAGACTAGTCCCTATTTACAATTATTTAAAGCAGCTGCATCTTTTCCCAGGACAGCTGCAGAATTCTGGGGAAAGATCCGGCTGCTTTCAAGAATTGCAGACAAGTTCTGTAGAGATCCACAATGGAGAACCTATGGCACGTGTGCCACGGGTGGCATGCAGAGCCATTTGTGCTGGCGTGCGAGCTGCAGGCAAGCTTACCTCACTGTGCACGCACGCACCTCACAGCTGATTTTCAGCCAGTTTGAGGTCTTTTTCGGCCTCCCAGAGGCTTCAGGAAGGCTTCTGCAGGCTTTTCAGGCTCAAAACTAGGCCTGTTTTGTCACTTCCTATTTTTCTGGAAATACCAGAAGTGATGAAACGGGCCTAGTTTTTGGCCTGAAAAGCCTGCAGAAGCTTGCAGAAGCCTTCCTGAATCCTCTGGGACGCTGAAAAAGGCCTCAAACTGGCCAAAAATCAGCTGTGAGGTGCAGTTTAGGTAAGGGGATGGCGAGGGTGGGTTGGTGGGGATTGCGCGCATGTGCGCAGGGGGCATGGGGGGACCCGCATTGTCTTCTGGGTGCTGGCACCGAGCACGACTATTTTTGACGCAGGAGCCCAAAAACTTTAGCCACTACTGGTATAGATGCTTCTTCCTACGCTGAGGCTTATTTTTGGAATCCGAGTTGGGAAAACCACACAGTCCTAACGATATCCAGATTCCAGAATCACAACCCTAATCAAAAGATTTACGAGCATTGGAAGTGATGCGAATTTCATCAGAGCTACGACGTTAAGCCGTGATTCAGCCTGGGTTTGAAAATGGAGTTCTTTATTCTAGATCCGATGATTTGATTTCCTCCTCTAATTGAAACCCAAACTTGCCCGGTATTCTCAAAGAACCCGGACTGTGCAAAATCCTATTCGTCTCATCTTCAAAACTTCATCTCAGCAATAAAACGAAGATATTTGTACGGTCGGCACAGAGCTGACTCAAAAACAAAAGGAGGATGATCGGATCGCGCGATTGGGGATCGGAGCACTTTGCTTTGGGCGTAGAATATCCCTTTTCAGGGGGCTTTTGAAAACACAGCCAGCTGCTTTGAAATATGTGTTGGGTTGCAGCCCTTGAGTTGAAGAATCTGTGGTTGTTATTTCCTCGAATGGCGTGGGAGAGAGGGAGGGTGTGCTGTTTACCAGCTGGGGAGGAGGAAGCATAATAGACTGCTACCGCAATAAGATGATATCGGCCTTTGAAGAGGAGCGGAGGAAAAGAAAACCCCTAAAAATTGTAGCCACTGTTGTGAAAAGGAGACAAGAATAACCTTGCCGGGTCAGGATGATGGTTTACTGTATACAGTGCCCACTAGCAGAGATCCAACCATCATTGCACACTGTTGGATGACAGTCTGTGGCTTATCAGAAGGTGAATTCAGGACCAAAGTCCTTGAGAGATTTTTCTCTATGCCACGGATGTCAAACCAGTGGTGTCATGCTACCGGTTCGCACCGGTTCAACTGAACCGGTCGTAAAAATAACCCTCCGTGGATCAGAGGGAGGAGAAAGAAGAGAAAAGCGCAGGATCATCCCTCCCACTCACCCCTGCTGTCAGGTGAGGCTCCATCCAAAATCTGTTGTGGTTCGCTGGCAGCAGGTGCGGATGGCTGAGGTCCCGGAGAGCGAGGACTCAGATGAGGGGCCTGCGTGTGATGCAGGGATGGGGCCAGGACCATCAGGGAGGGAAATGCTGCCTTCGGAGGTTGTGGAGGCTGGCAGCAGTGAGGAAGAGGCCCCCGAAGAGCCTGTGCCAAGTGCGTGTGCACACAGGGCTGCTCGAAGGAAAGAGCAGCTGCAGCAGCACGGGCGACTCGGGAGTAAGGCTGCAATTTAATGGCCCCTCCCTTAAGAGATAAAAGCCAGCTGAGAAACTGGAGTTCTTTGCAGAGAAGTTTGATACTCGAGCTTGGTGGACGTTAGGAATATCCGAGTTGGTATTTGGAGACTCTTTGATTTATTGTTTAGGAACTTTATCTGTTGTTCTTGGCAGACTTGCAAAAACTTGGCAAGGCTCTTTCTTGTCGGAACCTTTTTATCTGTGTAGAAACAGGATTTGTAAATGAAACCGTAAAAGGTTGTGCCAGTACCTTTGTCTTGTGTTTAGTCTCGTGGAGCCAGGTTTGGGTCAGAACAAAATCCAAGAAAGAAAACCTTAGACTCCATTGTTATAGAGGAAAGGACTTTTACTGGAAATCAAAGTGGTAGCATCAAAAGAACTCAAGATCTGAAGCACTAGGCGCAAAAATCACATATACAAAGTGATGGCAACGTTCCCACCAACAATAGTTCAAACGGGCCATCCAATCCGAGATCTGTATAATGTTATGTGAGGCATCTTCAGGTGGTGTTTCAAACATCGGGCAGTTGGCCTTGGCCCGCTTAAATAAGAAGCTACAGGTTGTCAAATAGGGCAAAATTCACTGTCAGCGCTTAGCAACAGAAATTTTGGGCTCAATTGTGGTCGTAACTCGAGGTCTACCTGCACGAACTTCCTGCCAGCACTTTTAACTGCTTGATCCTACGTTTCTTCCCCCTGACCATTAAGCCAATGGAGGCTCCTGGTTCTCTTATCTGATAGTTTCCTAGGCAGCATCTCTTCCCCTCGGTAACCCAAGGTCATCCAGGCGTTCCATCCCAATTGGTCCTTCTCGCTAGAAGTCGGAGGATTGTGCTCCCGTGACTTTAAATTAGGAACAAGTTTGCATTAGTTTCAATTACAAGATCTATTGATCGATAGATCCGTCAGGTGGAAATTGTGCTGATTCTTCACTCAGAATTGCCTTTAATAATTCAGGAGAAGAGAGAACGGGAGGGTGGTTGGTTTTTTTTTTTTTTTGGTTAACTCTTAGAGGTTAGGGCTGCAGCATCCACGAGAAATAAGCAGGAACAAAATAACAAAAGAAGAGTCGCAGCATCGTCCCTTTTGTATACATGTGTCATAATCTATGGAAGCGTCAGAGCTTGTGGTGCGATGGCACAATGTTCTTTTGTCACATTGATAAAAGCAGTGAGCTCTTACGGACTCCGGGAGCTTAGCCCCATGCCCCTGTTGTGAAAAGAATGAAAATATGGGGTCCTTGGTGCTTATCTAAGCTTATACACACATCCAGTCTATATATGCACGTATAGACTGGGTGAAACCAGGCTCAATAGCAGGAACTGGGAGAGAGATCTTGGAGTCTTAGTGGACAACCAGCTAAATAGGAGCCAGCTGTGTGCAGCAGCAGCCAAACAGGCCAATGCAATCCTAAATTGCATTAACAGAGGGATACAGTCAAGATCAAGGGAAGTACTAATACCCACTCTATAAAGCCTTGGTAAGATCACACCTAGAGTCCTGCATCCAGTTTTGGTCACCACAGTATAAAAAAAGATGTTGAGACTCTAGAAAAAGTGCAGAGAAGAGCAACCAGGATGATGAGGGGACTGGAGGCTAAAACATATGAAGAACTGTTACAAGAACTGGGCCTGGCTAGTCTAGTGAAGAGAAGGACCAGGGGAGACAGGATAGCAGTCTTCCAATATTTGAGGGGCTGCCCCAGAGAGGAGGAAAGGGTCAAGCTATTTTCCAAAGCACCTTTGAAGGCCAGGCAAGGAATAATGGATGGAAACTGAACAAGGAGAGATTGAACCTGGAAATAAGGAGAAACTTTCTGACAGTAAGAACAATCAATCCATGGAACAGAAGTTGCCCTCGGAAGTTGTGGGAGGGCCATCACTTGAGACTTTCAAGAAAAGATTGGACTGCCATTTGTCAGAAATGGTATAGGGTCTCCTGCTTGGGTGGGGGGTTGGACTAGATGACCTACAAGGTCCCTTCCAACGGATTATCTGTTATCTGGTTGTCTTCTTGCAGATGTTTCATAACCCAGCCAGGTACCATGATCAGTGCTAGAAGGGAGTGGGGTTGCTCTCTGTTTATATACAAGTGGCTTGCCCTGTATATTTGTATATAAACAGAACAAACCTCAGTCTAGCACTAATGATGTTATTGTCAACTCATAAAATATTTCTAGGATCTTTTTAGAGTTGCCAACAGAAAGGGAAGGAGGAGGAGTGTAGCGGCTTGCAAAACCGAAACTGCATTCCATAAATGTTTTCATAGATAGTTTCCAGGCGACTGAAGTTTCTGCCACACAAAATTCTAACTGGAGAGTATGATTGATGACTCTGGGCTATGGATGTGTCCCATTGGAGGATATGAATTATGATACACCCAGGGGGTGGGGGAAAACCAGGGTCAAGGGTGACAATGAACGATGTGCCTCAGAGTCGGCTACACCCAGGCAGTGCCGGCATGTTTACTCCTAATAAATCTTCTTTAAGTTTTGAAAATCCGGTTAGAGACTCCTGATTTCAATGGGGGTAAGTACCGGAGCCCTGACAGGTTCAATAAATGTCAGCAAAAATGCAGCCAAGTTCAGAGAGCACCAAGAACCCCGTAGTCATCATCTTCCTTGTCCTCCTCTCCACCGCTTCTACGGAGTTGGCTGTGTCATGGCCTCTCGGTTGCCGGCCTCTCCAGCAGCCGAATCAGAGGAGGAGGAGGAGGAGGAAGGAGGAGGAGGAGGAGGAGGAGGAGGCATGGGAATCAGGGTCACCATCAAGGCAACCTGAGAGCTCTGAGGGGGAAGAGGGAATACAACTATCAGAGAGACAGAGAGAGACAGAGAGAGGGAGACAGAGGTGGAGTCTAGGCTGTCCGTCAGCCCTCAGATGGAGAGTCAATAGCCCCCAGGTCTGGAGGTGGCTGATGAGGAAGAGGAGGAACAGCTGGATCCAGTGCCTGACATGCAGAAGGCAGAGAGGAGAGGAGAGCAGTGGAAATCTATGGGCCGGTCCTTGGGACAGAAGAGCCACCGCTGCTAGAGAAGCCCCACCCAAGCTCTGGGGATAAAAGGCAGGGGGAAGAGACAAACAGACATGGTAGAAAACTATTCATCTCCTTGCCGGACAGACTTGTTAGCCTGCGGTGAGAGAGAAACTCTTGGCTGGGGCTGCCAGCATTAGTAATAAAGGGATCATTGATTTAAATACAGAGGGTTTGTCATTGTTTGGGGAGCTGGGTCAGAACAGGCTGGCTGGCACATGATTAAAGAGCCGTCATGGACCGGGCCTTTGAGGCAGCAAGTGGATACGGATCCCTCCTCTCCATCCACCGGGCTGGCGTGTCCGGCAGAGAGTGAGGCTGGCAGGGGAAACAAAGCCCTTAAACCTCATTCTTGTCCGGGGGTCTGTATTTCAACCGTATCTTTTTTCAGAGACTTGAAAGGGATTCCGGGTTTTCATTGAAGGAAGAAAAACCCGGGTGGCGTGTGCACGAAAGAGTTCAGGGGGTGATAGGAGGCAGAAAAGACGCTGGTAAGAAGAAAAGCTGGGAATGTTACCAAAAGAAACACACACAAAAAGAGCAATTCCAGATAACCAGCCTGTTAGGGCCCAGGCTTAAAAGATATTTAATCATCTAATTACACGGAAGGAGGTTTCTTCTTCTTCTTCTTCTTCTTCTTCTTCTTCTTCTTCTTCTTCTTCTTCTTCTTCTTCTTCTTCTTCTTCTTCTTCTTCTTCTTCTTCTTCTTCTTCTTCTTCTTCTTCTTCTTCTTCCTCTTCCTCTTCCTCTTCCTCTTCCTCTTCCTCTTCTTCTTCTTCTTCTTCTCTCCGTGTTTGCTCTGGCCTCCGAAATGGGAGTGGGGGGGCTGAAGAAGAGAAGGAGATGAAAAGAGGGTGGGAGGGAAAAAAAGAAATAGAGAAAAAAAAAAACCTTGCACGCTTACAAGGGCCTCCAACTCATTCCGGTCTCGAGCCACATAAAAGAGCGAGAAACTTCAAATATTATTTCATCGTTTTCAGCTGGCAGCTCCTCCATTCTCCGAGCCAGCTGCCACACGCTGGAGATCCTTCAAGAGCCCCCTTCAGGTTCAAATGCGCTGATTTTCTTTGTCCTCCCTTTTTTTCCTTTCCTCTCCCCGAAGCTGCCACTTCAGGAGCCAGAGATTCTCTGTCCTCTGGAGTTGTCAAGAGCCCCGCTGGTTGGAGGGAGGGGAGGGGAGGGGAAGGGAGGGAGGAGAGAAAATTCTTGACAGGTGCAGGCAGAGCCAGGTGGGAGGGGAGGGCAAGGCAGGGTGAAAAGAAAGTCAAGAGGCAATAACCCTCCAATGGAAGGCTTCTCCTTTTTTCTTTTTTTTTTTTAACAAAAAGAACTCCTTTCAACTGGGACAATCTTAAAAGTGTGAGATTGTTGGGTGGGTGGGTGGATCAAGAGGCCTCCAGGCTCATCCTGGGTGGGTGGGCGGGTGGGTAGGTAGGTAGGTATTTAGATAGATAGATAGATAGATAGATAGATAGATAGATAGATAGATAGATAGATAGATAGATATGGATGGAAACGTGGATGGATGGATGGATGGATGAATGGAAAGACAGAGAAGTAAATGGATGGGTAGATAGATAGGCAGGCAGGCAGACATGGATGGATGGATGGGAGAGAGAGATATAAGAAGATAGACATAGATGGATGGATGGATGGATGGGTGGATGGATGGATGGAAAGACAAGTGGATCGACGAATGGATGGATGGATGGATGGATGGATGGATGGATGGAAAGACAAGTGGATCGACGAATGGATGGATGGATGGATGGATGGATGGATGGATGGATGGATGGATGGAAAGACAGAGAAGTGGATGGAGGGATGGATTGGAAAGACAGAAGTGGATGGATGGATGGAAAGAGAGAAGTGGATGGATGGATGGAAGGAAAGAAGTAGATGGATGGGTGGGTGGGTGGAGGGATAGATGGAGAGAGCATGAATGGACAGATATACAAAGACAGAGACATGGGTGGATGGGTGGATAGATGGATGGATGGAGAGAGAGAAGTGGACAGATGGATGGGTGGATGGATGGATGAATGGATATATAGACAGACAGACATGGATGGATGGATGAGAGAGAGAGATAAGATAGAAATGGATGGATGGACAGAGACAGACAGACATGGATGGTTGGATGGATGGGTGGGTGGATGGATGGGTGGAGAGAGAAGTGGATGGATGGATAGCTAGACAGACAAAGACAGACAGAGGAATGGATGGATGAATAGACAGACAGACATGGATGGATGGATGGTGAGAGAGATAAGTAGACAGAAGGATGGTTGGTTGGATGGATGGATGAGAGAGAGATAAGAAGATAGACATGGATGGATGGATGGAGAGAGAGAGAAGTGGATGGATGGATGGATGGAGACAGAAGTGGATGGAAGAATCGTTGGATGGATAGTTAAATGGATAGATGGATGGATGGATGGAAAGAGGATGGATGGATGGATAGATAGATAGATAGACAGACATGGATGGATGGATGGATGAGAGAGAGAGAGGGACAGATGGACAGATGGATGAATGGATGGACGGATGGATGGACAATACCGGTAGATGTAGATATATATAGAGGGGGAAGGGAGGGAGAGAGAGAGGGATGACAGAGGATGGATGGATGGATCATGGATGGATGAAGAGAGAGAGAGAGAGAGACAGACAGATGGACAGATGGATCAATGGATGGACGGATGGACAATACCGGTAGATGTAGATATATATAGAGGGAGGAGGGAGGGAGGGAGAGAAGGAGAGAGAGAGAGATGACACAGAGATATGGATGGATGGACAGACGGATAGAGAGGAAAAGGAGATAGAGAGACAGACAGACATATATGGATGACCTCCAAGGTCCCTTCCAGCTTTATTCTGATTGATTGACATCCTGGTTGCAAGAGGTCGTGTGTAGATCAAGGAACCAGAAGCTTTCAAGATCGGATTTTTGTCCCCTGCTCTCTGGCAATACCGCTCTGGTGCTTTTCATTCCTTAACAAGAATTTGCAATTGCCACAGCTTCAACCCAGCCTTCGTTAGCATATAAAAAGGTTTGAGGCTGCGTTAAGAAGTTCATTATAGATAATTGAAGAGGCCAGGGCTGGAAAAGGCAAACAGGCCCTTCACCATGTGTGTCTCCCTTTGATTGACTCCCATGTACTTCCTAATTGAAACGTTAAAAAGCAATTTATTTTTGGAAGTGGGGGGAAGCAGAAGAGATGAAAGTGGGGTTGTGGGGCCTGGCCTTCTGCAGCCCTAACTCTAGAAGCCTGAAATGTCCGTGGCCCTATGCAGAACGTTATACAGGCAGTCCTTGACTTACAGCCATTCGTTTAGTGTCCGTTTAAAGTTACAACGGCCTGGAAAAAAGTGACTTAATGACCATGTTTCCAACTTACGACCGTTGCAGCAATCCCACTGTCACGGGATCAAAATTGGGGTGATTGGCAACGGGCATGTATTTATGGTAGTTGTGGTGTCCTCAGCCAGCAGGCTTTAAATGGGTTTTCAACACCCAGAATTCCCTGTCCCAGCATGATTTAAGAGATGTGGACTTCAATTCCCAGAGTTCTTCACACAGCATGCTTTAAGATGGGTGGACTTCAACTCCCAGAATCCCCCAGCCAGCAGGCTTTAAGATGGGTGGACTTCAATTCCCAGAATCCCCCAGCAAAGCATGCTTTAAGATGGGTGGACTTCAACTCCCAGAATTCCCCAGCCAGAAGGCTTTAAGATGGGTGGATTTCAACTCCCAGAATTCCCCAGCAAAGCATGCTTTAAGATGGGTGGACTTCAACTCCCAGAATTCCTCACCCAGCATGGCTTAAACCAGGTGGACTTCAACTCCCAGAATTCCCCAGCAAAGCATGCTTTAAGATGGATGGACTTCAACTCCCAGAATTCCCCAGCAAAGCATGCTTTAAGATGGGTGGACTTCAACTCCCAGAATTCCTCACCCAGCATGGCTTAAACCAGGTGGACTTCAACTCCCAGAATTCCTCAGCAAAGCATGCTTTAAGATGGATGGACTTCAACTCCCAGAATTCCCCAGCAAAGCATGCTTTAAGATGGATGGACTTCAAGTCCCAGAATCCCCCAGCCAGCATGCTTTGCGATGGGGGGACTTCAACTCCCAGAATTACTAGAGATTATTTGATTATTGTGCAGTTTTAAATATACATACATAGACCATATTTACCGAGCAGTGATTATTGTCTTATTTTGGGGGGGCTTTTTGAACACGTAGCTTGTTTAATAATGTTTAATGCCTAGTCCCAGCAGAACTGCATTCTGGGACAATTCAATTTATGCATGTTTTTAAAGACTTGCTAGTATAGCCAATAAATGTCGAGCAGCTTTGAATCAAAACGTATCCAAATGACCTTTTTTCCCCCCAGAATTCTTTTGTCGTTTTGCTGTTTCATACAGAACGATTTCCCCTCCTTTTACATACTTGTACACTGATCCAGCGATCTAACATTTATTTAGGTATTAAATTAACTTTAATAGCCATCCGGAAAGAAACATCAGGAACTGAAGCAATTTGTTGCACTTTGCAATTGATATGTTTTAGGAAATATATAAACCCAACAGAGGGATTCATTATAAAGATTATTGGATGATTTCCCCCAATTTGTTCAAAAACTTTCAGACCAAAGGATGGCTAATTGAGCATGGCTGATAAAAAGGGTAAAATTTGCACATTTTTGTTTGTAATCCCTTCAGACAGCTTAGCTAAGGTTATAATGAAGATGAGACATTATGGGGCCATTTGGAATAGAATGATATAAAACGTCGAGAGAGGATTCTGTATAAATGCTGTTCCCTTCTGAATTTCATCCCTTCTGAATTTAAAAAAAAAAAAGTGTAATCTTGGGATTGTATCGCTCGGTCTGCCTTCCGATGCCAAATAGCATCAAATCTGTACATAAAAAACATAGATCATTTTCACAGAGAACCAGGTTGGTTCTAGTGGTGAAGAAACCAGGTTAGAAACTGGGAGACAGTAAGTTCTAGTGCCGCCTTAAACATGAAAGCCAGCTGGGTGCCTTTGGGCCAATTACTAGGAGAGTGTGAGTTCTAGTCCCCCTTAAGCACGAAAGCCAGCTGGATGACTTTGGGCCAATGACCAAGAGACTATGAGTTCTAGTCCCAACTTAGGTATGAAAACAGACTGGGTGCCTTTGGGCCAATCACCAGGAGACTGTGAGTTCTAGTCACGCCTTAGGCACAAAAGCCGGCTGGATGACTTTGGACCAATGACCAGGAGATGGTGAGTTCTAGTCCTGCCTTAGGTATGAAAGCAGACTGGGTGCCTTTGGGCCAATCACCAGGAGATGTGAGTTCTAGTCCCACCATAGGCAGGAAAACCAGTTAGGTGAGGTTGGGCCAGTCACAAAAAGATGGTGAGTTCTAATTCTGCCTTAGGCACAAAAGCCGGCTGGATGACTTTGGGCCAATGACCAGGAGGCTATGAGTTCTAGTCCTGCCTTAGGTATGAAAGCAGACTGGGTGCCTTTGGGCCAATCACGAGGAGACTGTGAGTTCTAGTCCCACCACAGGCAGGAAAACCAGTTAGGTGAGGTTGGGCCAGTGGAAGCAATATTCAAGGACGTTAGCGGACCTCGCCAGAGCGAGACAAACGCTGAAGAAAAAGAAGAAGAAGGGCCAGTCACAAAAAGATGGTGAGATCTAATTCTGCCTTAGGCATGAAAGCTGGCTGGGTGACTTTCAGCCAATGACCAGAAAACGGTGAGTTCTAGTCCTGCCTTAGGCAGGTAAGCTACCTGGGGAGTTTGGGCCAATGACCAGGAGATGATGAATTCTAGTCCCACCTTATGTATGAGAGCTGACTGGGTGACTTTGATCCAATCACCAGCAGATGGTGAGTTCTAGTTTCGCCTTAGGCATGAAAGCCAGTGAGGTGACTTTGGTCCAATCACCAGGAGACAGTGAGTTCCAGTCCTGCCTTTGGCTTGAATGCCAACTGGGTGACTTTGGGGCAGTCCCTCTTTCTCAACCCAAATCACCTCACAGTATTTTTGTTGCAGGGAAAAAAATAAATAAGAGGAGGAAGAAAACTTAGATATGTTTGCTGCCCTAAAGTTGTACATAAAAGTAATAAAGGTGGATTTTAAATAAATAAAGTAAGTAAATTCCTCAGCCAATCCCTGAGACCTGAAATAGATTTCATGTCAGATAACAGACCATCAGAATTGGAAGGGACCCTGTAGGTCATCTAGTCCAACCCCCCCCATCCAAGCAGGAGACCCTACACCATTTCTGACAAATGGAAGCCCAATCGCTTCTTGAATTGTCAATTTTGTGTGTGTGGACAACACTTTTTTTGTTCTCAGGGTGTGTATATTGGGGGTGGGGTGGGGTGGAAGAGGAGCTTATCTTGGAACGGAAAAGCCCACAGACATCAGGTCATCTTCCTAATACACTCCTGTCCTAGTCCTGGGTTCCAGAAGATGCATGTGAAAAGGATGAACATGTCGCGCTTTCTGTCCTAACTCCCAGAATTGTGTTCCGTCTGCTTGGTGTGCAGGACTGTCCCCAGCTGCTGAGGGCCAGCAAGATCTTGGTCCCCGTGGATGTCATCAAGCCCATCACCCTGAAGGCCAAGAATTTACCCCAACCGCAGTCGGGCCAGCGGGGCTACGAGTGTATCATCACCATCCAGGGCCTCGAGAAGCGAGTGCCGGCCCTCAGGTTCAACAGCTCCAGCGTACAGTGCCAGAACACTTCCGTGAGTAAGCGCCGTCCACAAGGGAGGAGGGAGGGAGGAGCGGCTCTGGGGAAAGGGTCCAGGGGGCAGCTGGGACTGTGGGTCAAAGCCCCATCCCACCCCCCCTTTTTTTCCCACCAGGGAAAATGTTTTATTTCGCAATAATACAAGGTATACAGGTATACAGAAATAGAAAAATACCAGTAGATGATAGATAAAGAAGTAAAGTAAGTAGGTAGGTTGGTAGGTAGATAGGTAGGTAGATATAGATAGATAGATAGATGATAGATAGATAGATAGATAGATAGATAGATAGATAGATAGATAGATAGATAGATAGATAGATAGATATAGACAGATAGACAGAAAGAAAAGAAAGAGATGAAAGATGGACAGATAGACAGACAGAAAGAGAGGTTAGATAGACAGACAGACACATAGACACAGACAGAAAGAGATGATAGATGGTCAGATAGACAGAAAGAAAGAGAAGATAGATGATAGATAGAAAGGAAGGAAGGAATAGATGATAGATATAGACAGAAAGACAGATAAATGGACAGATAGAAATAAATAAATAGATGGTAGATAGGCAGGCAGGCAGGCAGGCAGGCAGGAAAAAGAAAGAAAGAAAGAAAGAAAGAAAGAAAGAAAGAAAGAAAGAAAGAAAGAAAGAAAGAAAGAAAGAAAGAAAGAAAGAAAGAAAGAAAGAAAGAAAGAAAGAAAGAAAGAAATAGATGATAGATATAGAAAGACAGACAGATAAATGGACAGATAGAAATAAAAAGATGATAGATAGATAGATAGATAGATAGATAGATAGATAGATAGATAGATGATAGATAGATAGATAGATAGATAGATAGATAGATAGATAGATAGATAGAAAGAAAGATAGATAGATAGATAGATAGATAGATAGATAGATAGATAGATAGATAGATAGATAGATGATAGATAGATAGACAGATGATAAATAGACAGATAGACAGAGAAAAAGAAATAGACGGTAGATTGACAGATAGACAGATAGAAATAGAAAGAAAGAAAAGAAAAGACAGAAATGATAGATAGACTGTCTGTCTATGGTTGACAACTGACTGCTATTTATGACGGCCGCAGTGTTCTGGGGTCATGTGATCCCCTTTTGCGACCTTCTGACAAGCAAAGTTCAATGAGGGAAGCCAGGATTCACCGTCTCCTGGTGTTTCCCCAAAGGAATTTTTGAGGAACCTCTTCCCATCTCCAGCTTCACACGGGCTTCTCCTTCCCTCTCGGTGTTTTCTCGATTCCCGCAGCTGGCTGAGCGTCAAGCTTCGGGCCTCTGCTTGTTGCCTTGCAATGGACAGATGTTGTCCTTTTAATTAAGAGCCTCGGGTGGCCATAAGACCCCCGTGGAGGCCTGTGAAGGATTCACAGCCTTCGGCTCGGTTCCGGCTTCGGCTTAGCGATGCAGTCAAGAGGAACTAATGTCCAATGAAGCCTGGAGATGTATGGGTTCAGAGGGGGCTACCCAACCCCTTTCCGTCCCTCTCACGTCATATTCCTGCCTTGGGTTAATTACTCATCATTCGAGCTTGCAAGGTTTTAAGCCCGGCTGTCCCCCTCGTCCACCCACCCAGCCTGGTGACTCTCTTTCAGACCGCGTCTTCTAAGCCCAGGATTATACGGACAAGAAAAATGGACTGGCTCTGGCTGGCAGGAATCATTTTTGGGTTGTTGTTGTTGTTATTTGTTGTTGTCAACTCTTTTATTCATTAAACATGAAACTCGGTCAACTGAACATTGAAAAACGTGTCACAAATATCGTTCACTAGCTCTGATGTTTGATACGGGTTGCTGCCAACCTCCTAGGTATCAACCAAGTATTTTCTTAAAGTGCATGCTGATGATGATGATGATTGGCAGGGGGTTGGACTAGAAGACCTCCAAGGTCCTTCAGAGCTGAAGAAGCTTCTTGGATGAGAAGCAAAACATCTTCAAAGAAAAACCAAAAAGTCCAGTTGCCTCCTGAAAAAAAAAAAAAAACACCTTTGGGACAGTGGTGGGATTCAAATTTTTTACTACTGGCTCTGTGGGCGGCGTGACATGGCTAGGTGGGTGTGGTGTGGCTTGGTGGGCGTGGCTTGGTGGGCGTGGCAGGGGAAGGATACTGCAAAATCCCCCTTCCCTCCCCAACCCACTAACCTGCTTTCCAGCTCCGTTCTCCTGGGCAGGGCAACCAAAGAAGACCCAGCCGATCCGCTGGGACTCGATGGGAGGCAGAGAAGAGATGGGGTTGGCGGGGCCAGTCAGAGGTGGAGTTTGCCGGTTCTCCAAACTACTCAAACTAGATGACCTCCAAGTTCCCTTCCAACTCTTATCATTCTGTATTCTGAAAGCTTGAGGGAAACAGGCTGAAAGTTAACAGCCTCGGTGTGAAAAGGATTATGGAGGGATTCGAACATTTTGAGACGGAGGCACCCACGGGAGTGATGCTCAAATATAGAAAAGCACATTAGGCGAGTAGACAGCTGTTTGTTGGGTTTTTCTGTAGCATAGATTAAAAAAAAAAACCCAGTCAGGCTTCAAATGATGTTACAATTTCTTGCTTTCCACCGGACTCGTCTCCTGAACTTCCTAATGAGGGAAGAATGTCCAGATAGTTATTAAGTGAGTTTTGCCCCATTTTACAACCTTTCTTGCCACTGTCATTAAGTGAATCACCGCAGTAGTTCAGTTAGTCTCACGGTTGTTAAGTGAATCTGGCTTCCCCCGTTGACTTCGCCCATCAGAAGGTCAAAAAGGGGATCATGTGAACTCAAACACTGCGACTGTCATAACTATGAACCAGTTGCCAAGCGCCTGATTCATTGTTATGTGACCGCTGGGATGCTACAACAGTTGTAAGTGTGAAAAACAGTCCCTAGACTAGCCAGGCCCAGTTCCTGCAACCGTTCTTCATATGTTTCCCCTCATCATCCTGGTTGCTCTTCTCTGCACTTTTTCCAGAGTCTCATCATCTTTTTTTATAGTGTGGTGACCAAAACTGGATGCAGTACTCTTGGTGTGGTCTTACTAAGGCTTTATAGAGTGGTATTAGTGTCTCCCTTGATCTCGATTGTATCCCTCTGTTAATGCAATTTAGGATTGACATTCACTGCTTGTCATTTCAAACGGTCCCTAAACAAACTGTTGTGAGTTGAGACTACCTGATAGTTTCTTTAAAACGGGTGAGGAACTATGGCCCTTTTATAACCTGGGGAATTCTGGGAGTTGGAAGTCCACAGGTCATAAGGGACCCCATCATTGGCTAGATAAGCTTTACGCACTTATTCAGCCGAATAAAGATGCAAGAGGAAAGCAAGAAGCAATCCTGAACATACCCAACACTCCCATTTATATGTTTGCTAAATTATCTACTTCATCACCCAGAAGGACTGGTGCTGTCATGCCTCTGTTGGAGACTGACTCTGAGGGGGAGGAGGAGGAACAGCCGACAGGGAGTGGAAGTGTGGCTCCGGAGGTTGTGGAGGAGGCTGGGGAAGGGCAGAGGCTGGCTAGGCACTCAGAGGAAGACCCAGGCCCATCCCCTCTCCATCCTTGGGCACGCAGGGAGGAGAGGATAAGGGAGAGACGTGAATGGCATGGTCTACGGGGGAGGAAGGGGCCCTGATCCCCTTCATGGGCTGCAGCTGTGAGAACTGGTTAAAAGGACGGACATGCGTATGGGCCAGTGCTGGAAACAAAGCATGGAAATATCTCTAGTCTGTCATTCCTCTCTGAGTTTGGCATCCTTCCCAGTATGTGTTCCAGTATTGGTGGACATCTTCAAGCCCTTATCTTGCCTAGTTCCCTTAATTGCTTCAGTGTGGTTTGTGTTGCTTTTACTCTTTATAGGCATTTTTAGTTTAAACGGCATTTCCTCCTTTTCATAACTGCTTGTGGGGGAGTTTTTTTGTCTCCAGTCAAGGATATCTGGAGTTTTGAAGCAAAATAAAGGAAAAAAAAGGGCTTCACCTGTTTTTTGTGACTGTGTTTATTTTGTATCCCACCCTGGGTCATCACAGGCGCACTCCACTCAGAAAAGCTGGCACTCTCTAGATAAGATCAAGAAGTATAGAAATGCTGGTCCCCCTTCTCCCTTGGAGGTCTTCCAAGGACATTGAGTGGCACCTCAGGGACATTGGGTGTTTTCTGAGGAACTTTCCATGACCTTCAGGCCTGCGGAGGCAACAGTGCCATCAGCACATATGCTCCCTCAAGGCTGTCAATAGAATTATTAGATTCCTGGTCAACAATCATCATCTTCATTTAATGACCCCATAAACCTTTGCGGGGTGGAGTCTGGGCAACTGAATGGAGCTGGCTGTTGTGGTTAGCCGGCAGCAGGTACAGATGGCTGAGGAGAGCGAGGACTCTGATGAGGGGCCAGGACCATCAGGGAGTGGACTGCTGCCTTCGGAGATTGTGGGGGCTGGCAGCAATGATGAGGAGGTTCCTGAGGAGCCTGTGCCAAGTGCACGTGCACGAAGGATTGCTCGGAGGAAAGGACAATTACAGCAGCACAGGCGCCTCGGGAGTAAGGCTGCAAGGTAATGGCCCCTCCCTCAGGAGGATAAAAGCCAGGTTTGGAAAAGCGTTCTTTGCAGACAGCAAAGAAGCTCTGAAGCTCAACTGGTGGACATCTTAGTTCATGTTTGGAGAATCTTGTAAATTAGTTGTTATCTCTGGGTTTTTGGCATCATTGGCAAACAACTCGGCAAGGCTCTTTCTTGTCAGAGCTAATTAGTGGAAAGCAGCCTTCAAAGGAACAGAATTTGTTATTAAACCTTAAAAGGTGGGGGCTGCTGCCTTTGTCTGTTTGCTCTTTGGGAACCCGGTTGGGTCAGAACACTAGCAGAGGTGATTTTTTTTATGGCCGGATGCCCTTCCTGTCGCCAGTGCAGAGTTATGTTCAGCAGAGTAATTCTCATTGTGCCCAGAGAGACAGAAATATCTGCCTCTACCTAGGATCGAACTCACAGCCTCCTGATTGTGAGGCGAGAGCCCCACCTCTCGGCCACCACACCACTGCAGATTCCTGGTCAACTACCCCTGTTAAAAATGCTATTTTTCCAAATACATCATATTGCGAATATATAATTACGACCTCTTTTACATTTTATGTTATATTCTAATATATTTTCTATTTTTGTTCTATCCATTCATACCAGCATTCCCAGCTTCTATTATATTCTGATGTTTCTTTTTCCTTAAGTGCTAAGGTTAACTTATCCATCTCTGCACAGGTTGTTATCATAGAATTGCTAGGGGTTTTTTTGTAACCGTTTTTTTTCCTTTTTCCTTTTTTTCTGTGTGTTGTGTATGTGTTTGTTTGACATTTTAGTTGTATAATTAATAAAGTTTTTTTTTTTTAAAAAAAGCTATTTTTCCAATGGTTTTTGGAGGAGTTGTTTTTTTCCTTAAACCCTCAAAATCTAAATAGATAGTCCCGTTGCAGCTGCTATTGTTGTTGTTTTTAAACTCGGTTTACATACAGTGACAAACCGACAGTCGGATCAACAGGCGTCTGAGGTCTGTTTTGTTCCCTTCCCTGTTTAGTATTCCTATGACGGGATGGAGATTAACAGCCTGCCGGTGGATCTGACGGTCGTGTGGAATGGGAATTTCAACATTGACAACCCAGCCCAGAATAAAGGTAACTAGTCGTTTCAACGTGTCCTTGGAAGTGGTAACCTTAGCAACAAGCCACTTTTGTTCCCTAAACCTAGCCAAACGGTGCTTGCTTCCTTTTGTCATCGATCGCTGGATGTTTCCCTGGCTAATTTTTGTTCCGCTTTTCAATTAAATGCGTTTACTCAGGGTGAGGGGACACCAGCTCCTTTCTGCTTGGAAAGCAACCCCGTTCTCCTCCCCATCGATCCCAAAGCACCTGCCCCACTTTCTAAGCTTAATTTCAATAGATTATTCTCCGTAGGGTCCTTGGTGCTCTCTGAGCTGGGTGGTTTTCTTGCAGACGTTTCATGACCCAACTAGGGAATATCATCAGTGCTAGAAAGGAGTGGGGTTTGCAGAGAGGAGGAGGAGGAGGAGGAGGAGGAAGGGAGGAGGAAGGGAGGAGGAAGACTGTGGGGTCCTTGGTGCTCTCTGAGCTTGGTGATTTTCTGGCAGATGTTTCATGACCCAACTAGGTAACATTATCAGTGCTAGAAGAGAGTGGGATTTGTAGAGAGTGAGGAGGAGGAGGAGGAGGAGGAGGAGGAGGAGGAGGAGGAGGAGGAGGAGGAGGAAGGGAGGAGGAAGATGATGACTGTGGGGTCCTTGGTGCTCTCTGAGCTTGGTGGCTTTCTTGCAGACGTTTCATGACCCAACTAGGTAACATCATCAGTGCTAGAAGAGAGTGAGGTTTGCAGAGGAGGAGGAGGAGGAGGAGGAAGGGAGGAGGAAGATGATGACTGTGAGGTCCTTGGTGTTCTCTGAGCTTGGTGGTTTCCTTGCAGATGTTTCATGACCCAACTAGGGAATATCATCAGTGCTAGAAGAGAGTGAGGTTTGCAGAGAGGAGGAGGAGGAGGAAGGGAGGGAGGAGGAAGGGAGGAGGAAGACTGGGGGTCCTTGGTGCTCTCTCAGCTTGGTGATTTTCTGGCAGGCGTTTCATGACCCAACTAGGTAACATCATCAGTGCTAGAAGAGAATGGGATTTTGGGAGTGAAGGAGAAGAAGAAGGGGAGGAGAAGGAAGCGGAGTAACAAGAGGAAAATGATGACTGTGGATCCTTGGTGCTCTCTGAGCTTGGTGGTTTTCTTGCAGGCATTTCATGACCCAACTAGGTAACATCATCAGCGCTAGAAGGAAGTAGGGTCTGTGGAGAGGAGGAGGAGGAGGAGGAAGGGAGGAGGAGGAGGAGGAGGAGGAGGAGAATTGTTGGGTTCTTAGTGCTCTCTGAGCTTAATAGTTTTCTTGAAGACATTTCTTGACCCAACGAGGGAATATCATCAGTGCTAGAAGAGAGTGAGGTTTGCAGAGAGGAGGAGGAGGAGGGAGGAGGAGGGAGGAGGAGGAGGAGGAGGAGGAGGAGGAGGGAGGAGGAGGAGGAGGAGGAGGAGGAGAAGAAAGACTGTGGTGTCCTTGGTGCTCCCTGAGCTTGGGGGTTTTCTTGCAGACATTTCATGACTCAAGTAGGGAACAACATCAGTGAGAAAGGAGGGGAGTTTTCTCTCTGTTAATATACAGATGGCTTCCCTTGTCGATATTGGTTGAACACAACAACAGCCAAGGAACCACCAAGAATACTCCCACCCACAGTATATAAACAGAAAGCAAATACCACTCCTTCTAGCACTGATGATGTTAGCTAGTTGGGTCATAAAATGTCTGCAAGAAGACAGTCAAGCTATGGTAGCATCACGGACCCCACCGCTGAACCCTGAGCTGCAAATATTCCCTTCCCAGAGTATCTCTGCAGCTCAGGGTTGAACTGGGGAGTCCTTGGTTCCCCCCCAATTTCTCACATTCATTGTGAATGCATTCTCACAATTTGACCAAACAGGTCTGTCTGACTTGGGTGGTCTTTCTTTCTTTCTTTCTTTTCTTTCTTTCTTTCTTTCTTTCTTTCTTTCTTTCTTTCTTTCTTTCTTTCTTTCTTTCTTTCTTTTCTTCCGTCCTTCCTTCCTTCCTTCCTTCCATCCTTCCATCCATCCTTCCTTCCTTCCTTCCTTCCTTCCTTCCTTCCTTCCTTCCACCCTTCCTTCCTTCCTTCCTTCCTTCTTCCTTCCTTCCTTCCTTCCTTCCTTCCTTCCTTCCACCCTTCCTTCCTTCCTTCCTTCCTTTCTTTCTTTCTTTCTTTCTTTCTTTCTTTCTTTCTTTCTTTCTTTCTTTCTTTCTTTCTTTCTTTCTTCCTTCCTTCCTTCCTTCCTTCCTTCCTTCCTTCCTCCTTCCTTCTTTCTTTCTTTCTTTCTTGATGACTGAGTTTCTTTTGCTTTGCATGTTGGGTGAATGTTAGCTTCCAATCCAGAGACCTGATTAATGGCTGAACCTAGATGAAATGAAGGCGTTCATATATCAAGCAAAATGCCTTGCTTACTGTCCCTTTAGTGAGAGGACTAGAGCGCTCATCGGGGCTAGAAGAGAATGGGGTTTGTCCTCTGTTTTACACCCAAGTGTCGTTGTTGGTGGGAGTTTTGTGGTTCCTTGATTAAGCTGTTTTATACTGTTGGATTGTTTAGCAGTGCCTTAATCAGGGCACCTTTCATCCACCTGAGAATTGATAGAAGAAATAGGACCTTGCTCTCCAACACTCCCCCTGCCCAGTTTCCTGTCAAGGCCAACCTCGCCCCTATCTGCGCCACCCCTGTCTCCTCAGCGGGTCTCTCTTCTCCCTACAGTCCACCTGTACAAGTGTGGAGCCATGAGGGACAGCTGTGGGTTGTGTCTGAAGGCGGACCCCGACTATGAGTGTGGCTGGTGTGAAGACTTGAACCAGTGTACGCTGAAGCACCATTGCCCCGTCCTGGAGAACCGTTGGCTGGAACTTTTGGGGACCGGCGGCAAGTGCACCAACCCCAAGATTATGGAAGTAAGTGTCTTTCCCTTCCTCATGCCAAGACTTTCTCAAGTGTTGGAATCCAGTTTTGGTCGCCACGATGTAAAAAAGATGTTGAAACTCTGGGAGGAGTGCAGAGAAGAGCAACGAAGATGATTAAGGGAATGGAGGACCAAACATGAGGAACGGTTGCAGGAATTGGGTATGTCTAGTCTAATGAAAAGAAGGATGTGGGTTGACATGATAGCAGTGTTGCAATATGTGAGGGGCTGCCCAAAAAAAGAGGGAGTCAAGCTATTCTCCAAAACACCTGAGGATAGGACAAGAAACAGTAGATCGAATCAAATTGAATTGAATTAACAGAACAGAACAGAACAGAATAGAATAGAATAGAATAGAATAGAATAGAACAGAATAGAATAGAATAGAATAGAATAGAATAGAATAGAATAAGGAAAGAATAAGGATAGAATAGAGAATAGAATAGAATTCTTTATTGGCCAAGTGTGATTAGACGCACAAACAATTTGTCTTGGTGCATATGTTCTCAGTGTACATAAAAAGAAAAGATACATTCGTCAAGAATCATAAGGTAATGATAGTCACAGGGTATATAATAAGCAATCAAATCATACTAGGAAACAGTCAATATAAATTGCAAGGAGACAAGTGACAAAGTTAGGGTCATACAGTCACAAGTGGGAGGGAATGGGTAATGGGAACGACGAGAAGATTAATAGTAATAGTAGTGCAGACTTGTAAATAGTTGGACAGTGTTGAGGGAATTATTCGTTTAGCAGAGGGATGGCATTCAGGAAAAAACTGTCCTCGTGTCTAGTTGTTCTGGTGTGCAGTGCTCTATAGCGTCGTTTTGAGGGTAGAAGTTGAAACAGTTTATGCCCAGGATGTGAGGGGTCTGTAAATATTTTCACAGCCCTCTTTTTGACTCGGGCAGTATACAGGTCCTCAATGGAAGGCAGGTGGGTAGTAATTGTTTTTTCTGCAGTCCTAATGACTCCCTGAAGTCTATGTCTGTCCTGTTGGGTTGCAGAACCAAACCAGACAGTTATAGAGGTGCAGATGACAGACTCAATCATTCCTCTGCAGAACGGGATCAGCAGCTCCTTGGGCAGTTTGAGCTTTCTGAGTTGGCGCAGGAAGAACATTTTTTGTTGTGCTTTTTTGATGATGTTTTTGATGTTAGGTGTCCATTTTAGGTCTTGTGATATGATAGAACCTAGAAATTTGAAGGTCTCTACTGTTGATACTGTGCTGTCTACTATTGTAAGAGGTGGTAGTATGGGAGGGTTTCTCCTAAATTCTACCACCATTTCTATGGTTTTGAGTGTGTTCAGTTCCAGATTGTTCTGGTCACACCATGAGGCAAGTTGTACAACCTCCGGTCTGTATGCGGATTCGTTGTTGTCTCGAATGATGGATGGAAACTAATCAAGGAGAGAAGCAACTTAGAACTAAGGAGGAATTTCCTGACAGTTGAGAACAATCAATCAGTGGAACAACTTGCCTCCAGAAGTTGTAAATACTCCAACACTGGAAGTTTTTAAGAAGAGATTGGACAACCTTTTGTTTGAAGTGGTGTAGGGTTTCCTGCCTAAGCAGGAGGTTGGACTAGAAGACCTCCAAGGTCCCTTCCAACTCTATTATTCTATATCTATATCTGTTGCAATGGGTCACTTTGTAGCAAGCAGGGGCCAGCCAGCCACTTCTGCAGAATGAAAGTCGATCACAGGTCATCCTCGAATTACGACCACAAAAAACTGAGCCCAAATTTTCCATTGCAAAACCAGGCTACATGGATTTTGCCCCTTTTACATCCTTTCTTGCCACCGTTGTTAAGCGAATCGCTGTGGCTGTTAAGTTAGTAGCAACAGTTGTTAAGTGAATCCATCTCCCCCACGAACTTTTCCGGTCAAACGGTCACAAAAGGGGATCCCATGATATGAACTGGTCGCCGAGGGTTTGAATTCTGATCCCGTGACCGTGGGGATGCTACAACGGTCGTAGGTCACTTTTTTCTTGCTGTTGTAACTTCAAAAGACTGCTAAACGTACCGTTGTAAGTCCATTGTAGGGTTTTTTTTGTGTGGCAAAACTGTCACATTACTATGAAAATTTATTTAATTTTTATTTGATTCTACATTCATTCATTTGATTCTTTTTTTTATTAGTTTGAGTGATTTACATGATGTTTTATTCTGTAAGCCACCTTGAGTCGCCATGGGCGAATAGGCGGCAGTATAAATTCCATAAATAATAAGAAAAACGCTCATAAGTCCTCTTTTTCAGTGCCGTGGTTACTTTGAACGATTACTAAGTGAGCAGTTGTAAGTCAAGGGTCAACTCATAAAAAATTCCTATGCCTGTTTTAGTAGTTGCCATAAAAAAAATGGTGGGGAGGAAGGAAATCTGGAAGAGTAGTTGAAAGCGAAAGTAGATTCCAACTCTTATCTTTAAAAGATTGTAGCTAAACTACCAGAGCTTTTGCTTGCCAATATATTTAGCTGGAGAACGTGATTAATGACACTCAGCCCATGAACATGATTATTCGGTGATTCTGGTTTATGAGACACCCGGGGGGGAGGGGAAGGGGGAAACAGGATCGCAGGTATCCAGAGTTTTGTAGCATTAATTCAGCGCCAGAACAATAAACACAGAGATCTGTTGCTTCATTTAACGTCTTTATAAACCTTATAAGTAAATTTCACAAACCAATTGTAGATTTCTCCAACATGGAGCAAACTCAGACAGAAATAAACACGTTGCAAGAACTTAAGCAGAGTTCCAGCCTTCAGCAAGCAAGCAAGTTAGTTTCTCTTTTACTTTAGTTCAGCAGGCAAGCAAGAAGAGAGAAGCGGTTTCGTTTTCAATAGACAGACTCAGAGCTCATTATAGCTGCAGAGTTGCAGAGCTTAATATAGAGCCATGCCTAGGCTAGTTTTAGTTTCAGTTTCCAAACTGTCCTCATTGGCTGATTTTAGTTGCTATGCCTATTCATTGTTACCAAGCTCTATTCCAGTTCATGAATAAACTCTGACAACAGGTGACGTATAAATGACGTAGGCCAGAGTTGGCTTCATACAGGGCAGTGCCAGTATGTTGCCTCAATTAAATCCTTTGAAGTTTTTTGAAGTTTGGCTCGAGAATCATGATTTAATCTGGAAGATTGCTGGAATCCTGGAATCCTGAGAACTATCTGTATATATCTTTTTTTTTTTTTTTAATGCACCCTCAGAAGTTTCTGCTGACTTGGCGGGGTACCTCCAGAGAGATTTCGTGGAAAGAATAAAACTGGCTGCCCCCCTTTTCCATTTTGGATTGTGGGTTTATTTTATTTTATTTTCAACTTCCAGATCTAATGAAGAACCAGTGGCCTCTTCCCCAGAGTCTGATCTAGGCTTAGCTTTTCTTGAGATCACGCAAGGCGAGCTAAATCCGGCTGCGAGAGAATAACTGACTTGATTAGAATATATCAAAAAAGGTTTCTGTTTAAGGGAGCTCATCTCAAACTAAACAGCCAGAAATATGACGAGGTTGCTGAAAAAGAAAGAGAGAGAGAGGGAAAAGTAATTTTAGGTTGCATCAGCAGAAAGGTCCCAAAACTATGGAGAGTTGCAATGCCAGTGTAGTTTTTGGAAGGGATTCTATCCAGTTCACAGGGAGTCCTCGACATATGACCACAGTTGTACCTGAATTTCTGTGGCTAAGCAAGGCGGCGGTTAAGTAAGTTGCTCCCAATTTGGCAATTTTTTTTTTTTGCCATGGTTTTTACATGAATCACTGCGCTTGTTAAGTGAATCGCACATTTGTTAAACGAATCTGGTTTTCCCCGTTGACTTCGCTTGTCCGAAGCTGGCTGGAGCGCTGCAATCATGATAGAATAGAGTAGACGAGGCCAATGAAGAACGTTCGGTTTGGTTCTGTTCTATAGAATATTTGTAGCTGAAGGTTGAATTGTGGCATCCTCGGCTCTCTCTGAGCTTGGTTGCTTTCTTGCTGATGTTTCATTGTCAAATGAGGTCATATCATCAATGCTAGAAGGGACCAAGGTTTCGTTTCTATTCTGTTCCATTCTGTTCTATGCTTCTGTTTTTTTTTCTGTTCTGTTCTCCTATCCCCATCCCTATCCCTATCCCTATCCCTATCCCTATGCCCTGCCCTATCCTTTCCTTTCCTTTCCTTCCTTCCTTCCCTTCCTTCCCTTTCCTTTCCCTCCTCTCCTCTCCTTTCCCTTTCCTTTCCTTTCCATTTTCCTTTCCTTTCCTTTCCTTTCCTTTCCTTTCCTTTCCTTTCCTTTCCTTCCTTTCCTCTCCTTCCTTTCCATTTTCCTTTCCTTTCCTTTCCTTTCCTTTCCTTTCCTTTTTTCCTTTTCTCCTCTCCTCTCCTTTCCATTTCCTTTCCTTTCCTTTCCTTTCCTCTTTCCTCTCCTCTCCCTCTCCTTTCCATTTCTTCCTTTCCTTTCCTTTCCTTTCCTTTCCTTTCCTTTCCTCCTTTCCTCTTCCTCTCCTTGCCTTGCCTTGCCTTTCCTTGCCTTTTCCTCTGCCTTGCCCTTCTCTTTCCTTCTCTATTCCTATTCCTTCCCTGCCCTATCCTATCCTATCCTATCCTATCCTACCCTATCCTTTCCTATTCGTGTCCTATCCTATACTCTTCTGTTCCTATTCCTGCCCTGCCCTATGCTATCCTATCCTATCCTATCCAATCCAATCCTCGTCTTGCATTTTTGTTGAGCAGGCTGTTCCTCCCTCCTTCCCTGTGCTACACAAAACATTGCTCACACAAGGGAATGGAGAGCTTGGTGGGGACATAAGAATGATGGAGAGCCTCGAGCCAGATGTTTCCACTCAATCGTTGGAAAAAAATGTGGTCAATTAGTCATGTTCTCGGGGCCTGTACATTTCCTTATTGTTCAATACGTGCTCTCTGCGGTGCTTTATAGTTCATAAATCTGGAACTTGGTTCCAGCCATGTGGTCTCCTGTCTTCTCAGGCAGTGGAGCCACTTGCAGATATTTCCACAGGCCAATTGACCAAGCAGTGCATTTTCCTACGTTCATCACCTAAGCACAGGTCATCCTTGTCTTACAACCATCTGTTTAGGGACCGTTCAAAGTTACAACAGCTTGGGAGGGATCAAGACAAAGATGTCACTGATCCAAAACAAGACAATATGGCCCTATATACCCTCTGCCATGCCCCTGTTGGAGTGTGAATCCGAGGAGGAAGACGAACAGCTGACAGGGAGTGGGAGTGAAGCTCCGTTGGCTGTGGAGGAAATTGGGGAAGAGCAAAGTCTGGCTGGGCAGAGCAGGGAAGGGGTAGAACAAGGGAGAGGGAATTCAGAGGAAGACCCAGGCCCACCCCCTCTTCATTCTAGGGCATGCAGGGAGGAATGGAGAAGGGAGCAAGGTGAGTTGCGTGGCTTACGGGGGAGGAAAGGGCCCTGTTTCTCTTCATTAGCCACAGCTGGGAAAAAAGTTTAAAAGGGATGCATGCTGAGTGCGGCAGCCGCTGGGAGCAAACGTGAGTTTATCTTGTGTTGACTTTGCTTATCTGTGTTCCTGGCATCCTCCCAACCGTAAAACGGGGCAAAAAATTATTACTGTGCCTTTACATCTGGAATTTTTTGCTACTGCCCTGCCAGACTAATTACCTCATTTTTGCCTTGATTGGACTTATAGTTACAGTTTTTGTTGACCATGTTTTGGACTTGATTCTCTGCAGCCAAAGGCTGTTCCTGGGAGAGTTTTTCTCCAGCCTAGAAGGTAACCAGGACATTGGGGGCAACGTTGGAGCTAATAAAGGGACTCCTCTTGATTATCTGACTGGGTTGCCTTTGTGTCACACCCTGGGTCAACCCACCTTCCACCCAAAGCAGTGGTGGGATTCAACCTGTGTAACAACCGGATTGGCGCATGCACGCCGCATTTGAAAACCGCCCATTTTCAGCTCTAAAACTTTCACAGGCTATGTGGCAGCGTGGAATATGGCTTCCAAAACTGACGGGGGGTTGGGCGGGGCCAACTAATTGCCGGAGCTACCAGTTTGTCTGAACCAGTCTGAACCGGCAGAATCCCACCCCCGAACCAAAGCAGTGGTGCGTTTCAAAAAATTTTTTACCACCAGTTCAGTGGGCATGGCTTGGTGGGTGTGCTTGGCATGCACACACACACACACTTTGTGCATGTGCACGGGCCAAACACGCACTTTGCACAGGTGCAGAGGATTCCCGACACACCTCCTGCACTCCTGCACTCTCCCGGTCACTTCAGCAGCTGACGCGCGGCAATCTGCGGTGCCGTGCAGAGCAGCTGTTCTTCAAAAGCAGGGAATACAGGTCAGTAATGGGAGCCCAGGTGGGCAGGTGGGCCCGACAGCAGAGTGCCTTCGAGAATCGGTTTGGTCTCTGCTTCTCATTGGCGCTACTGACTCGGCAGAACCGGGCCAAATCGGTTAAAATGCCACCACTGACCCAAAGGTGTCTTCAAGAGGGTCAGAAAAGGTGAGGAGGTTACATAATAATGCACCCTTGGAATATTGCATCTGGTTTCGGTCGACAACTGACTCGCTTGGCAACGGAAATCCTGGATGGAAATCGCAATGATGGTCATAAACTGAGGACTAGCTAGAGTTGTGTGCCTGCCATTCTGAGTTTTTCCATACACGCACCCTGCGCAACCCCCCTGGGTGGAGGGGATTCATAAAAAGGGGGCCGAGGTCCCCAAAGGCCTCTCGACTGGATCACACACACACACACACACACACACACACACACACACACACACACACACCTTGTACATAAAGGTTAAGAAAGAAAGATGCCAAAAATTGTGCACCCCGCCCCCCCAAGATAGCCAGCTTGGGTTCAGACGAGGCTACGGTATGCCATGAGTCATGCATTTGGGCCTGACCCAGCACCAGCATTCTGCTTCATTATTTTATATTTTCCTTTTGGGTTGTTTTTAACTCTTTCAACCCTTGTTCAATGCTCAGAATACACGGCCTTCTCCTCTTTCTTTTCTTTCTTCCTTCTCCTCCTTCTCCTCTCCCTCCCCTTTCTTCCCTCTCCTTCACCTTCCTCTCCTTCTTTCTCTTTCCTTCTTCACCTTCTTCTCCTTCTCTTTCCCCTTCTCCATCTCCTCTTCCTATTTCTTCTCTTTCTCCTTCTCCTCCTCTCCTCCCTTTCTTCCCTCTCCTTCACCTTCCCCTCTCCTTCCTTCTCTCTCCTTCCTTCTTCTTCTTCTCCTTCTCTTTTCTCCTTCTCCTCTTCCTATTTCTTCTCTTTCTCCCTTCTCCTCTCCCTCCCCTTTCTTCCCTCTCCTTCACCATCCTCTCCTTCCTTCTTTCTCCTTCCTTCTTCTCTTTCTCCTCCTTCTTCTCTTTCTCCTTCTCCTTCTTCTCCTTTCCTTTCCCTTTTCCTTCCCTTTCTCCTTCTCCTCTCCCTCCCCTTTCTTCCCACCTCCTTCTCCTTCCTCTCCTTCAATCTCCTTCTCCTTCCTTCTTCCTTCTTATCCTCTTCTTTTTCCTTTTCTTCCTTTTCCTTTCTCTTTCTCCCTCTCACTTCTTCCCTCCCCTTCTTCCTCTCTTCCTTCACCTTCCTTCTCCTTCTTATCCTCTCTTCCTCCTCCTCCTCCTCCTCCTCCCTCCTCCTCCTCCTCCTCCTCCTCCTCCTCCTCCTCCTCCTGTTTCTGCTTCTCCCTTCTCTTTTCTCCTCCCTTCTCCCTTCTTCTTTTTTCATGCCCGATAAATAGATTTAAAAAAAACAAAAACCCAACCAGGAAATAAATAATATTCTGGTGAAAACTGTTTTGACAGCTTGGAAGGAGGGGGCTTCTCTGAGATACACATAGGGCTTGATTCGACAAATGCCTTCCCACTGAGATTCAAATTTAGGAAGTGTGTCGTTGGATATGTCTACCTCAAAATTTGGGCTGACTAAATTTCCCCCAAAGCTGTCATCATAACCTGAGAACAGACAAATGCCCGCCATTATGTTTGCGTCAAGGCATGTTTACATCCTGGCTGCAAGATTGCAAGTCACTTCCAGAGCCTTGTCACTAAATTGCTCTCAGGGTCGAGTCCTACTAACCGGGAAAAGCTTTCAAAATGATGTAATAATTGATAGGCTTGCAAATTAGTTTCTATTCAGCTCCACGTGGATGAGGTCCAAACTGGCGGTTGCTTGGACAGGGCACCTAAGCTTCCTCAATAGCACGAAGCCGACTTACTAAGCCTTAGTAAGGCCACACCTAGAGTCCTGCATCCAGTTTTAGTCACCACACTATAAAAAAGAGGTTGAGACTTTAGAAAGAGTGCAGAGAAGAGCAACCAGGATGATGAGGGGACTGGAGGCGAAAAGATACGATGAACGGTTGCAGGAACTAGGCCTGACTAGTCTGGTGAAGAGAAGGACCAGGGGAGACAGGATAGCAGTCTTCCAATATTTGAGGGGCTGCCACAGAGAGGAGGAAGGGGTCAAGCTATTTTCCAAAGCACCTGAAGGCCAGAGAAGGAATAATGGATGGAAACTGAACAAGGAGAGACTTAACCTGGAAATAACGAGAAACTTTCTGACAGTGAGAACAATCAACCCATGGAACAGAAGTTGCCTTTGGAAGTTGTGGGAGCGCCATCACTTGAGACTTTCAAGAAGAGATTGGACTCCCATCTGTCAGAAATGGTGTAGGATCTCCTGCTTGGGTGGGGGGTTGGACTAGATGACCCACACGGTACCTTCCAACTCTGATGATCTGTTATCTGAGTCCTCGTCCCGATAAACCCCTTTTATTTATTTTACAGTTATAGACCTTTATCAGGCTTGGAGAGTTGTCAGGCCGTTATCTTTCAGACACCACACTGTAATTGGCAAGAATGCAGGGAGAGATCTTCACCCGAATGTACTAATTGTCTCCTGCAAAACCCCACTCCCCTTTCACTCCTCTTTTATTCCCTAGGGGAGGGGGCCATTCACCGTCCACCTGTGGCTTTACTCCCAAGTCAGCCCTTGTTTCTCAGCTATGCCCTTCTTCTGGCAACTCTGTGCATGTGCAAACTGGGAACAGGCTCCAGCTGTTCATCTGCCTCACTGATGTCTGACTCTGAAGGCAAGCTGATAACTGTCGGACGGCCCTGGCCCCATCTCTGTCTCTGATGCAGAGCACCCATTAGAGCCTTCCCCAGACTACAGGACTGGCCCAGGTTCCTCCCCAACCTCCTCACTGTCCGAGTCTGCTGCTGGCCATTGTCAAGCCACAACAGTATCATTGCAAAAAGACCCATTTCACATTCGGAATGATTAAAAGTGAGTTGGAGAAGAAAACGGGTGTTATCCTCAGATACGCATTGTAGAGAAGGCCTGCTTGGTCTGTAAATCTGGAAAACAGCATGATATGATATGACGAAATGATATTTGCAAAGGGGTTTAGGAAAGGGAGATGCAGCTTACCTTTAGAGAATTAGACATATTGTCAGATTTGGTTGTAAAAAAAGATGTTGAGACTCTAGAAAAGAGTATGATTAGGGGACTGGAGCAGGGGTGGGGTTTCTACCGGTTCTGTCCACCTCTGTAGAACCGGTAGCTCTGAAGAGCAGCAGACATAGAACCGGTTCTATGTCTGCTGATGTTTTTTGCCCACCTGCCCACCTGGGCTCTTACCTGACCTTTATTTCCTGATTTTTTTCAACTTCAGCTGCCTTGGGAGGCACAGCTACAGTTAAAAAAGTAGGAAAAAGGGGCTTTTTGAAAGGCTGCTTCTCTGCACTCAGCATGCTGATGACGATTTACAGGCACAGCCAGCAGCGTGCAGCATATCATAAATCACCGAACCTCGTAAATGACCGAACTGGTAGCTAACCCTGTCGGATCCCACCCCTGGACTGGAGGCTAAAACATACAAAGAACAGTTGCATGAATTGGGTATGTCTATTTTAATGAAAAGAAGGACTAGGGGAGACACGATAACATATATTTGAGACATGATAACTTATATCTGATCCCCCCAAAAGAGGGGGTCAAGCTATTCTCCAAAGCACCTGAAGGCAGGTAACTTAGAACTAAGGAGAACTTTCCTGATGGTGAAAACAATTAACCAGTGGAACTCCTTGCCTCCAGAGGTTGTGAATGCTCCAACACTGGAGGTTTTTAAGAAGAGGTTGGACAGTCGTTTGTCTGCAGTGGTACAGTGTCTTTTGCTTGAGCAGGGGGTTGGACTAGAAGACCTCCAAGGTCCCTTCCAGCCCTGTTATTTTGTTAAATAATAACTTGCTTTCCAGTGGCAGACCAAAATTTTTGAGCTCCCAACACTAGAGAAATTAATCTGATGGAATCAGAAGGTTTTGGTCTGTATTCTTTCTTCCTCTTTCCCTTCCTTCCTTCCTTCCATCCATCCTTCCTTCCACCCTTCCTTCCTTCCTTTTTTCCTTCCTTCCTTCCTTCCTTCCTTCCATCCTTCCATCCATCCTTTCTTCCTTCCTTCCTTCCTTCCTTCCATCCTTTCTTCCTTCCTTCCTTCCTTCCATCCATCCATCCATCCATCCATCCATCCATCCATCCATCCTTCCTTCCTTCCTTCCTTTCTTCCACCCTTCCTTCCTTCCATCCATCCATCCTTCCTTCCTTCCACCCTTCCTTCCTTCCTTCCTTCCTTCCTTCCTTCCTTCCTTCCTTCCTTCCTTCCTTCCTTCCTTCCTTCCTTCCTTCCTTCCATCCATCCATCCTTCCTTCCTTCCTTCCTTCCTTCCTTCCTTCCTTCCTTCCTTCCTTCCTTCCTTCCTTCCTTCCTTCCTTTCTTCTTGTTGAGTGGCTTCCTCATTGACTTTGCTCATCAGAAGATCCCAAAAGTGATTACATGACCCCAGGACACTGCAACCGTCATAAATATGAGTCGGTCACCAAGCATCTGATTCATTGTTGACCACAGGGATGCCGCAATGCTCATTAAGTGTGAAAAATGGTCACCAGTCACTTTTCTCACTGCCGTCGTCTCTTTGAACATTCACTAAATAAACTGTTGTAAGTCGGACCCTGAAACGGTTGGTTTACTTGGGAAGGAAAGATCTCATCGTTCTCCTTCAAAGAGAAGTGAGCAAGAGGCGGTTTTGATTTTCTTTCCATCTTTTCCTAACCAGAACTTTGTTTCCGTAGATAAGTCCAGTGAGAGGACCTCGTGAAGGAGGGACCAGAGTGACCATCCGAGGAGAAAATCTCGGCCTGGAGTTCTGGGACATCGCATCCCATGTCAAAGTTGCTGGCGTGGAGTGCGTCCCCTTGATGGATGGATATATCCCAGCCGAGCAGTAAGTGAGGTCTGCAGGGTGCAGCATATCAAGAAAACCTTAAAGCCCAGCATGGGGTGGCAAAGGAATATGGACTTACAAACCAAAGGGGTGGGGGGAATCCCCACAAGTGGAGCTTGATCTGGGGGGACACTGCAGAAGAGTCCGTGTTGTTTTTCTTAATGACAGTATCAAACATGACTTCCATGGACTTCTTTTAAGGTTCTTGGTGGTTTGACTGGCTTCCCAATTTAATCAATACTTCTAGATAATCCTGGTGCTTCCCTCTCCACCATCCCTCCATCCCTCCATCCATCCATCCTACAACCTACCCACCCATCCATTTATCCACCCACCCACCCATCCATCTATCCATCCTACAACCTACCCAACCACCCATCCACTCATCCATCCATTCACATCCATCCATCCATCCACTCATTCATCCATCCATCCATCCTACAACCTACCCACCCATCCATCCACTCATCCATCCATCCACTTATCCACCCATCCATCCATCCATCCACCCATCCACCCATCTATCCATCCTACCATTCACCCATCCATCCATCCTACAACCCACCCACCCATCCATCCACTCATGTGTTCATCCACTCATCCTTCCATCCATCCACCCATCTATCCATCCTACAACCTAACCATCCATCCATCCACTTATCCATCCATCCATCCATATCCATCCTACAATCCACCCACCCACTCATCCACCCATCCATCCACTCATGCATCCATCCATTCATCCATCCATCCATCCACCCATCTATCCATCCTACAATCCACCCATCCATCCATCCTACAACCCACCCACCCATCCATCCACTCATCTGTCCATCCACTCATCCTTTCATCCATCTATCCATCCTACAACCTAATCATCCATCCATCCACTTATCCATCCATCCATCCATCCATATATCCATCCTACACCCACCCACTCATCCACCCATCCATGCACTCATCCATCCATGCACTCATCCATCCATCCACTCATCCATCCATCCACTCATGCATCCATCCATTTATCCATCCATCCGCTCATCCATCTATCCACTCATCCATCCACCCATCTATCCATCCTACAATCCACCCACCCACTCATCCACCCATCCATGCATTCATCCATCCATGCACTCATGCATCCATCCACTCATCTATCCATGCACTCATCTATCCATGCACTCATCCATCCATCCACTCATCCATCCATCCACTCATGCATCCATCCACTCATCCATCCTACAATCCACCCACCCACTCATCCACCCACACACCCACTCAGCCATCCATCAATCCAAACAAACAAACAAATAAACAAACAAACAAACAACTAGCTACTTACTTACTAACTTATTTAAACCAAAATAACCATTTTCTAACTTGGATCTGTCCCCACTTTCTCAAAATTAGCTATAAGCACTGTAAAGCCACGCAAAATTCATTCACTTGGGTTTTTTGTTTTCCACTTGAAAGGCACTCTGGCTGCAAACAAGTCTAAGCAGTGAACATCCCTATCTTTATAATCTGGGTTAAGAATAAGGCAGTACAATTAATTTTTTGTTTACAATTAGAGGGGAGGGGAAGGAAGAAGTGGAAGGAGGAGGAGAGGAGGGAGAGGGACCGGAGGAAGAGGAAAAAGGAGAAGTTGAGGAGGAGGAGAAGAAAAAGAAAGAGGAAGAAGAAGAAGGAAGAAGAAGAAGAAGAAGAAGAAGAAGAAGAAGAAGAAGAAGAAGAAGAAGAAGAAGAAGAAGAAGAAGAAGAAGAAGAAGAAGAAGAAGAAGAAGAAGAAGAAGAAGAAGAAGAAGAAGAAGAAGAAGAAGAAATAATAATACTTAAATCCTGCAATTCCCATCAGTGCCAAGATGATTCAGGAGCCCATCTTGAGCTTATGTGGCATCAGATAGTAAGCAATCTTTAAGACAAAGCTGCCCACAGCTCTGAAAACATAGCAAACCATTCCACCTTCTACTCTGGGCAAAGCACAAATCATCTCAACCATTTGCATCTTTTGCTTGAACTGGAGATCTTGGTTCTCCATCCATCTTTTTTGGTGGGGGTCCATCTCAGGCCACCAAGCTCTGAAATTAGTTGAAAGCAAAACCAGCTTCGCCAACCCAGTGCCCTCCAGATGAACCGGCCTGCAAATCCTGCCCCCTTGCCAATGCCATGTGCTTCCAAGGTTTAGAAACAAGGGCCCGAGTCCCAATATCTGAGCTCTGGCTGGGGAACATGGGCTTTGGGGGAATGCCCTCCTCCAATAAATCCAGTTGGTTGTGAGCTTGGAAAAGGCCTCTAAATTAGTCTGATTATTAGGAGTCCAGCAATCGCCCTAATTAGAAGATTGAAAAACAGGCATAGGAATGTTTTATGAGTTGACATCTGACGCCCTCCTATTAGATTGTAGGAAAATAATAAAGGTAACATCCTTGATTTATGTCCGGAATTGAACCCCCAATTTCCGATGCTATAAGTGAGACGACTTTGCTTGTTAGTAGGTCACAAAAGGGGGATCGTGCGACTCTGGGACACCACAACCATCATAAATTAAATTTGTAAAAATGGGCAAAATTCATTTAACAACTGTCTTTCTTAGTAGCAGAAATTTAGGCCTCCATTGTGGTCATAAGTTGAGGACTACCTGTTCAAAACACCAAAATTAGCAAGGGCGTTCATTGTCCACTCCCTTCTAACACTGATGATGTTGCCGAGCTGGGTCATGAAATGTGTGCAAGAGAATCATCACCCATCTCCTCCTCCTCCATTCTGCAAACCCCTCTCTCTTCTAACACTGATGATGTTACCTAGTGGGGTCATGAAATGTCTGTAGGGAAACAACCAAGCTCAGAGAGCTCCAAGGGGTACATTTCTGCCCTCCACAGTTTTACAAACTAATCCCATTTTTCCTTGCAATCAATCCAGCTAGCTGCTAGTAAGGTGCTATGAATCTACCTTTGGAAACTGCTAAGTAACTTATTAGAGGAAAAGCTCAGCCTTTGAAAGTCTCTGCTTTCCTTCCAGAATTGTCTGTGAGATGGGCGAAGCAAAACTCAGCCAGCATGCTGGATATGTGGACATTTGCGTGGCTGAATGCAGGCCAGAATTCATGGCGAAATCCTCCCAGTTCTATTACTTTACGGTAAGTCTGTGCTTCAGATCTGCCAGGTGTCCTTTTAAAGTAGTTGTGTCCTTTTAAAGTAGTTAGGTCCATTTAAAGTAGCTATGCCTTTTTAAAGTAGCCACATCTTTTTAAGGTAGTTATGTCCTTTTAAAGTAGTCATGTCCTTTTAAAGTAGCTATGTCCTTTTAAATCAGCTATGTCCTTTTAAAGTAGCTGTGTCCTTTTAAAGTAGCTATGTCCTTTTAAATCAGCTATGTCCTTTTAAAGTAGCTGTGTCCTTTTGAAATAGCTATGTCCTTTTAAAGTAGCTATGTCCTTTTAAAGTAGCCATGTCCTTTTAAAGTAGCTGTGTCCTTTTAAAGTAGCTGTGCCCTTTTAAAGTAGCTATGTCCTTTTAAAGTAGCTATGTCTTTTTAAAGTAGCCATGTCCTTTTAAAGTAGCTGTGACCTTTTAAAGTAGCCATGTTCAGCTTGCCTTCAGAAGTTGTGAATGCTCCATCACTGGGGGAATTTAAGAAGAGGCTGGACAGTTACCTGTCTGAAAAGGTACAGGTAGTCCTCAACATACCACACTTCCTTTAGTGACCATTCAAAGTTGCAATGGCATTGAAAAAAGTGACTTGTGACCATTTTACACACTTACCTTTGCAGCATTCCCCCTGGTCATGTGATTTACATTTGGATGCTTGACAGCTAGTTTATATTTATGATGATTGCAGGGTCCCAAGGTCCCTGGGTCAGTGAGGGGCTGCCACAGAGAGGAAGGGGTCAATCTATTTTCTAAAGCACCTGAAGGCCGGACAAGGAACAATGGATGGAAACTGAACAAGGAGAGATTCAACCTGGAAATAAGGAGGAATTTTCTGACAGGGAGAACAATCAACCCATGGAACAGAAGTTGACCTCGGAAGTGGTGGGAGCTTCGTCCCTGGAGGCTTTCAAGAAGAGATTGGACTGCCATCTGTCAGAAATGGTGTAGGGTCTCCCGCTTGGGCAGGGGGTTGGACTAGATGACCTATAAGGTCCCTTCCAACTCTGATTATCTGTTATCTGTATTCTTTAATAAGATTTATTAAGGAGAAAGGAATGGGTTAACAACCGTGTTACTAATTTAACAACTGCAATGATTCACTTAAATAGGAAAAGAAAAGTTGTAAAATGGGGCAAAACTCACTTAACAATTTTTTCACTTTGCAACATAACTTTCCAGCTCAATTGTGGTCATAAATTGAGAACTCCTTGTATAGGGTCTCCTGCTTTAGCAGAGGGTTGGACTAGAAAACCTCCAAGGTCCCTTCCAGCTCTCCTCTGACTGAGTTTCAACTGAGATTGCCTGGAATCCAGGAAAAGACACAGCTGCTTTAAAGAGCAGCACACAAGGGTGACTTTCACCATCTCCCGAGCAGATTGTTGAAGTCAAATCCAAAATATTCGCAATTAAAAACTAAAAAGAGGTAAATTTGGGGGGTTCCGACTTTGCCCTCTTTGCAAATCTGTTTCTGGCGTGCAAATGGCAACACAACCCTGCCTCTTCTGCACGTGTGTGTGTGTGTGTGTGTGTGTGTGTGTGTGATGGTGTGCTCCTTCTGCAAAAAAAAGAGAAGCTTGCGCCATGACAATGTGAAGTTGTGGTCATTATTTGTGGCCAGATGGGCAACAAATAAATTTAGTAAACAAATAAATAGACAAATTTGTCCTTGTTTACCTCCCTGGTGGATATTAAGGTGGGACGAGCAAAAGCAGCTATAGCTAATCTTCGACTTAGTGGCCACAATTTATTTATTTATTTCATTCGTCAAGCGATTATAAGATAGCAGGTATAAGTATAAGCATAGCTATGAATACATGAAATGGATATGAATAAGCAAAAAAGAGAAACATTTCCGCTGCTAAGCGGGACATTGGCGAAGTGACTTGTGCCCCATTCTATGACCTTTCTTGACACGTTTGTTAAGCGGATCACTGCAGTTGTTAAGTAAGTCACACGGTTGTTGAGTAAACTCATGCTTCCCCGTTGATTTTTGCTGGCCAGAAGTTTGCTTGACCTCCCCGGGGACACCGCAACAGTCATAAATTACTAAGTTTGTTAAAAAAAAAAAAGGGGGCAAAATTCATTTAACAACTGTCTTCCTTAGTAGCAGAAATTTAGCCCCCCATTGTGGTCATAATTCTAACTGGAGAGCATGATTGATGACTCTGGGCTATGGAGGTGTCCTGTTGGAGAATATGAATTATGATACACCCAGGGGGTGGGGGAAAACCAGGATCAAGGGTGACAATGAATGATGTGTCTCAGAGTTGGCTACTGTTCTGACCTAGCCAGGCGATGAAACATCTGCAAGAGAATCACCCATCACCACCACCTCCTTCATTTGGCAAACCCCGTTCCCTTCTAACCCTGATGATGTTACCTAGTTGGGTCATGAAATGTCTACTGACGCCGCGACACTGGTCCTAAATATGAACCATCTGCCAGCGGACGACTTTTGAACACATGATTGTGGGGATGCTACCACGGCCGTAAGTGTGAAACGCGATCCTAAGCCACCTTTTTCAGTGTCATTGTAATAACGGCCACTCAATTAAGAGGACTAGAAGTACAGTGAAAGCTTGGCTTAAAAAACAAGTGTTGAATAGAAAAAAATTCACCTGGATTTTTTATTTTATTTTTTGCACCGTTTTACGTTTTGTTTGAGGGAAACGCCTCCCTTTGGAAATTCTTCTGCGTTGGAAATGTCTCCAGAGAGAAATAAGATATTTTTGTACTTGCTTCCTAATGAGGTTGGCCTCGGGGCATATTTGAATATTCTGGCGTTTCACACAGTCACCTCTTAGATATTTTGTGTTTATACTCGCTTGCAAAAGAAGACATTTGGAAGAACGGTTGATGAAGTGATGGCAGAAGGGGATATCCTGCCCTTAGGAAACAGGGGAAGGTTTCTCATTTCCCTCCCCCCGGAAAGATTTGGAGACATCCTCCAGCTGGTTTCTCAACAGGTAGAGAGGTAAAGATTTCCCCTGTCTGGTTGAGGCACTGCTTATCTCTGTTTCCTAGTCGAGGGAACCAGCATTGTCTGAAGACACTTCCGTAGCCATGGGGTCAGCACGATTACTACTAACCAGAGCATACAAAACATTTGCTAGACCAATACTCGAATACAGTTCATCAGTCTGGAACCCACACTACGTATCTGATATTAGCACAATTGAGAAAGTCCAGAAATATTTCACAAGAAGAGTTCTCCACTCCTCTACTCGTTGTAGAATACCTTATGCCACCAGACTTGAAATTCTAGAACTAGAAAACCTTGAATTACGCCGTCTTCGGTCTGACTTAAGCATGGTATATAAAATCATACATTGCAATGTCCTACCTGTCAGTGAATACTTCAGCTTCAACCATAACAACACAAGAGCACACAATAGATACAAACTCAAAGTAAACCGCACCAAACTTGATTGCAGGAAATACGACTTCAGCAATAGAGTGGTCAATGTCTGGAATACTCTACCCGACTCTGTAGTTTCTTCCCCAAACCCCAAAAACTTTAACCTTAGACTGTCTACTATTGACCTCACCCCTTTCCTAAGAGGTCTGTAGGGGGCGTGCATAAGCGCACCAACGTGCCTACCGTCCCTGTCCTATTGTTTCTCTTATTCTTTTATTTTTCTTATATGTACCCATTTCATGTATTCACAACTATGTATACATTTATACTTATTATCTTGTAAACAATTGGCAAATCAAATAAATAAATAAATAAATAAATAAATTATATGCCAAGGCGTGTCAAATGCTGTTTTTTCCCCACTGAAGTGGTACCTATTGATCTACTCGCATTTGCATGCTTTCGAACAGCTAGGTGGACAGGAGCTGGAGCAAGGGATGGGAGCTCGCCCCGTCTCACAGTGCTCAGGTCTCGAACTGGGCTGTCTCCTTTCTAGCTGACAAGCTCAGGGTCTTTAACTGTTGAGCTATCACAAAATTGGCAGGATGTGAGTGATGGGATGTGCAACATGTCCTCCCTTCTTGTTGTGGTTCGCTGACAGACTGTGCAGACGGCAGTGGAATCGGACAGGGGGGAAGAAAGGAGATCAGTCAGGGAGTCTGGAGAGGACTCGGACGAGGGTCCTGTGTCCAATACAGAGATGGGGCCAGGACCATCTGGGAGTGGGGTGCTCCCTTCGGAGTCTCTGGAGTCTGGCAGTAGTGAGGCAGAGGAACCAGGGGAGCCTGTTCCCAGTGCACAGAGCTGCAAGAAGGCAAGAGCAGCTGAAACAAAAGGGGTGACTTGGGAGTAAGGCTGGGAGGTGATTGCCCCTCCCATAAGGTCCCATAAAGGACAGGCAAAGGTAGAGAAACCTTTGCAGGAAGCAAAGTCGTTCGTTTGGTTCAGATTCATTCTTGAAGCTCTTTGTACTTCAGTTGGTTTTTTTTTCTAGTTCATTTGACACTTCCACTATTGGCAGCACTTCACAGGAAAGAAAGGTGGGTGCTTATCTCGAGGGACTGTTTGAGATTCATTCCCAGCTGGGAATGAACATAATTCCCAGCGTTGCAATAAAACAAGACTTGTTTTTAAAATAAATGTGTGCATAATTACGGTCTCGGAAGCCTTGGTCAGAACACTTCTTGTCTAGGTGGGATGGGTCGATGCATAGGTACTCCTTGACGGACGAGCATATTTCCGTGGCGAAGCGAGACCACGGTTAAGTGAGTTTTGCCCCATTTTCTGACCTTCCTTGCCCCCATTGTTAAGTGAATCACTGCAGTCGTTAAGGTAGTAACATGTGGTTAAGTGAATCCAACTTTGCTTTGTCAGCAAGTCGCAAGAGTGGGTCACATGACCCGCGGGACCCTGCAACCGTTGCAAACATAGTCATCGCCAAACGTCCAAATTTTGATCACATGGGGGATATTGAAACGGTTGTGTGAAAACCGGCCATAAGTCACTTTTTTCAGCGCCGTTGGAACTTTGAACGGTCCCTAAATGAAGGGTTGTAATTTGAGGAATCGCATGTGATATGTAAAATTATACCTGTGAAAATATGAAGCAATGGTAACACCATTTTTAATCTCTGTGTTAACCTAATTTACTGGAATATTATGTAAGAATTCTCTATTGTTTTGTATAAAGGTTACATATTTGGCAGGTTAAGCTGACCAGTGTCTTGTTAATGGTGGGGATTACTGGAAATGGAAACGGGGAAACAGGACGAGGAAACAGATGTTATGCTACAAAAATAGGGGTGTTGCGTAGCTGGATACGTAGCTGGATAGATCGTGAACCTGGAAAGGGGCAGAGACTGTATATTTGGGCCAAGTCTTCTGCCCATGAGCAGAATTCCCTTTTGCAAAAGCTCCCTAATAAAGCTCTTTTATATATTGTTCACGTGTCTGCAGTATTCAGTTGTCTGAATACCTGAATGGTTGATTTTTTGCGACCTTCTGATGAGTAAAAGGCAGATTCCCTTAACAACCGCAGTGATTCACTTAACAACAGTGGCAAGAAAGGTGGTCCAATGGGGCAAAGCTCCCTTAGCTCATGTCTTGCTTAGCAACGGGGATTCAGCCATTCAAGAGCGGTTGTAAGTCGAGGACTACCTGTACAACAGATTCCTCATGGCCCTGCACACACGCAACCCTGTGAATCGTGCCATCTAGAATTTGTTAAGGCAGCTGTGAATCATTAATAGGCCGCCGCAACATACCACACACCTGTAAATTAGATGGTAATAAGTTTGTGTGTGTGTGTGTGTGTTATGATTGTAACACCTTCGGAAATTCCTAGGCCCTCTCGGGATTGGAAAAGACTAGTATTTATTTTACTTTAGGTATAGCAGTTGTTCCCCTGCCAATGAAAGCTGCGAGTAAACTTAACAAAGAAGTAAGAAATCAAGAGAAGGTTTGGAGCTGGGGATCTAAAAACAAAAAACAAAAAAACAGGAGGCAAGAAAAATAGGGAGGAAAAATAAAAGGAATATCAAATATTGATTCTAGGAGAGTCACCTGGTAGATTTTGCTGCAGCCTCGCGTGGTTTTGTGAAGAGCTGAGATGTTGTGGTTGTGGCACAGTGGTGGGGTTCAAAAGTTTTTACTACCAGTTCTGTGGGCGTGGCTTGGTGGACGTGGCAGGGGAAGGATATACTGCAAAATCTCCATTCCCTCCCCACTCCTGGGGGAAGGATATATTGCAAAATTCCCATTCCGTCCCCATCCCACTAACCTGCTTTCCAGACCTGTTCTCCTGGGCAGGGCAACCCAAGAAGACCCAGCCGATCAGCTGGGACTCAATGGGAGGTGGAGAAGAGATGGGGGCGGGGCCAGTCAGAGGTGATAACTACCAGTTCTCCAAACTACTCAACATTTCTGCTACCGGTTCTCTAGAACCAGTGTCCTGCCCCTGGTGGGGACTGACTCTGAGGGAGAGGAGGAACAGCCGACAGGGAGTGAAAGTGTGGCTCCAGAGGTTGTGGAGGAGGCTGGGGAAGGGCAGAAGCCAACTGAGCAGGCAGAGGAGGACCCAGGCCCATCCCCTATCCATCCTAGGGCATGCAGGGAAAAGACGATCAGGGAAAAACATGGTCTACTTGGGAGGAGAAGGCCTTGATCCCCTCTTCATGGGTTGCAGGTGTGAGAACTGCATAAGAGTTTGGACCTGCATGCTGGCAAACGCTGGAGACAAATTAATGTTTTATTCCTGGATGAGGTTTATCTTGGTTGGCGTTCTTCCAATGGACTATACCTAGTTATTTTCCTGAAGTTTGTAATTATTTATCCTGGTCTGTTGTGGAACTTTGTTCAGTGCTGTTTGTTTTTGGTTTTTTTTTTATTGCTTTGTTATCTGCTATCTCAGTTTGGACTGTATTTCTTTCTTTTGGAATGTTATTTTGGAAAGAGTTTAATCTCCAACTGTGACCAGTTGAACGGTGAAGCCAAGTTGAAGGCATTCAAGAATATTTATGTACGTTTTGGTTTTTGTTACATTTGTGGGACACTCCGGGTCATCACAACCGGTCAGAACTGGCTGAAGACCACCTCTGTTGTGGCAACATTAAAACGGAATAATATTGTCTGATTTTTTTCCCCCAGTTGTGTAGCTCAGAGCACAAGTAGTCCTTGATGTATAACCACTCATTGAGTGACCATTTGTATTTCTGGGATCAGAATTCACTGAATTAACTCGTTTTGGGGGTCCATGCAACCTATTGAGCTGGAAATGAGCTAACTGGGTTGGGTTCAGCTAACAGGTGAGGGGAAAAAAAACTCCTCTCAAATAAAATTGCCTGGGGAATTCTGGGAGTTGAAGTCCACACGTCTTAAACCCTAATCTAAAATAACGCCCCCACGAAACCCACCTTAAAATTACTCAGCAAAACCAAAGAACAAAATAAATTGGTACATTTATTTATTTATTCATTCATTTATTTAGGGAGTTTTATTGCCGCCGATTCGCACATAGCGACTCAAGGCGGCTTACAGAATATAAAACCTCCCGTAAAGACAATAAAACTAATAACAGAAGAGTCATATCATATAATCTATTGATATAAATTCTCCAGAACCATAAAGCTTACAAACTTGAAATTTGGCACGTTATGTTCCTCTTGGCTTCTAGGGGCTCACTAAGAAAGGATTTTTTGAAATGACCATCAGAGCATTTAGAGCAGGGGTGGGTAAACTACGGCCCGCGGCCACATCTGGCCCGTTGGTCTGTCCAATCTGGCCCGCCCTGAAAAAAAATCGCTGGGCGTGGCGTATTGCCGTGCACCGCGTGGCCCCCAAAGCTGCAAAACAGTGCGGAGCGCTCTGGGGTAGAAAGAAAAGAAGAACTTTGCAAAGGCCTCAGCTGGGAGTTCAAAATCACCTTCGAGTGCGACCTCTCTGAAGGTGAATCCCCGCCGATCCCCCTTTTTCCGGGCTTCAGGCTTAAACTTTGCAAAGGCAAAGTTTGCAGGCGGGAGCGTCTTCCGGCCGAGGAGCGGGAAGGTTCCGCCCGGCGGGCGGGCGGGCTGCTTGGAGCCACCTAAAGCTAGGCCGCTGCTAGTGGAGCCTTGCCCTGCCTTGGTGCCCGTTCCCGGCTCAGCGGTCCTGCTCGGGCGGCACTTTAAAAGCCTGCTTCCAGCACCTGAGCAACTTCCCAGCCACTTGCGGCTTCCTTTTTCCTCGCGGGCGCCGCACCTGGCCCAGAGCTGTGCGGCGGAGGGAAGCCCGGCGGGCGGGCGGGCTGCTTGGAGGAGGCGACCGGCGGTGCTCCGGCAGCAGCAACAGACAGTTCCGCCCGGGCTCCGCTCAGGTGTCCGGCTGGGGCTGTCAGGAGTTGCTACCGCCGGCGCAGCTCGCGTGGCTCCAGTCCCGTGTTGCCTTGGGAAGGAAAAGGCAAAACCAGGAGCCGCTGAGCCTGAGCCTCCGGTGCCGCTGCTGCCATTGCAAAGCACCGCCACGGCTCTTCCTTTTGCCTTTCCCTTCCCGAGGCAACGCGGGACTGGAGCCGCGGAGCTGCGCCGTGGTAGCAACTCCTGACTCAGGGGGCCTTCGAGGAGGGGAAGGAGGAGAAGGGGGAAGGGCAGGGCGATTCCCAAAAAATCTTGTGCTGACCCGGCCCCCGAGCCAAAGTCAATGCGGCCCCCGAGCCAAAAAGTTTGCCCACCCCTGATTTAGAGCATTTCCTATATTATTATTATTATTAACACGCTCTGATGCTAAGGAATTCTACTCCCCCTCCCCACCTGAAAAGAAATCTCTTCCAAATGCAAAACACAAGCAGAGGAGAGGAGTTTCAGTTTCACAGCACCAAGCAGCTTTAGTACAGAACAGTTGAGCTAAGTCCTGCCCAGGCTCCTTGCTGTCTCCTTCTTGTTCACACAGCAAAGATAGTTTCAGTTTCCAAACGGCCCTCAGCTCTCCCACACGCTGACAGGACGCTAGCCAGATGAATACCGATGGATGCTGGCAGGCAGATGCATTTTTTCCTCCCCAAAACTAAGCCCAACCACATGGTTTTGTAGCAAAGCACGGGTATTGAGCTACTAAATTAATGTAATACATTCATAGAAATTAATACACATATATCAGTACATTGACCGTGTGTGTGTGTCCAACCTTGGCAAGTTTAAGACAGGTGGATTTCAATTCCCAGAATTCCTCAGCTGGGGAATTCCGGGAGTTGAAGTCCACCCATCTTAAAGGTCACCCAGGTGGAGAAAGACTTGGCTTAGGGGGAATCCAGAGGGCATCCAGCTGCTCCTTCATCCTCCTTTTCTGCCAAAGTAGTTGAAGAGAAGTGGAGGAGAAACCAGGGGGGAGAGGGTTAGAGATAACTCCTCATTTAAATGCAGGGGGCGGCTTTTGGCATGGGACCCAGCTGAAAAGTTTTTCTATTAAAATGCAAATGAAAGAAGAAACTGCAACTCCAGGAGAAAAAATAATAATAACAGGAGGGATGGGTTCTTCAGGATCACGGGTTTGCTTCTTAAATAAGACCTTGGGGAGGAGGCAGGGGGACATGTTATCTTGATAATGGGCTGAAAGGCAGAGAGGAAGGTGGGTTTGGAGTCTTTCCTTCCTTATTTATTTAGAATGACTGGTTGCTCCATGGTTTGGGTTGGTTTTTTTTCAGGCAGTGGAAAGAGAAGGTGGCTTTGGGGTTGGATTTAGAATCGTGTGTGTGTGTGTGTGTGTGTGTGTGTGAGAGAGAGAGAGAGAGAGAGAGAGAGAGAGAGAGACAGAGACAGAGACAGAGAGAGAGAGAGAGAGAGACAGAGAGAGACAGAGAGACAGAGAGACAGAGAGACTGAGAGGGAGGGAGAGAGAGAGAGAGGGATGGAGAGATGGAGAGATGGAGGGAGGGGGAGAGAGAAAGACAGAGAGAAAGGGAGGGGGGAGAGGGAGGGAGAGAGAGATAGACAGAGGGGGGAGAGGGAGAGGGAGGGAAAGAGGGAGGGGAGAGAGAAAGACAGAGGGAGGGAGGGAGGGAGGGAGGGAGAGAGAGAGAGTAAAATAGAGATTGTGGGATAAAAATCAAGCTATCCATCCATCAATCCATCCAAACTTTAGTCCTTCCTTCCTTCCTTCCTGTTTCTCCTTCCTTCCTTCCTCTTTCCTTCCTTTCTCTTCTATCTTTCTTTCCTTTCTCTCTCCCTTCCCTTTTTCCATCCTTTCTCCCTTCCTTCCTTCCTTCCTTCCTTCCTTCCTTCCTTCCTTCCTTCCTTCCTTTCCTTTCCTTTCCTTTCCTTCCTTTCCTTTCCTTTCCTTTCCTTTCCTTTCCTTTCCTTTCCTTTCTTCCTCCTCTTCCTTTCTCTTTCTCTTCTCTTCTACCTTCTTGCCTGCCTGCCTGCCTTTCTCCCTCCCCTTTCAGTTCAATGCTCATTTACATCAACTAGGAGAACCTTGCTACTGACCATTTTCTGGGATCAAGAAATCTGTTGAACTGGAAATTATCCAATTAGGCCGGGTTCAGCTGCTAACACCTTCAGCTACTGGGCAAGAAAAGAGATTCATAAAATTAAAAGTTACCCTGCCTTGCATATTGAACAACTGCAAAACTATAGGATTTTGGTTCGGTGTGTTGGGTGAAGGCATGGATATTTCTTTGATTAGCCAAGTGGCTAATTTATTTCTTTATTCATAAAATTAGTATGAATTTTATCATGAAGTTTTGAAGTAAGAACCCATCTTACTTCAGGATAACTCTTAACGGTTAACTAATACACATTCCTGTTGTTGTTGTTGTTTTCTTTGTCTGAAGTGGTGTAGAGTTTCCTGCCTGGGCAGGGGGTTGGACTAGAAGACCTCCAAGGTCCCTTCCAACTCTGTTATTCTATTCTATTCAGTGTTGTTTTGAAAAAGCTTTGGAAGGATGCTCACTCGGACCCGTCGTCCTTGGAATGAACCACCTTTGGTCTTCTGTTTTCATCAGGCCCTGTCACCCTTTTCAGGGTGTTGCTATTCCATTCAATTTCGCTTTCTTTTTCCTTTCCTTTTTTTTTTATTTTTAGATGCTGTCTCTTTCTGATCTCAGGCCAAAGCAAGGACCGATATCGGGCGGTACCCAAGTCACGATCACGGGCAAAAACCTGAACGCGGGAAGCAACGTTTCCGTAATGTTCGGAGAATATCCTTGCCTTTTCCACCGGTAAGTTGGGGGAAAGAGCGAGGACGATACAGTTCTGAACTTACAGCCATTCTTTTAGCGACCATTCACATGTACCATGGCATTGGGAAAAGTGACTTATGACCGATCTTCCCACTTACGATCACACCATTTTCTTCCTCCTCCTCCTCCTCCTCCTCCTCCTCCTCCTCCTCTTCCTCCTCTTCCTCTTCTTCTTCTTCCCACTTCCGATCACAGTCATTTTCTTCTTCCTCTTCCTCCTCTTCCTTCTCTTCTTCCTCTTCCTCCTTCTTCCTCTTCTTCTTCCTCTTCTTCTTCCCACTTACGATCACACAGTCATCTTCTTCTTCCTCTTCTTCTTTCTCTTCCTCTACCTCTTCCTCCTCCTCCTCTTCCTCTTCTTCCTCTTCTTCTTCTTCCCACTTCCGATCACAGTCATTTTCTTCTTCCTCTTCCTCCTCTTCCTTCTCTTCTTCCTCTTCCTCCTTCTTCCTCTTCTTCTTCCTCTTCTTCTTCCCACTTACGATCACACAGTCATCTTCTTCTTCCACTTCTTCTTCTTTCTCTTCCTCTAACTCTTCCTCCTCCTCCTCTTCCTCTTCTTCCTCTTCTTTTTCTTCCCACTTCCGATCACAGTCATTTTTTCTTCCTCTTGTTCCTCTTCCTTCTCTTCTTCCTTTTCCTTCTCTTCTTCCTCTTTCTCCTTCTTCTTTCTCTTCTTCTTCTTCCCACTTCCGATCACAGTCATTTTCTTCTTCCTCTTCTTCCTCTTCCTTCTCTTCTTCCTCTTCCTCCTTCTTCCTCTTCTTCTCCTCTTCCTCTTCCCACTTACGATCACATGGTCATCTTCTTCTTCCTCTTCTTCTTCTTTCTCTTCCTCTAACTCTTCCTCCTCCTCCTCTTCCTCTTCTTCTTTTTTCTCCCCCCCCTCCCCATAATCCCTCGTGGTGTGGAGTCTGGGCAACCGAATGGAGCTAGCAGAGTGTTAAATGGCCAGATGCCCTTCCTGTTTCCAATCCGGAGTTTTGTTCAGCAGATAATATGTCTCATTGTGTCCAGAGAGAGAACTATCTGCCTCTACCTAGGATCGAACTCACCGCCTCCTGATTGTGAGGCGAGAGCTCCACCTCTAGGCTACGACAACACTCTACGATTTACGATAAGAGGAAGCTGGATTTACTTAACTGCCGTGCGATTAGTGATTCGTTTAACAATGGGGGGGGGCAAGAAAGGTGATAAAATGGGACAAAGCTCCCTTCACGACTGTCAGACTATCTCTGCTGAACAAAACTCCACATGGGCGACAGGAAAGGCATCCGGCCAGTAAACCCTCAGCTCCATTCCGTCGCCCACACTCCGCCCCGCAAGGGATTACGGGGCCATTAAAAGGAGAGGATGACTAAGCAACTGGTCATTAAGCGAGGACTCCCTGTATTGCCACTTTGCACATCCGAGGAAGCCGGCTGTAGCTCCCAAAAGCTTAAGCCCTTTAAAAAAAAAATGTTAGTGGGGAGGGGGCGACATCAGCAGACTGCTGATTTTTGCTATTTCTATGTTGGTGGGGAAAGCCTTGATGTTACCTGCAAAAAAAAAAGCCAAGGCAAATGATCGGAGAAGCTCCATAGAGCATCCCCTGGGTCAACTCCATTATTGATATTTGGAGGTCGCCCTCTCTGGGGGCCGGAGGGAGGGGCTGGGCATCCACAGGGGGTTGTGGGAAGGTGTACTGACCCACGCCCTTTCCCAACCAATCAAACACCGTCCAAAAGGAACAGAAACCTTGCAGTGCTTTTACAAAATAATTAGCTGTGATAACCAGAAGCCTTGCCAAACTGTGCGAGGCTGGCCAAAAGATAACAGACAAGAAATAATTTGCAATGCAAGAATCTTCAAATACAAACTCAGGATATACTGGAATGTCCACGAGGCTGGGGTTTCAAAACGTCTTTGCCTTCTGCAAAGAAGATTCATTTCATGGCTTGCTTTTATCCTCTTGAAGGAGGGGCCATTACCTTGCAGCCTTACTCCCGAGTCGCCCGTGTTGTTGCAGCTGCTCTTTCCTGAAAGCAACCCTGCGCGCGTACACGCTTGGCACAGGCTCCTCGGGAACCTCATCATCGCTGCTGCCAGCCCCCCACCACAATCTCTGAAGGCAGCAGTCCACTCCCTAACGGTCCTGGCCCCTCATCTGAGTCCTCGGTCTCCTCAGCCGTCCGCACCTGCTGCCGGCTAACCACAACAGAAGGCCAGTGGGTCATTGCAACGCCTGCCAGCTTGCCGATGGTGAGGCTTGCAGACGGACGACGGCTCTGCTCGTCTCCTGGATGTGTGTGTTCTCCCTGGCTTCAGTGACCCCAGACGTTCCACCTACGTCCAATGTGAGGCTGCAAAGAGCTTGGGCAGATGCATTCGCTTGACTCTCTTCTTGAGAGTCGTTGAGGCCACTTGGGAGGTTTTGGTCTGTGCCCTCTGGGTCACCTGAATAGTGCAAATGAGTGTGGAGCCTGCTGAGAACTGCTGAAAGGACCGTGTTGTAAAAAAAAGATATGGGGGGTGTCATATCCAGAGGTGGGATTCCAAAATCCCAGCAACCGGTTTGCGGCCTGGTTACAGGGTGGGCGTGGGCGTGGTGGGCGTGGCCTACCGGAACTTCTGGGACGGCCATTTTGTGCCTGGCAGAGGCTTCTCTCGGGCCTCTGGGAGGGTGATAACGGCCTCCCCCGGGCTCCAAAGGGCCCCCAGAAGCCAGAAACGGGCCCGTTTCCGGACTTCTAGAACTTCTGGTTCGGCCCACTTTTTGCCCTCCCAGAGCCGCCTCCCCGCAGTCCCTGAACTTACCTGCATTTAAAACAGGCCGCATGGAGACTCCTGCTAGGGGAGGGGTGGGCGGGGCCAGCCGGTCAGTTTAACTACCAGTTCAGCAAACCAGATGTAAATTTAACATCCGGTTCGGCCAAACCAGTCTGAACCGGTAGAATCCCATCCCTGGTCATATCCCTCCTCCTTCTGTTGAGGGAGGATTGTTCAGTCTTAACACAGATGGCCTCTTTGACCCCTCTTTCTAACTATTGGGCCTCTCTGTCCAAAATGGGGGCTTTTCTGTCTTTAAAAGAGGGCGCCAATAAACCTCCAAGTGGCCTCAATGACTCCCAGAGAGAGTACTAACGACCAGATGACTGCAAAGAATATAAATCCTTCCATTCTCCGCCATTCAGTCAGAGCTGGAGAAGCTTCTTGGATGAGAAGCGAAATGTCTTCGAGGAAAAACCAAGGAAGACCCGCTTGCCTTTTGAAAAAGCACCTTTGGGACAAGCATAGCCTGGATGATGGAGCATCTCCACCTGACTCTCTTCTTGAGAGTCGTTGAGGCCACTTGGAGGTTTATTTGTGCTCCCCAAAATAGCGCAAATGGGGGTGGAATCTTGTTGAAACTGCTGGAAGGACTGTGTTGTTAATAGGGGGACAGGTGGTGTCTGTTCAGTGTATTGCAGTGTAAATTCAGCACCAGAAAAGTAAACTGAGGGCTTCTTCATTTCACTTCTTTATAAACATATAAAGTAAATTTTCACATTCACTTCTTTATAAACATATAAAGTAAATTTTACAAACCAGTCGTAGATTTCTCCAACATGGAGAAACTGAGGCTTCATTTCACTTCTTTATAAACATATAAAGTAAATTTTACAAACCAGTCGTAGATTTCTCCAACATGGAGCAAACTCAACCAGAAGCAGACATGTTACAGGTGAAGAGCAGAACAGCAACTCTACTTCAGCAGACAAGCAAGCAAGTTAGTTTCTCTTTCACTTATAGAGCTGAGATAAATCACGTCCATATTCTCTCTTTAAGTTTCAGCCCTCAACTCAGCTCTCATTGACTGACCTTGTTACTAACCTCTATTCCAGTTCATGAATAGACTCTGTTCATGAATCCCTCCCCCTCTGTTGAGAGAGGGTCTGTTCAGTCTTAACAAAGATGGCCTCTTTCACCCCTCTTTCAAACCAGCGGTCCTCTCCGTCCTGAATGTGGACTTTGCAGTCTTCTAAAGAGAGCACAGATAAACCTCCAAGTGGCCTCAACGACTCCCACAGAAAGCACTAATGACCAGATGACTGTGAGGAATATAAACCCTCCCATTCTCCGCCATTCCCTCAGAACTGAAGAAGCTTCTTGAATGAGAAGTGAAATGTCTTCAAGGGAAAAAAAATAAAAGTCCAGTTGTATTTTGAAAATTAACCTTTGGGACAACAACCGTGACCGACCGGAGGACTCAACCTCTCCACAGACTTTTCCAACATTTTCTAAAGCCGGTTTACTTTCTTTCCTTTTCCTGACAGGAGAACGGCGGAATACATCATTTGCAACACCACAGCTTTTGGGAACATCTTGGAGAAGAACATGGTGGAGGTAACCGTGAAGGTGGACAAGGCCACGCTGCGGAAGGAGTTGGAGAAGGCTAAAATGCACAAGGAGCTCAAGTTTAAATACGTGGAGGACCCGACCATTTTGAGAATCGAACCCGAGTGGAGCATTGTGAGGTAAATGAGGTCACTGAGGAAGGATGGTCCTTAATGAGGTACAGGGTGGGGGTGATTGAGAAATATTTCAAGGAAAGAAGGTAGGGAGAGGCGAAGGAAGCGAACTAGCTTGTGGAGAGCATGTTTGTCCTATGTATTCAAGATCACCATGAATCCCAGGGGAAAGCGCTTCACCCCAATGGCATTAGTTTCGTTTGTTAGAAATGGTGGCCCAGAGCAGGGGTCTCCAACCTTGGCAACTTTAAGATTTGTGGACTTCAACTCCCAGAATTCCTCAGCCAGATGGCTGAGGAATTCTGGGAGTTGAAGTCCCCAAGTCTTAAAGTTGCCAAGGTTGGAGAGCCCTGGCCCAGAAGAAACCCTCTCAGAAGCAGAGGTCAGCCCCTTGCTTAGGGTTCCTCAACTTTGGTGACTTTAGATGGATGGACCAACTCTCAGAATTCCTCAGCCAGCATCTTCTTTCCATCACCTCCTTCTCCTTCTCCTTCTCCTCCTCCACCTTTTCCTTCTTTTTCACCTCCTTTCTCCTTCTCCTCCATCTCTTTCATCTCCTCCTTCACTCCTTCCCCTCCTTCCCCTTCCCCTCCTCCTTCTCCACCTCCACCTTCTCCTTCTCTTTCATCTCCTTTCTTCTTCTCTTCCATCTCCTCCATCTCCTTTCTCCTCCTCTTCCTCCACCTCCTTCTTCTCCTTCACCGCCTTCTCCTTTCTTCTTCTCCTCTTCTTCTCCTCATTGTTCTGGTCCTTCTCTTCCTTCCTCTCCTTCCCCTCATCTCCTTCTCCTTTCTCCTTTTCCTTTCTTCTTCTCCTACTTCTCATCCTCTTCTTTCTCCTCCCTCCTCTCCTCCTCCTCTTCCACTTCTAGCTCCTCCTCCTCCTCCTCCTCCTCCTCCATTTCTACTTTCTCCTCCTTCTTTTCCTTCTCCTTCTCTTACTCCTCTTTCTCCTTCTCTTCCTCCTCCTCCTCCTCCTTTCATTTTCCCAAAAGTTAAGTCTTTGCAATTTTCATGAAACAGTTTCAGAAACAGTTTGCCCTGCCCTTTTTTCTTTTTTTTTTTTTCTTTCTTTCTTTCTTTCTTTCTTTCTTTCTTTCTTTCTTTCTTTTCTTTCTTTCTTTCTTTCTTTCTTTCTTTCTTTCTTTCTTTCTTTCTTTCTTTCTTTTCTCTCTCTCTCTCTCTCTCTCTCTCTCTCCCCTCTTTCTTTCTTTCTTTCTTTCTTTCTTTCTTTCTTTCTTTCTTTCTTTCTTTCTTTCTTTCTTTCTTTCTTTCTTCCTTTCTTTCTTTCTTTCTTTCTTTCTTTCTTTCTTTCTTATTGAAAGAAAAGGACTGGTCTAAAATCACTCTCAACTGGTTTTGGTCTTAAGCTAGGACCAGAACTCACCAACCTCCCAGTTTCTAGGTTTGTTGCTTTTACTAGTTCACCAAACTCTTTTAATTCCAAGCCAGTAGATTCACACACCAGCCAGTGATAGGAACTTCAACATATCTGGACAGTTCTAGGAACTTGGAATCGAAACTCATCCTGTCCTTGGAGGACATATGAATGGAGAAGTCATTTCCCCCACCCCTCCCAACCCATGATATTTTTACAGGTGCTCATTCGGTCTCATTATTGTATTAATTTGCATTTTAAAAGGCCTTCCAGTTTTGCATAGGCAAAATTGATCCCATTTGGTTTCAAAGTACACATTTTAAAAACGCGTCTTGAGAGGGTTTGAGCCGAGGTGTGAAATTCCGAGAAAAGATACTTTCTTGAAGCCCTTGCATACATTAGTAAAAAATAAATTTGTACAAAGAACATTCTGTAAGCAGAAACAGCTTTTAAAACTGCATATATTGGGAATATGCGCATACAAATGCGGATGAATTGAAGAAGGGGTGTCTAAAAAAAAAAACCAGTGCAAAATGATACAGGTTTGAGTTAAGGTAAGATGAGGAGAAAATGAGAATGGAAATAAACTGAAATTCGGACATCTCTCTACGCCTAATTATATCTCAAAGTTTTTTAAAAAAATCTTCATTCCCCTTACTTTAACAGATTTGGGGATACATTTATTTCAAAAAAAAAATCTAACTAAAGGAGCTTTCAGCTGTTAAGAGGACAGATTGTGGTGATTATAGCAGAATAAATTCAAGCCTGTGCTATATTTATGTTTTTTCGTTTTAAAAAAAAAACAAGAGTATTTTTTTGCTTAGAGAGTAATTGCTCTTGAGAGGCAGGATCACTCCAAATTTTTCAATTTGGTAAAAGTCTCCATTGCAACTCCATCGCTGCATTCATTTTGCATCAATTAAAAGTTTTTCAAACTTCAGCAAGCCTCGAACATCCTTTTATTACCATGGTCTCAGAGGTGGGATTCAAATTTTTTTTAACTACCGGTTCTGTGGGAGTGGCTTGGTGGGTGTGGCATGGCTTAGTGGGCGAGGCTTGATGGGTGTGGCAAGGGAAGGACACTGCAAAATCTCCATTTCTTCCCCATTCCTGGGGGAAGGTTACTGCAAAATCCCCATTCCCTCCCCACCCCACTAACCTGCTTTCCAGCTCTGTTCTCCTGTGCAGGGCAACAAAAGAAGACCCAGCCAATCAGCTGGGACTCAATGGGAGGCAGAGAAGAAATGGGGTTGGCAGGGCCAGTCAGCGGTGGGGTTTGCCGGTTCTCCGAACTACTCAAAATTTCCGCTACCGGTTCTCTAGAACCGGTCAGAACCGGCTGAATTCCACCTCTGCATGGTCTCTTCTTGATAGGGGACCTTAAAACAGTTTCAGTTTCCTTTAGCTGTCTTTGCAACATCCTAACTTTACAGGTAGTCCCCGAGTCACGATCTCAGGGGAGCCTGAAATTTCTGTCATTAAGTGAGACATTTCTGAAGTGAGTTTGGTCCCATTTGTCAACCTTTCTTGCCTTGGTTGTTAAGTGAATCATTACAGGTGATAAATTTGTTTACCTGGTTGTTAAGTGAATCTGGCTTCCCTATTGGGTTGACTCATCAGAAGGGACATAGCAAACTGTCAAAGATACATGCCAGTGGCCAAGCATCCAAATGTTGATCATGTGATAGGTTGTAAGAGTGAAAAATGGCCGTAAGTTCACTTTTTTTCAGTGCTAACATTGTAATTTTGAACGGTGGCCGAATGAACTGCTGTAATTCGAGGAGTTAGTTGTATTGAGCAGCGTCATTCCTTACCGAGAAATTCAATCAACTCATTAAAATTCAAGAACATAACTTTCCTCTAAACAAGCATTTCCCAGCTTTGTCAGTTTTAGGATGGGTGGACTTCAACTCCCAGTGTCAGCTTTGAAAGCCATATTAAGACCAGATGCTCCCACACTCCTACATTTGAGCTTGGGAAAGTGGGAGGGGGGGGTATTTCTTGGAGTGTATGTAGTTAGACATAATAACATTCTTTTTCTAATTCAAGGTCATGTCATTTTGCACCTAAGTGAGGGGAAGTTCTCAAGTTGGGACGGATGGTGATTGGGGCCTGTGATGTGATGATGGGGTGCAGGGGGTGGATTTGTGGTTTTTACTTTTTGCAAAGAAGCTCGTCAATTTCAGATTCTGGATTCCCCAGTTGTGCCAGTTACTATCCAAATAAAGAGGAACTTTTGAGAAGATGTCTGCCTCTGAGTTACTCGGTGGAGTGGAGGTTTGCTGGAACGCTGACATTCTCCCGAATCTGAACATTGACACCCAGATTCTATGGCTAGCTGGGGAATTCTGGGAATTGAAATCCACCCATCTTAAAGTTGCTGAGGTTGAGAAACACTGCTCTTAACAAACGTTCATAGCTGGGGACTCAAGAACTCAGTGTTTTCACCCCCACTTTCAATTGGCTAAAATTGGGCTATAACCACACACTCCACACACTCCCCCCATTCTACATCTGGATGCTTCATTTCCAGGCAGCTGGCATTGAGGGACTTGGTTTCTTCTATTTCTGGTTGGTTGAATTTGCCTAATGGTCAACTTTGTGTGTGTGTGTGTGTGCAAATGAAGCAATGCAACAAATGAAATTCTTCTGGTCAGTTGCTCCCAACCAGTCAACGTATGTGGTCTACTTTCAATGCATTGTATGCTCATAGGTCAAACTGAGAAGGAATGTATCAACCAACCAATCAATCAAGTCAATGAACCAATCAATGAATCTATGAATCTATGCATGAATCTATGAATAAATAAATAATGAATGAATAAAGTCAACTAACCAACCAATCAACGAATCTATGAATGAATGGCTGAATGAATCAATGAATCTGTGAATGAATGAATGAATCTATGCATGAATCTATGAATCTATGAATGAACAATCAATCCATACATCCATGAATCAATGAATGAATCATTAGTCTATGAATCTATTAATGAATCAATCAAGTCAATCAGCAACTCAGTCAATGAATCTATGAATGAATCAATCATGTCAATCAAATCAGTCAATAAATCTATAAATGAATGACTGAATGACAATGAATCTTTGAATAAATAAATAAATAATGATTGAATGAATGAAGTCAACTAACCAACCAATCAACGAATCTATTAATAAATGTATCAATGAATCTATGAATGAATGACTCAATCAAGTCAATCAAGCAGTCAATGAATCTATGAATGAATGAATCAATGCATAAATCTATGAATGAACAATCAATCCATAAATCCATGAATGAATGAATGAATCATCAATCTATGAATCTATTAACGAATCAATCAAGTCAATCAGTAAATTGGTCAATGAATCTATGAATGAATGAATCTATGAATCTATGCATGAGTCTTTTGAATGAATAATAAATGAATCTGCGAATGAATCAATCATGTCAATCAAATCAGTCAATGAATCTATAAATTAATGACTGAATGACAATGAATCTATAAATGAAGGAATGAATCAACGATACCATTACCATTTGGAAATTGTTGAATTAACTCTACTTGTGTAAACCAATGGATGAGGCTCATAATGGACTGATTTTCAGTAGCTAGTAAGAATTTCATTTTTTATTCTGTTTCATTGAAAGACATAGATTGATTCATCCTCTGAATTTGACATTGCTAGCTTCACTTTGAGAAACATCCATGGAGGTGGGTTGCAAGGTTCCTGCTAATTTTGTCTTTTTTTCTTCTTATCATTTATCCATCAGTGGAAATACACCTGTTACGGTTTGGGGGACCAACCTGGATCTCATCCAGAATCCTCAGATCCGGGCCAAGTACGGTGGAAAAGAACATGTTAATGTGAGTTGATTAAATCGAAAAATGGGATACTCCAAGGCTGAACGTGGGTGGATAGTCTCTCACCCCCTCAAATGAGATCAGCGCCCTCTCTGGAAGTCCCTCAAGACGTATGGAAACTTATCAAGCGGAGATCCAACCTAGAACTAAGGGGAACTTATCCTAACAGTGAGAACGATCAATCAGTGGAACGGCTTGCCTCCAGAAGTTGTGTGTGCTCCAAAACTGGAGGTCTTCAAGAACAACCATTCCTCCAGAGTAGTATAGTCTCCTGCTTGATGGACTAGAACAGGGGTCTCCAACCTTGGTGACTTTAAGCCTGGTGGACTACAACTCCCAGAACTCTGGGAGTTGAAGTCCACCAGGCTTAAAGTCACCAAGGTTGGAGACCCCTGGACTAGAAGACCTCCAAGGTCCTTTCCAACCTTGCTCTTCTGTTAAAACCTGGTTGTGTCACCAGGCCTGAGGGTCTTCAAACTTGGCAAGTTTAAGACTTGTGGACTTCCAACTCCCAGAATTCCTGAGCTAACATGACTGGAGGAGGAATTCTGGGAGTGGAAACCCACAAGTCTTAAAGCTATTAAGTTTGAAGACCCCTGTCCTAGACAGTTCCATTGCAGGTGATCTTTGACACCGTCTCTGTGTTGTTTGAATTCCAACTTGCTCCAAGGAAGACCAGGTCTTCACTTAACAGCCTAAAGTCTGTAGAGATTCTCAGCCATCCAGGACAAGGTTGTCCCAAAGGTGCTTTTTTTCAGGAGGCAACTGGACTTTCTCGTGTTTTTTTTCTTTTGAAGACCTTTCGCTTCTCATCCAAGAAGCTTCTTCAGCTCTGACTGGATAGTCGGCAATGGAAGGATTGATATTCCTTGCAGACAGCTGGTCATTTGCATCCTTTTAGAGAGACGTTGAGGCCACCTGGAGATTTATCTGTGTCCTCAGGGTCACCTGAGTGGTGCAAATGGGTGTGGAACCTTCTGACTGGATGGTGGGGAATGGAAGGATTTACACTCCTTGCAAACAGCTGGTCATTTGCATCCTTTTAGAGGCTCATTGAGGCTACTTGGAGGTTTACCTGTGTCCTCAGGGTCACCTGAGTGGTGCAAATGGGTGTGGAACCTTCTGACTGGATGGTGGGGAATGGAGGGATTTATACTCCTTGCAAACAGCTGGTCATTTGCATCCTTTTAGAGGCTCATTGAGGCTACTTGGAGGTTTACCTGTGTCCTCAGGGTCACCTGAGTGGTGCAAATGGGTGTGGAACGTTCTGACTGGATGGTGGGGAATGGAAGGATTTATACTCCTTGCAAACAGCTGGTCATTTGCATCCTTTTAGAGGCTCATTGAGGCTACTTGGAGGTTTACCTGTGTCCTCAGGGTCACCTGAGTGGTGCAAATGGGTGTGGAACCTTCTGACTGGATGGTGGGGAATGGAAGGATTGATACTCCTTGCAAACAGCTGGTCATTTGCATCCTTTTAGAGGCTCATTGAGGCTACTTGGAGGTTTACCTGTGTCCTCAGGGTCACCTGAGTGGTGCAAATGGGTGTGGAACCTTCTGACTGGATGGTGGGGAATGGAGGATTTATACTCCTTGCAAACAGCTGGTCATTTGCATCCTTTTAGAGGCTCATTGAGGCTACTTGGAGGTTTACCTGTGTCCTCAGGGTCACCTGAGTGGTGCAAATGGGTGTGGAACCTTCTGACTGGATGGTGGGGAATGGAGGGATTTACACTCCTTGCAAACAGCTGGTCATTTGCATCCTTTTAGAGGCTCATTGAGGCTACTTGGAGGTTTATCTGTATCCTCAGGGTCACACCTGAGTGGTGCAAATGGGTGTGGAGCCTTCTGACTGGATGGTGGGGAATGGAGGGATTTATACTCCTTGCAGACAGCTGGTCATTTGCATCCTTTTTAGAGAGACGTTAAGGCCACTTGGAGGTTTCTCTGTGTCCACGGGGCGTCCCTGTTGTCCTTACAGCCCAAAGCTTCCTTCTGAATATGTGTGCAGATCTGGGAATGGATTCCCACCCTTTGCAGTGCCCGTTATAGACACGGTTGCAATGCATTCCTCTTTCCTAACGTTGGAAGAACGGGATTGTTCCTCAACCTTCTTCCTTGCTCTCCGTTTCAGGCCTGCGAAGTTCAGAACGAGACGGAAATGGTCTGCCAGGCTCCAGCCTTGACGGTGGACCCGAATAACCAGTCGGAGCTCGCCGAACGGCCAGATGAATTTGGCTTTGTCTTGGACAACGTCTTCTCCTTGCTGATCCTCAACAAGACCAACTTCACCTACTACCCAAACCCCATCTTTGAGGCCTTCGGTCCCCCCGGGATTTTGGAACTGAAACCTGGAACCCCTTTGATCTTGAAGGTAATGGGGGCAAGGATGACGCAATGCAGGAAGACTTCGTCTTACAACCACAACTGTGCCCAACATTTCCATTCATAAGCAAGGCCAGTTGTTAAGTGGTCATGCCCCGTTTTATTATTATTTTTTGGTTGTTAAGCAAAACGCTACAGTTGTGAAGTGGTCGTTATGTGAATCCGGCTTCCCCCATTGACTTTGCTTGTTAGAAGCTGGCAGGGAAGGTCACAAAAGGGGATGGCCTGTGTTCTGACCCGGCCTCCCCTAAACACAACAAACCCTCCGTATTTAAATCAGTTTAAATTAGAAATTCTGGCGGCCCTAGCAAAAAAAAAAAAAATATCTCTCTAACGCAGGTTAACAAGTCTGTCCGTCAGGGAGATAAATAGTTGTCTGCCACCTCTATTCATCTCTTCCCCCTGCCTTGTATCCCCGGAACTAGGTTGGGGCTTTGCTAGCAGTGGTGGCTCTTCTGTCCCGAGGACCAGCCCATAGATTTCCACTCCTCTCCTCTCCTCTGCCTTCTGTGCATTTGCACTTCAGGCACTCCTCCTCTGATTTGGCTGCTGGAGAGGCCGGCAACCGACAGGCCAAAACAACCATATATTCCAGGACACTGCAACTGTCATAAATACATGTCAGTTGCCAAGGGTCAGAATTTTGATCCCGTGACCACAGGGACGCTGCAATGGTCATAAGTGTGAAAAATGGTCCTAAGTCGCTTTTTTCTAACTTTGAATGGACGCTAAAGGAGTGGTTGTAAGTCGAGGACTGCCTCTTTGCAAATCCTTTCCAGACCTTTGACAAGGAGCAAACACTGGCCAAGCAGCTAGATTTAAAAAAACAAAACAAAACGGTAAATTCAGGGTGTGGACCAGTGGTGGGATTCATTTTTTTTTTACTACTGGTTCTGTGGGCGTGGCTTGGTGGTTGTGACGTGGCTTGGTGGGCGTAGTGTGGTTTGGTGGATGTGGCTTGGTGGGCGTGGCAGGGAAAGGTTACTGTAAAATCCCCCTTCCCTCCCCACCCCACTAACCTGCTTTCCAGCTCCATTCTCCTGTGCAGGGCAACCAAAGAAGACCCAGCCGATCAGCTGGACTCAGGAGGCGGAGAATAGATGGGGTTGGCGGGGCCAGTCAGAGGTGTAATTTGCTGGTTCTCCGAACTACTCAAAATTTCTGCGACTGGGTCTCCAGAACCAGTCAGGACCGGCTGAATACCACCTCTGGTGTAGACTTCTTGCCATCTTTTATTTTAAAATCTTTATTTAAATACATTTGCTAATCAATATCCAGTGGACTCCATGGAGTTTGTTGGGCTATCTCAGGTGTCCCCCCACTTACAAGCATTAATTCAGTTAACATTCAAGGTTACAGTGACACTGAAAAAAGTAACTTACAAACGGTCCTCATACTTACGACCATGGCAGTGTCCCCGTAGTCACATGATTGGAATTCCGGTGGTTATGTACTTACGACAATTTCACATCCCAGGGTCATGGGATTCCCACTTGTGACCTCCCCAGCTGACTTTCAATAAACAATTGCTCATTGATTCATCTCTTATTGATCGAGTTGTCAGGGCTCCAGCAATTACCCCCCATTTAAATCATGAGTCTCTAGCTGAACTTCCAAAACTTAAAGAAGATTTATTAGGAGTAAACATGCCGGCACTGCCTGGGTGTAGCTGACTCTGAGACACATCATTCATTGATCCTGGTTTTCCCCGCACCCCCTGGGTGTATCGTAATTCATATCCTCCAATGGGACACCTCCATAGCCCAGAGTCATCAATCATGTTCTCCAGTTAGAATTTTGCATGGCAGAAACTTTGGTCCCACCTAGTTACTATCTTTGAAAACATTTATGGAATGCTAGCTGCCCACTGCTCCCTTTCGGTTGACAACTCTAAAAAGACCATAGAAATATTATATGAGTTGACATTAGTTATTTACTACTGATTGATTAATTTATTAAATTTATATGCTGCTAATCTCACTGTCCACCCATGTGGTTTCTCTTGGCCTAGGGGAAGAACTTAACCCCGCCGGTGGCAGGAGGGAACGCTAAGCTGAATTACACCGTGCTGATTGGGGAAAAGCCCTGCGTGGTTACGGTCTCCGATGTCCAACTGTTGTGTGAATCCCCAAATCTTACAGGACGACATAAAGTTACGGTAAGGAATACTGCCAGTGTGTTACGGAGTTACAGTGATTTTTTTTTAACTCTAAAAAGAATCAATCAAAAAGTCAATAGTGCCTTGGAACCCGGAGAATGATGTTCTGGTTGCAAAGAGAACAAAATGACACGATTTCTCCTTTTTTTGCATAATTTATTGTCCCTCACTTAATTCTTGCATGTCAAGTAGATAGATAGAATTCTTTTATTGGCCAAGTGTGATTGGACACACAAGGAATTTGTCTTGGTGCAAATGTTCTCAGTGTACATAAAAGAAAAGAGACATTCGTCAAGAATCATCAGGTACAACACTTAATAATAGTCATAGGGTACAATAAGCAATCAAATCATACTAGGAAACAGTCAATATAAATCATAAGGGTACAAACGACAAAGTTACAGTCCTACAGTCACAAGTGGGAGGGGATGGTTGATAAGGAGTGATGAGAAGATTAATAGTAATAGTAGTGCAGACTTTGGAAATAGTTGGACAGTGCTGAGGGAATTATTTGTTTAGCAGAGTGATGGCTTTAGGGAAAAAACTGTTTTTGTGTCTAGTTGTTCTGGTGTGCAGGGCTCTATAGCGTCGCTTTGAGGGAAGGAGTTGAAACAGTTTATGTCCAGGATGTGAGGAGTCTGTAAATATTTTCACAGTCCTCTTTAGGGAAGAGCCTTACTTTTAATATCAGTTTTAATAGCCTTAATATTTTACATCCTGAAATTTCAACAGGGAACTTCCTGTGTTGATTCCATCACCCCTTGAATCATGAGATCTAGTGACTTCATCTTTCACCAGAAGAAGTGAATAGAAGGGGTCTTGACCTTATCAAGTTAGATTTCTGGAGCCTTTCTCAGCCTTGGCTCCTTTAAGAGGAGTGGGACTTCAACTCCCAGGATTCCCCCAGCCAGCATGGACCATGAGGACTAATGACTTTGTCTTTTAACAAGGAGTAGAAAAATGTAAGAAGTGGGACTTGAGCTTAGCAAGTGAGATTAGTGCAGTGTTTCACAACCTTGACTCCTTTAAGAAGTGTGTGTGGACTTAAAATTCCCAGGATTCTCCAGCCAGCATGGACCATGAGAACTAGGGACTTTGTCTTTCTCAACTTTATTCAGAAGATTAAAATGCAAAATCCCAAAGGGAAAAAAAAAAACTTAGCAGAGACCAAAACTCAACAAAAACATTTTAAAAAGTGAATTAAAAACAGCAAAAGAGAGAAACGCATCTAGGTGTGTGTGTGTGTGTGTGTGTGTGTGTGTGTGTGTGATTTCATCTTTCACAAGGAGAAGACCATGAGATCTAGTGACTTCATCTTTCACTAGGAGAAGTGAATGCTAGAAGTGGGCCTTGACTTTATCAAGTTAGACCGCTGCAGTCTTTTTCAGCCTTGGCCTCTTTAAGAGGAGTGGGACTTCAACTCCCAGGATTCCCCCAAGCCAGCGCGGACCATGAGATGGAGTGATTTGCTGGCTAAGGGAATGCTGGGAGTTGAAGTCCCACACCTCTCCAAGGGGCCAGAGGTTGACTTAGTCCCTCGCTCTCGCCACAGGCTCGTGTTGGAGGCATGGAGTTCTCCCCTGGCATGGTCAACATCTCCTCTGACAGCCCGCTCAGCCTGCCCGCCATTGTCAGCATCGCCGTGGCTGGCGGCCTGCTCATCATCTTCATCGTGGCCGTCCTGATTGCCTACAAGCGGAAGTCTCGGGAAAGCGACCTCACGCTCAAAAGGCTGCAGATGCAGATGGACAATCTGGAGTCCAGGGTGGCTTTGGAGTGCAAGGAAGGTACTGCGAGCCGAAGGGATTACCTGTTCTAGCCTAGGCTTCCCAAAATCGCAAAGCAGACTCCTCGTCCCGACAAAACCCCTTTTTTATTTAGGCTAACGTGAATTCCTCTCATTCACATCCAGCAAAGTCCCTGGCAGACAGTCTTTCAAGAGGGATTTACAACCCACAGACCTGATCAGGCTTGCAGAGCTGCCAGGCCGATAGCTTCCAAGCGCCACACTGTAGCAGGAAATGCTTGGCAAGGAATCGCAAGCAAATCTTCACCCTAATTAAATGAAACAATTGTCTCCTGCAAAACCCCACTCCCCTTTCGCTCTTCTTTATTCCCTATGGGAGGGGCCATTCACCGTCCACCTGAGCCTTTACTCCTGAGTCGACCCTTGTTCCTTAGCTGTTCCCTTCATCTGGCAGCTCTGTGCATGCGCATACTGGGAACAGGCTCCAGCTGTTCTTCTTCCCCACTGATCTCCGACTCCGAAGGCAGCTGATAACTGTCGGACGGCCCTGGCCCCATTTGTGCCTCTGACACAGAGCACCCCTCAGAGCCTTCCCCAGACTCCAGGACTGGCCCAGGTTCCTCCCCAACCTCCTCACTATCCGAGTCCGCCACCAGATCCGCTGGCCGCTGGCGGGCCGCAACATTACCAAGGCTTTCAGATAAATTGCTGATGGCCATGTGAGGTAGTCCAGATAGGAAGCACGCCCAGTTGAGCTAATTCTACTCTAGTGTAAGGTGACATTAACAGAATCTTGCAAGTCTGAAAGGACATTTTCTTTCAGACTTCCCTCCGCCTGTATAGTTTAAGATACTAGGGAGGTGTTCTGACTCAAACCTTGTTCCAAGGAAACAAACACGAAACAGGGGTAACAGCAAAACCTTTTAATTATTCTTTACAAATTCCATTCCTTCACGGTTAAAAGGCTGTTTCAAATTAATTATCTCTGATAAGAACGAGCCTTGCCAAGGTTGTGCAAGTCTGCCAAGAACACTAGATAAAGTTACTAAGAAATATTTCAAACACAAAGAGTTTCCAAACACCAGTCAAGATATTCCGAACGTCCACAAGGCTTGAGTGCAAAAACGTCTTTGCTTCCTGCAAAGAACTCTGGTTTCTCGGCTGGCTTTTATCTCTTGAGGGAGGGGCCATTATCTTGCAGCCTTCCTTCTGAGTTGCCTGTGCTACAGCAGCTGCTCTTTCCTTCGAGCAGCCCTGTGTGCACGCACACTTGGCACAGGCTCCTCGGGGGCCTCTTCCTCACTGCTGCCAGCTTCCACAATCTCCGAAGGCAGCATTCCACTCCCTGATGGTCCTGGCCCCATCCCTGCATCACACGCAGGCCCCTCATCTGAGTCCTCGCTCTCCGAGACCTCAGCCGTCCACACCTGCTGTCCTCCCACCTTCCCATGGTCACATGACTGCACTGAGCACTTGGCCACCAGCCCATATTTATGCTTGTTTGCAACACCTCCATCGTCATGTGACTACAAGTTATGACATTTTTGCCAAAAATCAGCATGTACTTCCAGTTCCTGCAAAAAACAACCATAGGGAATATTGGGCTTGCTTAACAACCGCCGCATTTGCTAAACGGCCACCGCATTCTGACAAGCAGAGTCAATGGGGAAACCAGGTTCTCTTAATGACTGCATGATTCACTTAACAACTGCAATGGTTTGCTCAAAAACGGTGGCCAAAAAAGGGTGTAAAACGTGGCAAAAGCTGACAAAACGACTGCCTTGCTTAGCAGTGAACATTTTGAGCTCAGTGGTGTTTGAAAATTGAGGACTAGCTGTTTGGGTGGAGAAATAAGAGGTAAATTTCATGGCTTTATATTGGCTGCATTCTCACAACACACTTAACTGGGATAAGATAAGATCTAACAAATAACACTTTCCTCTTAATATGGCTGATGCCCGATAAGGGTTTCTTTTTCCTCTGACCGACAATCTGCTGTTTTTACTGCTAAAGCTGGTTCTTTGGCAGTGGTTCCTGGTTTCGAGTGGGAGCACTTAGGGGTGACCCAAGATGACTTTGGAACAAGGCTGGGCTGCTGGGGGTTAGCTAAGATTCTGTGCAGTTCAGAGAACCCCCAAATCCACTCCTGGCTGGCCCTGCCCCACCCACCCCACCTTGCCTCTCCCAGGAGTCCCCACGTGGCCCATTTTGGGTGCAGGTAAGTGCAGGGTGCCAATGGAGGCTTGGGGGAGGGTGAAAAACGGGCCTCCTGGAAGTTTGGGAAGGCCGGAAATGGGCCCGTTTCCAGGTTCTGAAGAGCCTCCGGAGCCCAGGGAGGCTGTTTTCGCCCACCTGGAGGCTCAAGGAAGGCCTCTGGAGCCCGGGAAGGCTAAAAACATCCTCCCCACCATGGTGCAGAGAATCCTTCGCTAAAATTTTTGAAGCCCACCCCTGCTTTGGGGTGGACAATCTTGAATCCAGTGGAGAAGGTTCTGAAGAGCCCACTTTCTTCTGGAAGCGATCGAAAAGTCACTGGATGTATCCACCTTCCTGTCAGCAGTTTCGTTATCTTAAAACACGCCGGCGTATTAACGCTCACTTTTTGAATGTATTGCTTTATTTTGCTTTTTGCTTCGAAAGTTGATTAGCAGTTGAATGCTGATTTATTTCAGCCCCCCTAACTGGACTCTTAAGTGCCGTTTTCCCTTTTTTCTTTTTGATCTCTGTTATTCTGGATAATCTCTGTGTTAGAGTTTGCAGCAGACATCCAAGTCCAGAAAAACACAGAGACAACGGATTCAGCAGGATCCTTAACTTCTTTATAAACAAAATAATACGAAGTAAAGTTTACAATACCATTTGTAGATTCTTTCAGTGTAATGTAAGCAAAAAAAACACAAGCAGCAGCAGCTCATAGCAAATATCAGTTTCAGCAAGCAAGCAAGTTAGTTTCATTTTCAATTCTCAGCAAAGCACATAGAGCCAAACCACACCCAGGTTATCAAATCCCATTGGCTGGTCTGTTGCCATACTTACTTTGTTAACCATGTCCCTGCCAGTTAATGAATATACTCTGACACTCTGTCCCTTCCATATGGAAAGTACAGCAGCGTTCAGGGAGGGGGTGAAGAGCTGTCCGGCTCTCGCCATTGAATTTTGTATTTTTTGAATTTGAAAATTACCTGAAATTGATTTTTATTGAAATTTTCTTATAACCCTGGATTTGAAATATAGAGTAAAATATACTTCTCTTATTCTTTGTTCTCTGACTAAGTTTCATAGATGAAAATGGCTGAGCGGTGTCTGAAATCTAAGAAAGAAAGATAGGGAAATATGCAGCTTCTAGCTGGATTTCTCTTTCAAAAGCTTGATCAAAGAGTAATGATTGTCCAAAAAAAATGTTAGGGCATGAAGATAATGTTACACAAAAGGACGTTAATCCAGTTCCAAATCAAAGAGATAACCTCATGGCTGGAAAACTAACAAAATGGACTTCACCTGTTGTTCCAAAGTTTAAGTTTGCATATTTCTTTAATATTACAACTTTGATCAGAAGTGGAAGAGCAATTTCCTAGATGGATTTATTACAGTTAACTGGCAACTACTTTTGTTTGCACTTGGATGGGATGATAAACTTATTCTGGAGACTGAATTTATATTTAATTAAACAACAATTGAAAAGAGATGGTATTAAGAAACAAACACAAATATTTGACCCAGGAGGAATTATAATTTATAACTGTTGGTTTGATGTGGGAAAGATAAGATAAAAGATGGTAAATTTTCTACGAGCGGATTACAATAACAATTTGTTAACGGAGAGATTTGAAACTTTAATTTTGTTTTGTTTTCTTATTATTGTTTTTCCTGTTAACTACTATGTTATGTTAAAGTCAGGTCAAAACAGGTTGCAAATAGATTTAGTAGTTTAAACTTTTTGGAAGGGCCTGTTTTACAAAGGGTGGGAATTAATGTTGTAGTAATATATTAATCAGTATTCAATTAGAGGGGATTATAATCAGTGGTGGGATTCAATTTTTTTTTTACTACCGATTCCGTGGGGGTGGCTTGGTGGGTGTGGCAGGGGAAGGATACTGTAAAATCTCCAGTCAGAGGTATATTTGCCGGTTCTCCGAACTACTCAAAATTTCCACTACCGGTTCTCCAGAACTGCTGAGAACCTGCTGAATACCACCACTGGTTATAATATGTTGGTTTTTATTCTTTTCTAAGTCACCTTTTTAATACTTTGATTGTTTTGTGTTCTGATTTTTTTTTCTTTTTGGTTTCTGTTTGGAATTTCCTTTTTGCTTTGTATTTTGTATTTTAATTTTGTCGTGAATAAAATATAAATATTTAAAAAAAAGATCTACCAAGTAACTTATTATAGTTCTCACTAGGCTGTGGTTATTTTTTCCAGTGAGTGTGCTGTGCAAACCAATGTGGATTTTTTTTTTTTTTTTACAGTTTGCAGTATTGGCCCTGAACTCAAAAAATCAGTTCATTCAAGTAGGTTAAAGTATGCTGTGTGAATGCAAACAATGAGTTGTTAAGTTAGATAATTCTGGCCAAATCTTGCTACAATACATTCTCTTGGATCTTCGACCTGCATTAAAAATACAGATAGTCCTCTACTTACGACCACAACTGAGCCCAAAATTTATGTTGCTAAGCGAGACATGTGTTAAGTGCATTTTTGTCCCATTTTACGACCTTTCTTGCCACCGTTGTTAAGCAAATCATTGCAAGTGTTAGGTTAGTCACATGGTTGTTGAATGCATCTGGTTTTGTCATTGATTTTGTTTGTCAGAAGGTCACAAAAGGGGATCACGTGACTCCCCGGGACACTGTGACCGTCATAACCATGAGTCAGTTGCCAATGATTCTGAATTTTGATTACGTCACCGTGAGGATGCTTCAATGGACGTAAGGGTGAAAAATAGTCCTAAGTCACTTTTTTTTCAGGGCTGTTGTAACTTTCAACAGTCACTAAATGAACTGTTGTAAATCAAGGACCACCTGTATTCTCCCTTGAATGGTTCATCCTTCCTTTTTAAAAAAAATAAATTCCTTCCCCTCCACCCACCTCCAATCACAGCTTTTGCAGAACTCCAGACGGATATCCATGAGCTGACAAGTGACTTGGATGGAGCAGGAATACCGTTTCTAGATTATCGGACGTACACCATGAGAGTCCTTTTCCCTGGGATTGAAGACCACCCAGTACTCAGGGATCTGGAGGTAAGAATTTGGGATGGAAGAGAAACTGATGCATGGAAGGTGGGGGGCGGGATTCAGCTGGTTCAGACCGGTTTGGGTGAACTAGTTGTTACAACAGTTGTTCATACCACGCTCACCGAACCGGTTGTTATACCAGTTGAATCCCACCACTGATGCAGGCTTCATCAAACGTACTGAAACACAAACAGGTTTGAAAAGCAAAACCTATTTTAATGCCATGCTGGGAAGGACTTTCATTTCCAGCCAGAACTAATTATAATTATAACTAATTATGTGACATCTACTTCACCCATTAGAGCAAGGAGGCAGGGAATGCTGTGGGTCCCATCCCTGAGGGAGATACACCTGGTGGGACCTTAGGAGAAGGGCCTTTTGCTTTTGTTTTGCTTTGTTTTTTTCCCCCCAACTTTTGTTCTATTGTACTTGACTAATTTATTTAATTCTTTTTGTCAGTTCTTATTGTTTTTATTTGCTGATATAAGATCTCTTGCTTGATCAGGGGGTTGGTCTGGAAGACCTCTAAGGTCCCTTCCGACTGTCTCTTAATTCTCTTAATACCACCATGATCAACTACTAAGGCAGGGGGTCCCCAAACTTGGCCACTTGAAGACTTGTGGACTTCAACTCCCAGAATTCTCCAGCCAGCTATGCTCACCTGTGCTGAGTTGCCAAGTTTGGAGTCCCCTGTACTAACAGAACTAGGTATGGCTACTAGGTATCACCACACTATAAAAAAGATGTTGAGACTCTAGAAAAAGTACAGAGAAGAGCAACCAGGATGATGAAGGGACTGGAGGCTAAAACATACAATGAACAGTTGCAGGAACTGGGCCTGGCTAGTCTACTGAAGAGAAGGACCAGGGGGCGACATGATAGCAGTCTTCCAATGCTTGAAGGGCTGCCAGAGAGAAGAGGGGGAGGCGTCAGGAGTTTGGACAGCCATTTGTCTAAAATGGTGAAGGGTTTCCTGCTTCAGCAGGGCTGGGCTATTGGACTAGAAGACCTCCACGGTCCCTTCCAACTCGTCTGTTATTCTGTTTTGGGAGCAACCAGGATGATGAGGGGACTGGAGGCTAAAACATACAATGAACAGTTGCAGGAACTGGGCCTGGCTAGTCTACTGAAGAGAAGGACCAGGGGCGACATGATAGTGGTCTTCCAATGCTTGAAGGGCTGCCAGAGAGAAGAGGGGGTGGGGGTCAGGAGTTTGGACAGCCATTTGTCTAAAATGGTGAAGGGTTTCCTGCTTCAGCAGGGCCGGGCTATTGGGCTAGAAGACCTCCACGGTCCCTTCCAACTCGTCTGTTATTCTGTTTTGGGAGCAACCAGGATGATGAGGGGACTGGAGGCTAAAACATACAATGAACAGTTGCAGGAACTGGGCCTGGCTAGTCTACTGAAGAGAAGGACCAGGGGCGACATGATAGTGGTCTTCCAATGCTTGAAGGGCTGCCAGAGAGAAGAGGGGAGGCGTCAGGAGTTTGGACAGCCATTTGTCTAAAATGGTGAAGGGTTTCCTGCTTCAGCAGGGCCGGGAATTGGAGTAGAAGACCTCCACGGTCCCTTCCAACTCGTCTGTTATTCTGTTTTGGGAGCAACCAGGATGATGAGGGGACTGGAGGCTAAAACATACAATGAACAGTTGCAGGAACTGGGCCTGGCTAGTCTACTGAAGAGAAGGACCAGGGGCGACAGGATAGCAGTCTTCCAATGCTTTAAGGGATGCCAGAGAGAAGAGGGGGAGGCGTCAGGAGTTTGGACAGCCATTTGTCTAAAATGGTAAAGGGATTCCTGCTTCAGCAGGGCCGGGAATTGAGAGAAGACCTCCACGGTCCCTTCCAACTCATCTGTTATTCTATTTTGGGCAAGGTTCCTGGCTATCGGCAAGAGCGGGTGGAGAAGGGCCTCAAGTTCTTCGCCCAGCTCATCAACAACAAGGCCTTCCTGCTCTCCTTCATCCGCACCCTGGAGTCTCAGCGCAGCTTCTCCATGCGAGACCGCGGCAACGTGGCCTCCCTCATCATGACCGTGCTGCAGAGCAAGCTAGAATACGCCACCGATGTTCTCAAGCAGCTCCTGGCCGACCTGATCGACAAGAACCTAGAGAGCAAAAACCACCCCAAGTTGCTGCTGCGGAGGTAAGCCTGCCAGAAAGGGGTCGGGGGTGTCTTTCTCCAGCCCAGAGTCTCAATGGAGGGTTGGGGGAAATAATAGCAGAGTCTTGGATGAAAAAGTCGAAGGCAGGACAGACGTCGGACTGGTCTGATGTGGAAGCGTGACATTCAAATCGGATTTCTCAAAGGGGAGGAGGCGTGCCTTGAGAAAGGCTATTTCAATAAAAGATGATTTGTAGCTCAGAGAGTGAACTGTGGGGTCCTTGGTGCTCTCTGAGGTTGGTGGTTTTCTTGCAGATGTTTCATGACCCAACTAGGTAACATCATCAGTGCTAGAAGGGAGTGGGGTTTGTGGAAGGAAGGAAGGAAGGAAGGAAGGAAGGAAGGGAAGGAAGGAAGGAAGGAAGGAAGGAAGGAAGGAGAGGGAGGGAGGGAGGGAGGAGAAAGAGGAAGGAAGGAAGGAAGGAAGGAAGGAAGGAAGGAAGGAAGGAAGGAAGGAAGGAAGGAAGGAAGGAAAGAGGAGGAAGGACTGTGGGGTCCTTGGTGCTCTCTGAGGTTGGTGGTTTTCTTGCAAACGTTTCATGACCCAACTAGGTAACATCATCAGTGCTAGAAGGGAGTAGGGTTTGTGGAGAGAGGAGGAGGAGGGGGGGGGGGGAGGAGGAGGAGGAGAACTGTGGGGTTCTTGGTGCTCTCTGAGCTTAATAGTTTTTTTGCAGACGTTTCTTGACCCAGCCAGGGAACATTATCAGTGCTAGAAGGGAGTGGGGTTTGTGCAGAGAAGAGGAGGAGGAATGTGGGGTCCTTGGTGCTCTTTGAGCAAGGGAGAGGGTAGAAGAGAAGAAGAAAGGAGGAGGAGGAGGAAGAATGTGGGGGTCTTTGGTGTTCTTTGAGGTTGGTGCTTTTCTTGCTGACGTTTCTTGACCCAACTTGGTAACATCTTCAGTGCTAGAAGGGAGTGGGATTTGAGGGGAGGAGGAGGAGGACTATGAAATTCTTGGTGGTTTCTTGACCCAGCCAAGGAGCATCATCATGGCTAGAAGGGAAGCCGGGTTTGCTGGAAGGAGGAAGGCTATGAGGTCCTTGATGCTCTCTGAACTTGGTTGCAGACGTTTCATGACCATATTGGGTAACATCAAAAGTGCTAGAAGGGAGCGGGATTTGCTTTCTATTTATATACATGTGGCTTGACCTCTCAACCAGGGGTCCTCAATCTGTGGGTTGTGGTCTACTAGTGGGCCGTGAGGGGTTTGCAACTGGGCTGGCGGAATGGCCAGCAAGGGCAAACACTCTTGCGAATACCACTCAGGCATCGTCACGAAATCTCCAGAACCGTAAAGCCTACAAACTTGGAAATTTGGCACTTATGTTCCTCTTGGCTTCTAGGGGCTCACTAAGAAAGGATTTTTCGAAAGGACCGTCAGAGCATTACTATTTCCTATATTGTTATTAACACGCTCTGATGCTAAGGAGTTCTACTCCCCCTGAAAAAGAAATCTCTTCCAAATGCAAAACACAAGCAGAGGAGTTTCAGTTTCCATTTCAGTTTCACAGCAGCAAGCAGCTTTAGTACAGAACAGTTGAGCTAAGCCACACCCAGGCTCCTTGCTGTCTCCTTCTTGCTCACACAGCAAATATTGCTTCAGTTTCCAAGCAGTCCTCAACTCTCCCACACACTGACAGGACGCTAGCCAGATGAATACCAATGGATGCTGCTAAGCAGAGGCAGAATTCCCACCCACCCCCTTATTTTCCTCCCCCCAAAACTAAGCCCTACCACATAGTTTCATAGCAAAGCACGGGTATCCAGCTAGTATATAAATATAAAGGAATATAAATGACTGCAAGGAATATGAATCCTTCCATCATTCACCATTCAGTCAGAACTGAGGAAGCTTCTTGGATGAGAAGCGAAACGTCTTCAGGGACAAACCCAATTTTATTTTTATTTTGAGCTTGAGATATATTTTGCATGAGCTTCTGTGAATAGTTTTTTTTTTCTTGCGGTAGCATGCAAATAAGGAGGAATCGATCGATCACCTAGGGAGGATAACAGGAGGAAAATATGAGCAATTTTTTTCCCCCTCTCTCATTCCATTTCGTTCTAGGACTGAATCCGTGGCGGAGAAGATGCTGACCAACTGGTTCACCTTCCTTCTTTATAAGTTTCTCAAGGTAAGTAGTGATGCTACTTATTTTATTTGTTCAGAGATGGGGGTCTAAATAGAGGCCTTGGGATCTCTCCTTGTGACTTGCATGCCAGTTGTTTAGTACAACTGGTTTTTCAACTTTAGGAACTCTAAGGCAGGGGTGTCCAACCTTGGCAACTTTAAGACTTGTGGACTTCAACTCCCAGAATTCCTCAGCCAGCATAGCTGGCTGAGGAATTCTGGGAGTTGAAGTCCACAAGTCTTAAAGTTGCCAAGGTTGGACACCCCTGCTCTAAGGCAACTGGATGGGGAATTCTGGGAATTGAAGTCCACCTACTTTCCTAAAGTTTGGGAGATATTGTTTAATGGTGTCGATTTAGCAGGTGCATTATTTTAGACTTCTAGACTTCCATTTCCAGTTTGGTCTAGTCCTAGTGGTATTGCTGGCTGAGGAATTCTAGTTGGGGGATTCTGGGAGTTGATGTCCATTCAATTGGAAGATGCTTAGGTTGATGTAGTGCCGGAGGCAACAGGCTAGAAACCAGAAGACAGTGAGTGCTAGCCACATTGTAAGCATAAAAGCCAACTGGGTGACTTTGGGCCAATCGGCAGGAGATGGAGGATTGTAGTTCCACCTTAGGCATGAAAGCCAGCTGGGTAACTTTGAGCCAATCACCAGGTGACTGTGAGTTCTAGTTCCACCTTAGGCATGAAAGCCAGCTGGGGTGACTTTGGGCCAATCACCAGGTGACTGTGAGTTCTAGTTCCGCCTTAAGCATGAAAGCCAGCTGGGGTGACTTTGGACCAATCACTAGGACACGGTGAGTTCTAGTCCTGCTTTAGGCATGAAAGCCAACTGGGTGACTTTGGATCAATCACCAGGAGATGGTGAGTTCTAGTCCCACCTAGGGTTTGAAATCTGGTTGGATGGTGAGTTCTAGTCCCATCTTAGGCATGAAAGCCGACTGGGTGACTTTTGGCTAGTCATTTTCTCTCAGCCCGACCCACTTCATATGGTTCTTGTTGTCAGGAAAATAGGAGGAGGAGGGACTGTTTGGTATGTTCGCTACCTTGAATGACTTATAAAAATAATGAAGGTGGGATAGAAATAAATAAATCCTTAAATGCACAAATAAATGAATTTCTGGCATCCAGTTGAACTAAATTTGCTTTTTAAAAGCTTCTCTCTCCCCTGTGTTGAACACAGAAGTATCCTGCGGCGAAGTCAGCAAAAAAAAAAAAAATCACAGAGCCCTCTTTTTGTGACTCATATAAGAACGGGGTGAAGCCAGGGGTGGGATTCAAATTTTTTAACAACCGGTTCTGTGGGCGTGGCTTAGGTGGTGGGCGTGGCTTGGTGGTCATGTGACTGGGTGGACATGACTTGGTGGTCATCTTATTGGCTGGGTGTGGCCAACTCAATATCACTCACATCGAGGCACGCATCTCCTCGCCTGGCCTCTCGTGACTGTGGGGATGCTGCAACAGTCGTAAGTGTGAAAAATGGTCATAAGTCACTTTTTTCAGTGCCATTGTGACTTTGAATGGTCACTCCACACAAGCAAAGTACCAGCAAAGGAGGGGGGGGAAAGTTCCACAGAAGTTCCAGAGACAGGAAGTCTAGTCCTGCCAAGAATGTAATAAGGGTTAACGGAGAGGCAGTTTCTGTAAGCAACACCAGAATGTTTCCTTCCTGCCTTCCTTACAGGATTAGGCCAGTAATTTCTTCTAGCAACCGGTTCTCCGAACTGCTTAGAATGCTAACAACCGGTTCTAGCGAACAGGTGAGAACTGGTAGAATCCCACCCCTGGGTGAGGCTGCTGTCGCCATATTTTTTTGACTCCACTTGGTTGCTTCCAACAATACAAAAATCTAGATTGGTATCAAAATCTAGGGCAGGATATTCGGCCCACGTGCCCCCAAAAAAGTGAATTTAAACATCTTAAGAAGAGATTGGACAGCAATTCATCCGGAATGGCATCGTATATCTCCTGCTTGAGCAGACTAGAGGATCTTTGAGGTCCCTTCCAACTCTGTTGTTCTGTATTTGTTGACTTTATTCTGGGCTTAGACAGTTTTAAAAAATACTTCGAGCATGCTCAGCGAACCTCCAGAAAAAAAACCCTCCAAAGGCTAATAAAAGGCCTTAACATTTAAGAGAATAACGTTAAGGCTTAATAAATCAAGGTTAGGCAGAGATTCATTTGCTTAATGAATTACGTTGCAATTTGTATGCGGCTAAAAATGCAGCATGGGCTTCTCAGGATTTTTTTTTGAGTGCACGGAAATTAACATTTTTTCCCCACATTTATTTTTCATCACCTTCAATTTTCATCCTGATTTATTACCAGCGTATTCCCCCCCCCCCAAAAAAAAACTATTCCGTGCGTCCCATCAAAATTTAAAACGTAGATAAAGCCTATCTATCATATGTCTTCTGCGCAATTAGACAGATCCATATAAATATAGGTTGGTAATGAATCATAATTTTATAGTATTGTAAGTTCAGGTCCCAAAATGTTGATGAGATTTCTTGCTCTCTGAGGCATTTTTATTTTATTTTATTTTTTTTCTTTGTTTGTTTGTTTGTTTGTTTGTTTATTTTAATTTTGGACTTGATTGATGGGGAATGGATGATTGATTCCATACAAAATATCATTCACCATTGGGATTGATCCCACCTACGCCCACATGTGGGTACACCATGTTTCCTCGAAAATAAGACCCTGTCTTATATTTTTTGCCCCCCCAAAAGGCACCAGGTCTTATTTTCAGAAGATGTCATCCACTGACTAACCTCACCTGTGTGCGTCACCCCTGGCCTCCTTTTCGCTGTCAAGGGCCTTCAGGAACTTCTTCTGCAGCTGTCAAGGCTTTCCTGAAGGCCTCTGCAGCTGATAACAGAGTTCTGGATCGATCCAGAGCTTTGTTCTCAGCTACAGAGGCCTTCAGGAAAGCCTTTCCAGCCTTGCTGGTGGCAGAAAAAATGGGCCGGCAAGGCAGGTGTCAAGGTGTGCGAGGCCTGGCTACACCTGTCCAAAGGTAAGTAGTAGGGCAGCTTCACCCCCCCCCAATCCCAACCCTACCTTAATTTTTACCCGTTCACGCTGGACTGGGCAGGATCTTAATTAGGGCTTACTTTGGAGGTAGGGCTTATTTTGGGCATACGTGTAAAAAATCAAGCTAGGACTTACTTTTGGGGTAGGTTGTACTTTGTCTGCAACAGGATATATGCACACATTTTTCTGCAGGAAACAAACACACATACAGGTGTACTAATCAAGTACAGAAGGATACAGAATCCATAGACATTTATAGGTGTGTTGGAACTATAGCTGTGTTTCGCAACGTTAGGAACTTTGAGATCGGTGGACCTCAACTCCCAGGATTCCCCAGCCAGAGAACTCTGGGAGTTGAAGTCCACCTATCTCAAAGTCACTAAGGTTGAGCAAAACTGGCTTGTGTGCTAGGCTGAGCCATGGTGGTTTATCTCTAGTCCTTGTAACGGAGTGCCCTCAATCTCAGTCCACTGTTACATACAGGTTCTGACCCAGGAGGGCCAGCAGCCACGACAAAAAGTTTCGCTCTCGGGCTGACAAGTCCATTTGATTGGAAAATAAATAGTCATCTGCCAGATCTCTTCATCTCTGCCCCCTGCCTTTTACCCCCAGAGCTAGGGTGGGGTTTCGCAAGCAGCAATGGCTCTTTGGTCCCAAGGACCGGCTCATAGATTTCCACTGCTCTCCTCTCCTCTGCCTTCTGCACATCTGCGTGTCAGGCACTGGACCCAGGTGTTCCTCCTCTTCATCAGCCATCTCCAGACCTGAGAGCTGTTGACTTTCCATCTGAGGGCGGACGGACAGCCCAAGCTCCACCTCTGTCTCTCTTTCTCTGCCAGCTCCATTCCCTCTTCCCCCTCGGAGCTCCCAGGTTGCTCTGATGCTGAGCCTGACTCCCACGCCTCCTCCTCCTCCTCTGTGATGATCCAGGGCGTGGTGCAAAAGTCACAAAAGTAGGTAAAGTGCCTTCAGTTCCTCCAACTTGGCCCCCAATGTCCAGCTATCATCGGCTGGAGAGAAAAAACTCTCCCAAGAACAGTTTTTAAAGGGAAGAAATTCCGTCCGAACCCAAAGTACATATAGATTATAGATAAAAACCAACACAAACCACACCGCAGCAATTAACGAGACAGGGCAGGATAAAGAATTGCAGACTTCAAAAGATAACGAAACACACTCAATTGAGAGGATGCCAGAAGCCAGATAAGACTTCACAAACAAAGATAATGCACACTTTGCTTCCAGCAAGGTGCTGTGTGCAAACGCCCTTTTAAAATCCTGTTTTCCCAGCTGCAGCTGATGAAGGGAATCAGGGCCCTTTCCTCCTCCGTAAGCCACACAACCCACATTGCTCCCTTCTCCGTTCCTCCCTGCATGCCCTAGGATGAAGAGGGGGTGGCCCTGGGTCTTCTTCTGAATTCCCTCTCCCTTGCTCTACCTCTCCCCTGCTCTGCTCGGCCGGACTTTGCCCTTCCCCAGTTTCTTCCACAGCCACTGGAGCCACACTCCCAGTCCCTGTCAGCTGCTCGCCTTCGCTCTCAGAATCAGATTCCAACAGGGGCATGACACCCTCTGATTCGGTCGCTGGAGGGTTCGGGTGGCCGACAGGCCAGAACAACAGGGTTAAACTCTTCCAGGATAACTTAGGAAGAATTCAAAGGCGCCTTCAAGGATGACCATACAGGTAGCCTTCGACTTACGACCACAAGTGAACCCCACATTTCCATCGCCGAGCAAGACAGCTGTTGCGTGAGTGTTGCTCCACTCTATGGCCTTCCTTGCCACTGTTGTCAAGTGAATCGTGTGAGGTTGTTAAGTTGGGAACGCGGTTGTTCAGCGAATCTGGTTTCCCTCCTGACTTTGCTTGTCAGAAGGTCACTGCGGCCGTCATCAATAAGAACCAGTTGCCAAGCCTCTGATTTCATTGCTACGTGACCCCCCAGGACGCTACATCGGTCGTCAGTGTGAAAAACTGTCACGAGTTACTTCCTGTTCTGACCCAAACCTGGTTCCAAGGAAGCCAACACGAAACGGAGGTAACAGCAAAATCTTTTAATGATTCTTTATGAATCCAGTTCCTTCATGGTTAAAAGGCTGCTTCAAATTAATTGTCTTTGATAAGAATGAGCCTCGCCAAGGTTGTGAAATCTGTTAAACCAGGGGTCTCCAACCTTGGCAGCTTTAAGACTTGTGGACTTCAACTCCCAGAATTCCTCAGCCAGCAAAGCTGGCTGAGGAATTCTGGGAGTTGAAGTCCACAAGTCTTAAAGCTGCCAAGGTTGGAGAGCCGCTGTGTTAAACTACCCATTAACCCTTCTCCGGTTTCCCATGCCTTTCTGGCAGCCAGAAAAAAAGAAAGAAACTTTTTGCAAAGGAACCTGGGAGGTCAGTCCCTCGTTCCCACTATCAGATTCCCCATTTTTGGCTGAAATTGTTGGGAGGGGGGGACAGATAGTAGGGGAGGGCAGCCTGGGAAAACCCTGCTCTCGTCATAGGCTGTCTTTCCCCCTTTTTTGTCTTCCTTTGTCCGAAAATGCAGGCTGATAAGCCACAAGGAAGCCATATGCGGCCTGGAGATAAGCTAATTAAGTGGCAGGCAGATGCTGCAGAGAAAGAAAGCACACACACACACAACACACACAACACACCCCTTTTTCTTTTTCTTTTGCTTCTGACCAGGAGCTCTCCGGATTCGCCGAGGACAAAATTGGGAATGATGCCGACGGATTCGGGAGGGAAGCCCTTGGGGACCAGAGCCAGGATTGTGGGTTGAAGAGAGGGATACACACTATGTGAGATGAGAATAGAAAAAAAAATTGGGGGTTGGGGGTTGGAAAGAATCCATAAATTCAGCCTGCAGCCTTTGGGTTCGGCGTTCGGGACTCAGCATTTCTGATAGAAACCTGGTTAGTTTCCAGCAGATTTTGCACTTCAAAATGAATCCCTTGCTCTCTTAAGTAAATCCTTGCAGTCTAGAAAGTGGGAAGTTGGCCATGGCAGGGAGGACAGTTGAAAAGAGAGAGGGAGAGGGAGAGGGAGAGGAGAGGAGAGGGAGAGAGGGAGAGAGGAGGGAGGGAGAGAGAGAGAGAGAGAGAGAGAGAGAGAGAGAGAGAGAGAGAATGTAAAATAGAGATTGTGGGATAAATCAAGCTATCCATCCATCAAGAGAGTCAGTCCAGTCTCTTCTTGAAAGTTTCAGGTTATGAAGCTCCCACCACTTCCGAGGGCAACTTCTGTTCCATTGGTTGATTGTTCTCACTGTCAGAAAGTTTCTCCTTGTTTCCAGGTTGAATCTCTCCTTGATCAGTTTCCAGCCATTATTCCTTGTCTGGCCTTCAGGTGCTTTGGAAAATAGTTTGACACCCCCCGTCCTCTCTGTGGCAGCCCCTCAAATATTGGAAGACTGCTATCATGTCTCCCCTGGTCCTTCTCTTCCTAGACTAGCCAGGCTCAGTTCCTGCAACCGTTCATCATATGTTTGAGCCTCCAGTCCCCTAATCCTCCTGGTTGCTCTTCTCTGCACTTTTTCTAGAGTCTCAACCTCTTTTTTTATAGTGTGGTGACCAAAATTGGATGCAGTACTCTAGGTGTGGCCTTACTGAGGCTTTATAGTTTTTGTACTCAGAGAGCAGATGGAAGGACCACTTGTGTGTGAAATTGTTGTGGTGTAAGATGTGGCTGCTGTCGGGCTCCGAGTACCGCCCTGCTTACCTTGGAGTTCGCCATCTCTAATGGGGCTCGGTTGGTGGAGGTGACTGTGGGGAGATCCGTCACGTGCCAGCCATTGTCTCAACATCTTTTTTATAATGTGGTGACCAAAACTGGATGCAGTACTCTAGGTGTGGCCTTACTAAGGCTTTATAGAGTGGTATTAGTACCTCCCTTGATCTGGATTGTATCCCTCTGTTAATGCAATTTAGGATTGCATTAGCTTTTTTGGCGGCTGCTGCACACGGCTGGCTCCTATGTAGTTGGTTGTCCACTAAGACTCCAAGATCCCTCTCCCAGTTACTGCTATTGAGCCTGGTTTCACCAAGTCTATATGGGTCCTTTGGGTTTTTCTTGCCTAAGTGGAGGACTTTACTTTTCTCTATACTGAATTTCATTTTGTTAAATAGGGCCCAGTGTTCTAGTCTGTCAAGATCCACCTGGATCATGAGCCTATCTTCTTGGGTATTAACTATTCCTGCCAGCTTAGTATCACCTGCAAATTTGGTAAGTTTGCCCTGCCAGTGTTGGTGGGAGTGGATTTTTTCCCCTAAGAAGTTCCTAAATTGGGGTATTTTTATCTGATGGATTGTTTGTCTGGTGTTAATCCCTGCTTATCTGAGCATTGGCTGCTGGAGAAGATTATGTGGAGTTCTTGCTGCACTCTGCCCTTGACTGTTTGCGTGTAGACATTTTGTTACCCAGCTAGGTAACACCGTCATTCCCTCTGCAAGAAACAGCTTGCTCTGTCAGTGTTAGTTGGGATACGGTTTTCTCCTAGGTAGTGGCTTGATTTGGGTCTTGTTTTCTGCTCCATTGTTTGTTTGGTGTTCATCCCCACTTATCTCAGTGCTGTCTGCTGGAGAAGATATGTGGAGACCTCGGTGCACTCTACCCTTGGTTGTCCGCTTGCAGGCATTTCATTCCCCAACTAGGTAACATCATCAATGCTAGAGGGGAGTGGGGTGCTCTCTGACTTGGCAGCTTTCTTTGCAGACATTTCATTACCCAACTAGGCAACACCATCAGTGCTAGTGAGTGTGTTCTCTGTTATTAGCTCGTCTCGCCCAATATTGGCCAGGGTGTATTTTCCTTCTTGGTTGTGCTTTAATTAGGGTGCATCGTTTTCCGCTTGATGGAGAATCTCGCCGAAAACAATTGATGGAGGATCAAACAGAAAACAACTGATGGAGAATCAAGGAGAAAATGATTGACAATCAGACTGAGAGTCTGTCAGTCAAGGGTTCAGAAAGAAAGCTCGATCGGGAAGACGGTGGGAGTCAGCATTTCCTGTGATGTAATCTCAGTTCAGTTCAGTTCAGAATAGATCTGGAAGGGACCTTGGAGGTCTTCTAGTCCAGCCCTCTGCTCAAGCAGGAGACCCTATGCCAGTGATGGCTGACGTTTTTGTCGCCGTGTGCCGACAGTGTGAGTGTGTGCATGTGCACATGCGTGCCTGCACCCATAATGCAATGTGCGCATGACATCCCTGTGTGCACCCTGCCCCCCCTGTGCATGCACGGCAGATACCCAAAAATCAGCTGGCTGGCGGGCTAGTCTTAAAATGGCAATACCCAATACTACTAACTAGAGCATACAAAACATTTGCTAGACCAATACTCGAATACAGCTCATCAGTCTGGAACCCACATTACGTATCTGATATTAGCACAGTAGAGAAAGTCCAGAAATATTTCACAAGAAGAGTTCTCCACTCCTCTACTCGTTGCAGAATACCTTATGCCACCAGAGTCGAAATTCTAGACCTAGAAAACCTTGAACTACGCCGCCTTCGGTCCGATCTAAGTATAGGATATAAAATCATGCATTGCAGTGTCCTACCTGTCAATGAATACTTCAGCTTCAACCATAACAATACAAGAGCAAACAATAGATACAAACTCAAGGTTAATCGAACCAAACTTGATTGCAGGAAATACGACTTCAGCAATAGAGTGGTCAATATCTGGAATACTCTACCTGACTCTGTGGTTTCTTCCCCAAACTCCAAAAACTTTAACCTTAGACTGTCTACTATTGACCTCACCCCTTTCCTAAGAGGTCTGTAGGGGGCGTGCATAAGCGCACCAACGTGCCTACCGTCCCTGTCCTATTGTTTCTTTTTATTTTTCTTATATGTATCCATGTATTCATAACTATGTTTTAACTTATACCTATTATCTTGTAAACAATTGACAAACCAAATAAAATAAAATAAAAAATGCTGATCCATCCTTATTGCGTCAGCCTTACAGCAGATGGTCAGCTCTTAAAACTCAATACCTTAACAGCCGAGAATAGCTGCTGGGATGCTCTGAGGAAGGATGATTCCAAAAGAAGAGAGTATTTGTAGTTCAGGGTTGAGCTGTGGGGTCCTCGGTGTTCTCTGAGCTTGGTTGTTTTCTTGCAGACGTTTCACTACCAGCCTAGATAACACCATCAGTGTTAGAAGGGAGTGAGTTTGCTCTCTGTCTATATACAGCACAAGCCTCTTCTAAGGAGGAGGAGGAGGAGGAGGAGGAGGAGGAGGAGGTCGTCATCCTTGGTGCTTTCTGAGTTTGGTTGTTTTCTTGCAGACATTTCACTACCAGCCTAGGTAACACCATCAGGGCTTGTCTATTTATAACACAAGCCTCTTCTGGGGAGGAGGAGGGGAGGAGGAGGAGGAGGAGGAGGAGGAGGAGGAGGAGGAGGAGGAGGAGGAGGAGGAGGAGGAGGAGGAGGTCGAGGTCGTCATCCTTGTGTTCTCTGAGCTTGGTTGTTTTCTTGCAGACATTTCACTGCCAGCCTAGGTAACATCATCAGTGCCAGAAGGGAGTGGGGTTTACTCTCTATAAATGACTTGCCCTGTCAGTTTTGGTGGGGTTTTCTCGGTGGTTCCTTGATTAAGCTGTTGTTTGCTGCTTGGTTGTCGGCCTGGTGTTAATCTTGGTGTTGATCCCTGCTTATTTGGGGTTTACTTGCTGTCAAGGAAGTGTCTCAAAGAGAAGAGGTGCCTCAAAGCAGACAATTTAAAAAGCAAAAAAGGAAACAAAAAGACTTTAAAAAAAAAAACCCTCCTCGACAGAAATAGCACCCAGAGAAGCAGGGGTTCATACCAGACAAACAAACAGTAAACAATGCCCCAGTCAAGGAACTAACAACTAAGACAAATCATCAAACAGTAAACAAGAGCCTAATCATTTGAACCACCGAGATCCCTCTCACCAACACTGACCCTTGTATATAAACACAGAGAGAAAAACCCCACCCCTTTCTAGCACTGATGATGTTGCCTAGCTGGGTGATGAAATGTTTGCAAGACAACAAGCCTGATCAGAGAGCCCCAAGGACCTCACAGAAGGATGATTCCCAGCAGTTTTCTCTCCAATCTTGCCCTCATCTTCTTCTTCTTTTCCTTGTTGCAGGAATGTGCTGGCGAGCCCCTCTTTTCCCTCTTCTGCGCCATCAAGCAGCAAATGGAGAAAGGTCCCATTGACGCCATCACGGGAGAAGCCCGCTATTCCTTGAGTGAAGACAAACTCATCCGGCAACAGATCGACTACAAGACCCTGGTGAGTGATGGGGGTGCCTGAAAAAGGAGAATATCAGGGCCCAAGAAAGGGGGAGGGAGACAGCGTTCCATTTGGGACCCAAAAGAAACAGAGATTAGATAGATAGATAGATAGATAGATAGATAGATAGATAGATAGATAGATAGTAAATAGATGATAGAAAGATAGATAGATAGATAGTAAATAGATGATAGAAAGATAGATAGATAGATAGATAGATAGATAGATAGATAGATAGATAGATAGATAGATAGATAGATAGATAGATAGATAGATAGTAAATAGATGATAGAAAGATAGATAGATAGATAGTAAATAGATGATAGAAAGATAGATAGATAGATAGATAGATAGATAGATAGATAGATAGATAGATAGATAGATAGATAGATAGATAGTAAATAGATGATAGAAAGATAGATAGATAGATAGTAAATAGATGATAGAAAGATAGATAGATAGATAGATAGATAGATAGATAGATAGATAGATAGATAGATAGATAGATAGATAGATAGATAGATAGATAGATAGATATAAAACAATTTGGGTTTGCAAGAAAATAAGGTGGTCATGCAATAGACTTGCAGCACAAAAATGTTGCCCTTTGATGTCAACTAGATGGCCCTCATCCAGATACAGGTACAGATTAACAGAGTTGGAAGGGACCTTGTAGGTCATCTAGTCCAACCCCCCCCCTGCCCAAGCAGACCCTACACCATTTCTGACAGATGGCAGTTTCTCCCGAATTAATTGTCATAAATTTCTCCGAATTAATTGTCATAAATTTCCCTGAATTAATTATCATAAATTTCCCCGAATTAATTATCATAAATTTCCCCGAATTAATTGTCATAAATTTCCCCGAATTGATTGTCTTAAATACATGCCAGTTGCCCGGTGCTTAAATTTTGACACGTGACCCTGGGGGGATAATTGTAAGAGTGAAAACTGGCCATAAGTCACTTATTTCAGTGCTGTGGTAATGGACACAAAATTCGTGAGTGTAAATCGAGGTTGTAAATCAAGAAATATGTAACTGGACCGTTGGATAAAAATGTTAAGAAAAATCTTCCGTTTTTGTGGGACTGTATAGAGCACAGTGTTTTTCAGGGAGAAACTATTAAATAGATAATTTTTTTAAGTAAATCTTTTGAGGCCAGGCTGCAAATTGAAGGTTCCTGTGAACATGCTGATATTTTGCCACTCGTATCTTTGAACAATCACTAAATGAATGATCGTAAGTCCAGGACTACCTGTGTTGTTTACCGAAAGATGATAAGATAAGGTAGGGTAGGGTAAGGTAAAGTAAGGTAAGGTAAGATAAATAGGAGGGGAGGGAAGGAGAAGGGAGGAGAGGAGAGAAGAGAAGAGAAGAGAAGAGAAGAGAAGAGAAGAGAAGGAGAAGAGAAGAGAAGAGAAGAGAAGAGAAGAGAAGAGAAGAGAGAGAGGGGGAAGAGAGAGGGAGAGAGAGAGGGAGAGAAGAGAGAGAGAGGGAGAGAAGAGAAGAGAAAGAGAGGGGAGAAGAGGAGAGAAGGAAGAGAAGAAAGAGAAGAAAAGAGAAGAGAAGAGAAACTTTTATTGTCATTTTTTTCCCTGTGGGCACTCTGGCACATGTTAAAAATGAAAATTCTGTTGCCTGCTCTCCAAAGCATACACATACATAACACACATATAGATATGCTATATAATATACCTACACCCTAACACAGAGTTTCCCAACCTGGCGGCCCAGAACGGGTTGAAGGGGGAAAGAGGGGATGATTTTGTCAGAGGGGAAAGCACATGTGTGTGTGTACATGTGTGCACACCAGCACCCATGATGTTGATGCTCGCACAAGTGGGGCTGCGAACACCCACAAAGGACCACGAGCACCTGTGATGAGACTCATGCGAGTGGGGCGTCTGCAGGGGTGGGATTCTACCAGTTCTCACCTGTTCGCTAGAACCGGTTGTTAACATTCTAAGCAGTTCAGAGACCCAGTTGTTAGAAGAAATTACTGGCCTAATCCTGTAAGGAAGGCAGGAAGGAAACATTTTGGTGTTGCTTACAGAAACTGCCTCTCTGTTAACCCTTATTACATTCTTGGCAGGACTAGACTTCCTGTCTCAGGAACTTCTCTGGAGTTTTTCTTTCCTCCTTTGCTGGTACTTTGCTTGTGTGGAGTGACCATTCAAAGTTACAATTAAAGTGACTTATGACCATTTTTCACACTTATGACTGTTGCAGCATCCCTACAGTCATGAGAGGCCAGGGGAGGAGATGCGTGCCTCGATGTGAGTGATATTGAGTTGGCCACACCCAGCCAAAAACATGACCACCAAGCCATGTCCACCCAGTCACATGACCACCAAGCCACGCCCACTACCTAAGCCACGCCCACAGAACTGGTTGTTAAAAAATTTGAATGGGCGTCTGCCTGCGCAGAGGTGTGCACACCAGCCAGCCACTCACACAGCCCAGTGGCAATTAGTCTGTGCCTCGGTACTGGGCCTGTGGACCACAAGTTGGGGACCCCTTTCCTAACATATAAATACATATAAATATTCATCACTGTTGTAAGGAGGTGTTGGAAGAAATATCCATCTGGTTTAGTTCCCAGTTGGGAGGAAGACACTGGAAATGGGGAGGCTGATTGGGAAGAGGGTTTAATGATGAAGCAGAACCATCAAGCCCATGGTTCTGGTGCAGCTGACCACATGGAGTTGAGAGTGTATGGGGGGGGTGTATTTATACCTTCTCTTGGGCTTTGCACTTGAGCTTCCTGTTACTCTGCAAGAACATGCATTCTATTGACTGTTTTAGGGGTCATATAAGGGTCATAGCTGGCTCTGTAGTTTGTCTGAGCTAAGTTTGGTTGAAGTTTGAACTGCTGATGCCATGTCCTTAGGAGATTGTGCCATGTGGTATAAACTCTGCTGCTATGTGGTAGAGGGTTAATCCTATTATGACCTGAAGGGTCATGTTTCAATCCCATCATCCTGGAGCTGGGGTTTTTTTGTCTTGTAGATGGGCTAGCCCAGTGATGGCGAATCTTTTTGGCACCGAGTGCCCAAACCAGGACATGCGTGCATGCGTGTGCCTCTGTGTGTGTGCTGGAGCACTGGAAAACCAAAGATCAGTTGGCAGGTGCACCCATTCCTGTTTTTGGTCATTTGGAGGCTGTTTTCAGGCCGTTTTCCAGGCTGTTTCTAGGCCATTTTTCAGACTGTTTTCAGGCTTTTTGGGGGACCGAAAAACAGCCAGAAAAAGGGCCTGAAAACATCCTGGAATATGACCTGAAAAAGGGCCCAAAAATGACCTGGAAAATGGCCCCAAAACGCCCTGAAAACACCCTGAAAACACCCTGAAAAAGGCCCGAAAAACAGCTGGAAAAAGGGCCTGAAAAAGTCCTGGAAAGTGGCTCAAACATGGCCTGGAAAATGCCCTGAAAATGCCCTCAGAAAAGGCCCCAAAACAGCCGGAAAAAGGGCCTGAAAAAGTCCTGAAAGTGGCTCAAACATGGCCTGGAAAATGCTCTGAAAAATGCCCTCGAAGAAAAAGGCCCAAAAACAGCCAGAAAAAGGGCCTGAAAACATCCTGGAAAATGACCTCAAAAATGAAAAATGGCCCCAAAACGCCTGAAAACACCCTGAAAAAGGCCCGAAAAACAACTGGAAAAGGGGCCTGAAAAAGTCCTGGAAAGTGGCTCAAACATGGCCTGGAAAATGCTCTGAAAAATGCCCTCGAAAAAAAGGCCCCAAAAAGGCCCGAAAAACAGCCGGAAAAAGGACCTCAAAAATGGCCTGGAAAATGGCCATTTTGGGGGGACATTTTCCAGGCTGCTTTCAGATCATTTTTTGAGCCAAAAATGGCCCAAAATTCCCTGAAAACACCCCGAAAAACGCCCTGAAAGCAGCCTGGTTTTTGGCCGATTTTGGGGTCATTTTCCAGCTTTCTTGTGCCCGCAAAGACCAGCTGGCTGGCACGCATGAAACCAAAAGAGCAGCGGCTCTGGCACACATGTCATAAGTTCGCCATCCTGGGGGCTAGCCCAATCTTTTTCAAAAAGCACCAAATATCTGCTGGCGGCGGGAAGGGAGGTTGAGTCTGCTTTCCGTCTTTTAAGAAAAAAAACATGTTTCTCCCTTTCTCATCCAGGGAAATATAATATTCTGCCTTTTTAATATTTCTCAAAATATTTCATTCTTCTAGGAGAGGGGTGGGTGCCTTCCCAGAGAGGCCTCCCACATTGTGTGCCCACTGCTGTTTCCCTGGGTTGTGAGCACAGCACATGCATCGTGAACCCATCTGTTTAGGTGCAACAGGCCCCAGAGAGCCGGAGTTAAAATCTCCCGTCTCTCATTCCTCATCTGCCTCAGAACATACAGCCTCTCGGTCCCAAAGAGAAATCCACAGAGGGCGTTTTTTGGCAGAATAGCTAAAGGGAATCCTGTCCTTGGCAAGACGTGGAAGAGTTTCTCCATCTCCCACAGAAATTTGGAGGCATCCTTGTTCCACCTGATTTCTCAGGCGAGACGTTGTGTAGAGAACTCTGGTTTTGCTTACAATGGGAGAGGAGAGGAGAATGGAATGAAATGGAATGGAATGGAATAAAATAGAAAAGAGAGTAGAGAGTAGAGAATAGAATTGAGTAATATAGAAAAGAGAGAATAGAATAGAATAGAATAGAATAGAATAGAATAGAATAGAATAGAATAGAATAGAATAGAATAGAATAGAGAATGGAATGGAATGGAATGGAATGGAATGGAATGGAATGGAATAGAATAGAATAGAATATGGAATGAAGAATAGAATAGAATAGAATAGAATAGAATAGAATAGAATAGAATAGAATAGAATAGAATATGGAATGAAGAATAGAATAGAATAGAATAGAATAGAATAGAATAGGAATAGAATAGAATAGAATAGAATAGAATATGGAATGAAGAATAGAATAGAATAGAATAGAATAGAATAGAATAGAATAGAATAGAATAGAATAGAATAGAGAATAGAATAGTAATAATACAGAATAGAATAGAATAGAATAGAATAGAATAGAATAGAATATGGAATGAAGAATAGAATAGAATAGAATAGAAAGAATAGAATAGAATAGAATAGAATAGAATAGAATATGGAATGAAGAATAGAATAGAATAGAATAGAATAGAATAGAATAGAATAGAATAGAATAGAATAGAATAGAATAGAATAGGAATAGAGAATAGAATAGTAATAATACAGAATAGAATAGAATAGAATAGAATAGAATAGAATAGAATAGAATAGAATAGAATAGAATAGAACAGGAGAGGGAGGGAGGGAGGGAGGGAGGGGAGGGAGAGGAGAATGAAATTGAATGGAATGGAATAAAATAGAAAAGAGAGAAGAGAAGAGAGTAGAGAATAGAATTGAATAATATAGAAAAGAGAGAATAGAATAGAATAAAATAGAATAGAATAATATAGAAAATAGAATAGAACAGAACAGATTAGAACAGAACAGATTAGAACAGGAGAGGAGAGGGGAGGGGAGAGGAGAGAGCTGGAAGGGGGATCTTGGAGGTCTTCTAGTCGAGCCCCCTGCTCAAGTAGGACATCCTATGCCATTTGAGACAAGTGGCTGTCCAGTCTCTTCTTAAAAACCTCCAATGATGAAGCAGCCACAACCTCTGGTGGCAAGTTGTTCCACTGGTTAATTGTCCTCACTGTTAAAGAAATTTATTCTTAGTTCCAGGTTGCTTCTCTCTTTGATTTGTTTCTATCCGTTGTTTCTTGTCTTGCCTTCTGGTTCTTTGGATAATAATTTGACCCCCCTCTTCTTCGTGGCAGTCCCTCAAATACTGGAAGACTGCTATCATGTCACTCCTCATTAATTGCACAAGTCTGCCTCCCTTTGAGGAGTTTTATACTCTGGGGGTCAGAAAGAGGGCTGAGAAAATATCTACAGACCCCTCACATCCTGGACATAAACTGTTTCAATTTCTACCCTCAAAATGACGCTATGGAGCATTGCACATCAGAACAGTTAGACACAAAGACGGTTTTTTTCCCCCTCGTGCCATCATTCTGCTAAACACCTAGTTCTCACAGTACTGTCTTATGTCTAAGGATATTTAGCCATGTAATAAGGCTGTATTACTGTTATTCTTCTCATCTTTCCACTACCTTCTGCTATTGGTATCTTATGATTTTATTACTCCGTTGTTGGTATGCTCACTGAGAGCTTGTGCACCAGAGATGAATTCCTTGTGGGTCCAATCACACTTGGCCAATAAAGAGGATTCTTCTACAGTATTGATATCAAGGTTTAGTGCAGAGCAAAGAGGTAGGGAGAAATGGAGAAAGGGAAGAAGGAAAGAGACAGGGAGAAACAGAAGGGAGGAGGGAAACACGGAAAGGGGAAAGGAGAAGGGAAGGGAAGGGAAGAAAAGGAAGAAGGGCGGGAAAGAGAAAAGGAAAGGAAAGGGAGAAGAGATGGAAAAAGAAAGGGGAGGAAAGGGAAGGAAGAAGGGAGGAAAAAGGAAAGGAAAGGAAGAAGGGAGGAAAAAGGAAAGGGAGGAAAAAGGAAAGGAAGAAGGGAGGAAAAAGGAAAGGAAGGAAAAGAAAGGAAGAAGGGAGGCGAAAGGAAAGGAAAGGAAGAAGAAAGATCTTTCGGTTGATGGTTACATTTCTCCTCAGCTATAAGCTTCCCTCTTTCACTCAGGCGCGTTTGATGTTAATCAGCTTTGCCTCTTAACATCTCAAGAGCAGGCAAATCTATCCTGATAGGAATCTTAGCAGATATATTGAGATCCATTTCACTGGGGAGATTAAAGGCAGAAGAAAGCAGATGAAGAAAGCATTTTCCTTTAGCCCCATTCTTTGACGCTGCAGAGGAAAGTGGGGGGGGGAACGACCCAGACACCGATGTGGATTTTCCTCCCCTGGAACAGCAATTCCAATAATAAGATTAGGAGGAGGAGGAGGAGGAGGAGGAGAAGGAGGAAGAAGGAGGAGGAGGTGGTTCCACAGCTTTCTGATGTTTTCCGTGCTGCGTTCTTCCAGGGCTTTTTTAAAAAATTCCTTGGAAGACATTCATTGCATGATAGAACAAACAAAACAACCTGGTGGTTGGTCAAAAAAGTCAAGATGGCATCTCTCGTCATGTGACCAGAGGCCCCGCCCTGTTTTCAATGGTGCCGTGATGCAGGTAAAAAAAACATGGGCTTAGCATCAATCCCATGATCACGATCATACCTTCTTAACTGTACAGCTAGTCCTCCACTGACAAGCCGTTGCTTAGCGACCGTTTGAAGATATAATGGACTCCCCAAAAGATTCTGTTTCCTGTCCCACAGTCACATGACTCCCATTTCGAGTGCTTGGCCACTGGACGCTCTCTATTTCCATCAGTTTGCAGCATCCTCTAGTTAGCTGACCACAATTTACAATGTTTTTGCCAGAAAAAACAGCATTTACTCCAATTTGGGGCCAAATAAATGCCCATGGCTAACAATGGGTTCATTTTATGATTGCGGTGTTCAGTTAATGAGACGTGGTTGCGTCATGACCCACAATCCACGTGAAAAGGTTCCATTATAAGTGGTGAGATTCCATTTTTTTTACTAGTGGTTCTGTGGGCGTGACTTGGTGGGTGTGGCTTGGTGGGCATGGCAGGGGAAGGTTACGGCAAAATCCCCATTCCCTCCCCCACCCCACTAACCTGCTTTCCAGCTCCGTTCTCCTGTGCAGGGCAACCAAAGAGCTAGCCGATCAGCTGGGACTCAATGGGAGGCAGAGAATAGAGAATTCCCCAGCATAGCATAGCATAGCATAGCATAGCATAGCATAGCATAGCATAGCATAGCATAGCATAGCAATATATATATTGCTATATTGTGTGTGTGTGCGTGTGTGCCATCATCAGGCTTCTGTATTGATTTCGGCAGATGAGATTCTGCCAAAACGTTGCTACAACTTTAAAAGAACTACAATGACGTGGGGGGAGAAAGGTGTTTTTTTTTTTTTTTTTTTTTGTTGTATATTTTTTTTTTTTTTTTTTTTTTTTTTTTTTTTTTTTTTTTTTTTTTTTTTTTTTTTTTTTTTTTTTTTTTTTTTTTTTTTTTTTGGGTTTTTTGTTTGTTTTTTTTTTTTTTTGTTTTTTTTGGTTTTTTTTTTTTTAAAGATTGGAAGTATCTAGGCAACGTTTTGATGAATGAGACTTCAGAGTGAGAAGAAGCACAGAGCTGAAGACACAAGCCTGAAGATGATGAATGAGACTTCATCGAAACGTTGCCTAGATACTTCCAATCTTCCAATATATATATATCACTCTCTCCCCCTCCCTTCCTTCCTCTCTCCCTCGCTCTCCCTCTCTCTCTCTTTCTCTTTCTTTCTCTCTTTCTCTTTCTCTCTCTCCCTCTCTTTCCCTTTCCCTTTCTCTCTATCTGCCTCCCTCCCCCTCTCTCTCCCTCTCCCCCTCTCTTTCTCTCCCTCCCTCTCACTTTCTCTCTTTCTCTCTCTTTCTCTCCCTCCCTCTCTCTCCTTCTCCCTCTTTCTTTCTCTTTCCCTCCCTCCCTCACTCCCTGCCTCCTTCTCCCTCCCTCCCTCCCTTCCACAAACCATAACTAGGCAGCGCACAATAATAGTTTGTTTTGAATTCTCAGATTCTTTCCAACCTATTTCTGAAGAAATTATTAGTGTAGTAACCTCCTCTTCCTCTTTATTTATTTATTTATTTATTTATTTATTTATTTATTTATTTATTTATTTATTTATTTATTTATTTATTTATTTATTTGATTTGCCAATTGTTTACAAGATAATAAGTATAAATGTATACATAGTTGTGAATACATGAAATGGTCACATACAAGAAAAATAAAAGAATAAGAGAAACAATAGGACAGGGACGGTAGGCACGTTGGTGCGCTTATGCATCGCCCCCTACAGACCTCTTAGGAAAGGGGTGAGGTCAATAGTAGACAGTCTAAGGTTAAAGTTTTTGGGGTTTGGGGAAGAGACTACAGAGTCGGGTAGAGTATTCCAGACATTGACCACTCTATTGCTGAAGTCGTATTTCCTGCAATCAAGTTTGGTGCGGTTTACTTTGAGTTTGTATCTATTGTGTGCTCTTGTGTTGTTATGGTTGAAGCTGAAGTATTCATTGACAGGTAGGACATTGCAATGTATGATTTTGTATACCATGCTTAAGTCAGACCGAAGACGGCGTAATTCAAGGTTTTCTAGTTCTAGAATTTCAAGTCTGGTGGCATAAGGTATTCTACAGCAGTAGAGGAGTGGAGAACTCTTCTTGTGAAATATTTCTGGACTTTCTCAATTGTGCTAATATCAGATACGTAGTGTGGGATCCAGACTGATGAACTGTATTCGAGTATTGGTCTAGCAAATGTTTTGTATGCTCTGGTTAGTAGTGTGATATTACCAGAGAAAAAGCTACGTAGGATTAGGTTAACAACTCTTAATGCCTTTTTGGCTATGTAGTTGCAGTGGGCTCTAGCACTTAGATCATTAGAGGTGAGTATTCCAAGGTCCTTTACAGAGCTTGGGTCATCAACAAGATCTTGACTATTCAGCTTGTATTTTATTTTCTGATTTTTTTTGCCAATATGTAAGACAGAGCATTTATTTGTTGAGATTTGAAGTTGCCATTTGTTTGACCATTCGGATACATAGTCAAGATCTTTTTGTAGGGTAGCAGTATTGTCTGTGGTATTGAACAGCTTTACATCATCAGCGAAGAGAACGCAATTGCTCTTAATATGATCACAGAGGTCGTTTATGTAGAGTATGAAGAGAGTTGGTCCTAGAACACTGCCTTGGGGAACACCACTATTGACAGGTACTGGATTTGATAGGACGCTCCGATTTTGACCATTTGTTGTCTGTTTGACAGGAATGCTTCTATCCAGTTATTCAGTTGTCCAGAGATACCATAGGATTTTATTTTTAGGAGTAGTTTGTCGTGGTACCACTGAATCAAAGGCTTTACAGAAGTCTATGTAGATTGCGTCTATTGTTTTGCCCTGGTCGAGTTGTGTCGTCCATATGTTTTTGCAGTGTAAGAGTTGCAGATTACAGGATAGTTTTTTCCTGAAACCAAATTGTTTATTGAGAGTAGGTTATTTGTCTCTAAGTGAAGGATGATGGATTGGTTAATAATTGATTCCATGACTTTACAGGTGACGCAGCATAAGGAGATTGGCCTGTAGTTTTCAACTAGGCTTGGGTCTCCCTTTTTGAAGATGGGGATGACTGTGGCTTGTGACCATAGGTTAGGCAAGGAGCTGGTTCTGAAAGATTTTTCAAAGATTATGCTTAGAGGTTTGGCTATGGCAGTGGATAGCTTTCTTAAGAAGTAGGCACATATTCCATCCGGTCCAATAGATAGAGATGGTTTGAGGTTGCGTATTGCTTTTTCAACATTGTCTTCTGTGAAATCGATATGTATTAGATCATTGTTGTTATCTGTGGTACGGCTAGGAAATATTGGGCATGATCCATTGCTGTTTACAAATACTGAGCGAAGAATGTGTTAAAGATGTTGGCTTTAATGGTGTCGTCGTTGCAGTCTTTACCATCAGGTCCTATCAAGGGAGGATGGACCTTGAGTCTTTTAGTTTGTTGTTTACAAAATTGTAAAAGCGGGTGGAATTGGTGCTTAGAAGGTTTTCCTCTTGTTTAATGTGATAATTGGTGCATTCGGTCTTTATCTGGTGGCATAGATTTTTGTATCGGTTTTTGAAATTGGCAACGTGACCAGATTTGTTTTTCCGCCAGAGTGATCTCTTTTGGATTGAAGTTTCCTTATTGATATGGGTAATCTGCTTTTTTGTTTTGTTTTGGGAGTTGTTGTTGGTACATATAGTTTGATGACTCTTTTGACTTCAAGTAAAAATATGTTATAATGGTCTTCAACGGTATTGCATCCAGTGAATAGAGATTGCCAATCAAGGGATGAGAGATCGTTGTCTATAAGATCATAGTTGCCTTTTTTGAAGTTACAATAGGGGATTACATCATTGTGGTGATTTTTGTGTGGATGTATGTTGAGACAAAAGTCGATCATATTGTGGTCACTACTGGAAAAGGGTTCTTTAGTTTGTATTCCGTAGATTAGGTTCAAACTGTTGCAGAAGATGAGATCGAGGCAGTTGTTTAGTCTAGTGTTGTTGGTTACTAGTTGTTCTAGTCCCAGATTTGTAATAGCATTGTAGAAGGTTGTGTATGATTTCAGTTGTACAATCATTTTAGGGTCCAGTTAATATGAGGTAGATTGAAATCACCAAGAAGGATAAAAGGGTATGGGCAGGATGCAGCCCATGTTAGTAATGTATTTAGCTTGTTTACATGTTCGATGTCATAATCAGGTGCTCTGTAACATAGTAAGAATCGAATTGTGATATTTGAGGATAGTTCACAGATGATGGTTTCAGGAAGGGCAAACTCCTGGGTAACTTGGATATTTTTTAGATGTAAGGAGTTTTTATAGAATATAGCAACTCCACCTCCTCGTGATTTTCATGATCTGATCTGTAAACATGATAGTCTCTTACTGTGGTAATGGAGTCGGGAGAGATGCATTGAGCCATGTTTCACAGACAAATATAATGTCGAAGTTAGCCATATTTAGGAGGAGAAATTCAGGTATTTTATTCACGAGGCTTCTTGCATTGAGTAGTTTGCATTTAAGGCGGTAGTTGGAATTGAGGTAGTTGGGCGTCGTGCCTAGTCTTGGGTGATGGTGGATGGGTTGAGGTAGGGTTGTGGTTGAGGGTAAAAGCTGAGTATTGGGTTGAGTGGTTTACTTAACCCAATACTCAGCTTTTACCCTCAACTCTTTTCTCTTTCTCCTCTCAAAGACTTGGGGGATTTGAGCTCACAAATCTCAAGGTAATGGAATTTTCCAAGCCTGGGAATAAAGAATGGAACATTTGCAAAACACCGCAGAAACACAAAATGCAGGAACTTTCCTTTCCTATCCCATAACTGCTAGCCAGCTTCCCCTTAAATCAAAAGCGAGCACCGGAAGGAGATCAAAGGCATTGTGGAGGATCTATCTTAACACACCGCTGATCAAATAAGGGCTACAGAACACATGTACTCAGTTTTCAAGGTTCTCTCATATAATCCTCTTTTCTTTGCAGTGAACTTGGCAGAACCTAGATTGTTATTGTTATTGTTAAGGAGTTTGGGAGAAGGCATTGCATTAGTTCTAGGGTGGCAATAAATCCCTAAATGTGATATCTCTTTTACTGACTGGCTTGTTTTATCAAGAGGCAAAAGATCTCATGAACCACGGTCCCCCTTCAACAAATGTGTAGAACAGCTAGAGTCTTGTGATGGGGCTGGTGGCAAGCTAGATGTCCTTGGAGGACCAGGATTGATAGAATTGGATAATCAGGAGATGGATTCCAGCTGTCAAAATCTCTCTGGAAAACGTAGAGATCACGAGATTGCCCATAAGTATTCCAGATGGCGGCTTCCCTCAAGTACACAGCAGAAATGGGAGTTAACAGATAACGGATAATCAGAGTTGGAAGGGACCTTATAGGTCATCTAGTCCAACCCCCACCCAAGCAGGAGACCCTACACCATTTCTGACCAATGGCAGTCCAATCTCTTCTTGAAAGCCTCAAGTGATGAAGCTCCCACCACTTCCAAGGGCAACTTCTGTTCCATGGGTTGATTGTTCTCACTGTCAGGAAATTCCTCCAAATTTCAGATTGAATGTCTCCTTGTTCAGTTTCCATCCATTATTCCTTGTCTGGCCTTTGGAGACAGTGGTGGGATTCAAATTATTTTACTACTGGTTCTGTGGGCGTGGCTTGGTGGGCTGTGGCAGGGGAAGATTACTGCAAAATCCCCATTCCCTCCCCACCCCACTAACCTGCTTTCCAGCTCCATTCTCCTGTGCAGGGCAATCAAAGAAGATCCAGCCGATCAGCTGGGACTCAGTGGGAACCAGAGAATAGATGCGGGCTGGGCCATTTCAGAGGTGGGATTTGCTGGTTCTCCAAACTACTCAAAATTTCCGCTTACTGGTCCTCCAGAATTGGTCAGAACCAACTGAATACCTGCTTGGAGAATAGCTTGACCCTCTGCTCTCTGTGGCAGCCCCTCAAATATTGGAAGACTGCTATCCTGTCTCTCCTGGTCCTTCTCTTCACTAGACTAGCCAAGCCCAGTTCCTGCAACCGTTCATTGTATGTTTTAGCCTCCAGTCCCCTAATCATCCTGGTTGCTCTTCTCTGTACTATTTCTAGAGTCTCAACCTCTTTTTAATAGTGTGGTGACCAAAACTGGATGCAATACTCTAGGTGTGGTCTTCCTAAGGCTTTATAGAGTGGTATTAGTACCTCTTGTGTTGTTGTGGTTAAAGCTGAAATATTCATTAACTGGTAAGATGTTGTAACATATGATTTTATGTACTATGCTTAAGTCCAATCTTAGCCGGCGCAGTTCAAGGTTGTCTAAGCCTAGAATCTCAAGCCTGGTGGTGTAGGGTATTGTGTTGCGAACAGAGGAGTGTAGTACTCTTCTGGTAAAATACTTCTGGACTCGCTCAATTGTATTTATGTCTGATATACAGTGCGGATTCCAGATAGTGGAACTTGCTTGCTTCGGTATTTTAAACAACAGACGGTGTGTCATTGTTGGGCAGTGGCGTGCAGTGATCCTCCACAAGAAACATCCTCCACAAGAAACAATTATGCCAGCAGTTTGTGTGTGTGTGTGTGTGTTTTCTTAAACACACAATTCCTTGGAGGATGGTTTATTTGCTTTCCCTTATTTGCAATTAATGGAACAAGGGGTATATCCCTGTCGAGGCAACATCACCAAGGTTGCTTACAGTCAAATTATATTAATTTGAAGCCAAAGCTAACATTCAGATGTTTGCTTTTCAAAAGCAACCGTTTATAAGAAAGAAAGAAGAAAGGGAGAGAAGGAAAAAAGAGAGAGAGAGAGAGAGAAATGTCCCTTGAAGCTGGGTTACAGATCTCCTTTTCAAAGTTGCTTCTAAGGTGCGTTAAATTTAGGGACGTGCATAATTTATTTATTTTTTTAAAGGCCTTTTTTTTTAAAAAAAATCATCTGGGTTTGAAGAAATGGAATTTGGAGCTTCAGATAAATATATCTGAAGCAGCCATCCAATCTTTCCTCTGTGCAGTGAATACAGGTGTAGTATTCACTGCACAGTAGACTTATAATGCTTATTCCAACTCATAAAATAGTTCTATGGTCTTGGGGAGATGGGTTCGAAAGAGCAGTGCAGCAGCTTGGAAACTGAAAGTGCATTCCATAAATAGTTTTTCAAAGATAGTAACTAGGTGACGGAAGTTTCTGCAGCACAAAATTCTAATTGGATAGTATGATGGATGACTCTTGGCTATGGATGTGTCCCATTGGAGAATATGATTTACCATACCCCCAGGGGGTGGGGGAAAACCAGGGTCAAGGGAGACAATGAATGATGTGCCTCAGAGTCGGCTGCACCCAGGCAGTGCCGGCATGTTAACTCCCAATAAATCCTTTTGAAGTTTTGGAAGTTTGGCTTGTGACTCATGATTTAATTGGGGTAACTGCCGGAATCCTGACAGGTTCATTTAATGACCGTTTGAAATTATAACGGCATTGAAAAAGTGACTTACAAAACAGTGTTGTTGTTTTTTACATTTGTGACCATTGCAGCATCCCCACAGTCACATGATCAAAACTGAGATGCTTGGCAACCGACTCGTATTTATGACGATTGCAGTGTCCTGGGAGTCGTGATTAGCAAAAGTCAAGGGGGAAACCAGATTCACTTAACAACTGTGTTATTCCCTTAACAACTGCAGTGATTCACTTAACCACTGCGGCCAGGGAGGTCATAAAATGGGGACAAATCTCACAACAACGGTCTTGCTTAGCGGCGGGAAGTTTGGGCAGAGTTGTGGAGAGAAACGTGTGTTTGTTCCCCTTAATGGTGAACTGGATCACTTAGTGACAAGCTGCCGTTTGAGAGCTTATACGAAAAGCAGATTTTTTCTCCAAGTAATAAATACTATCCTTAATTGGATAATGACCTAGATATTAACATGAATAATGACCTAGATATGAACAAGTAGAACACTTATTCCTTTTATCCTGAACCAATGCATTCCAAAATGGTTAACCTATACCTTATATCTAACTTCTGGAATTCCTCATACCTTACAAAATCAACCACATAATTTCCTTAATACACGTAGCATACTATTATGTGCAGAGGTGGTAGTCAGCCAGTTCTGACCAGTTCTGGAGAACCGGTAGCAGAAATTTTGAGTTGTTTGGAGAACCAGCAAACCCCACCTCTGACTGGCCCTGCTAACCCCATCTCTTCTCTGCCTCCCATTGAGTCCCACCTGATAGGCTGGGTCTTCTTTGGTTGCCCTGCACAGGAGAACTGTTGTGGTTAGCTGGCAGCAGGGGAAGACGGCTGAGGAGAGTGAGGACTTAGATGGCAGGCCGGGACCATTAGGGGCTGCTGCCTTCAGAGATTGTGGGGGCTGGCAGCAGCGATGAGGAGGTTCCCGAGGAGCCTGTGCCAAGTGCGCGTGAGAGCAGGGCTGCTCGCAGGAAAGAGCAACTGCAGCAGCACGGGTGACTCGGGAGGCTGCAAAGTAATGGCCCCTCCTTCAAGAAGATAAATCCAGCTGTGAATCGGACGTTCTTTGCAGGAAGCAAAGACGTTTTGAAACTCGAGCCTCATTGACATTGCAGTATCTTAGTTGGTATTTGAAGACTTCTTGTGTTGTGAAATATTTCTAGGTAACCTTATCTGTTATTCTTGGCAGCCTCGCACAGTTTTGGAGGAGGCTTGTGCTTATCAAAGTTAATTAGTTTGCAGCAGCCTTTGAACCGGGGATTCGTAAGAAGCATTAAAAGGTTTCTGTTCCCTTTGGTTCATGTTTGTTTGATTGGAAAAGGGTTTGGGTCAGAACAAGAACGGAGCTGGAAAGCAGGTTAGTGGGGTGGGGAGGGAATGGGGATTTTGCAGTATCCTTCCCTACCACACCCACCAAGCCATGCCCACAGAACCGGTAGTAAAAAAATGTTGAATCCCACCAATGATTATGTGCTCCTTTACTATATTTTTACTACTGTTATCCATGTGCTTTATGCCTTCCTGTACTAAACAAGTACAGGAAATCCTTGACGTACGATCACAATCGGGCCCAAATTTTTGGTTGCTAAGCAAGATAGCTAAATGGGAAATTAAACGTGAAGCCGAGCAGTTGTCCCAAAGGTGTTTTTTTTTTTTCAAGAGGCAACTGGGCTTCTTTGTTTTTCCTTGAAGTCGTTTCGCTTCTCACCCAAGAAGCTTCTTCAGTTCTGATGGAATGGTGGAGGATGGAAGGATTTATATTCCTTGCAGTTATCTGTTCGTTAGTACTACTTCTGAGAGTTGTTGAGGCCACTTGGAGGTTTATCTGTGCCCTCAGGGTCACCTGAATAGTGCAAATGGGTGTGGAAGCTTCTTGGAAGTGCTAAAGGCATAACACTGGATGACTGGGAATCTCCATAGACAAGTCTGGCAGTTGTGTAAGGACAATGAGGTTCATATAACATGTTAAACCTGGGTAAATGAAACACAATGGTGGTTTCACTAATGCTTCTTGGGTGAGAAGCGAAATGTCTTCCAAAAAACCCAAGAAAATCCAGTTGCTTCTTGAAATAGCACTGTTGGGACAACCATGTCCTGGATGATGGAGAATCTCCATAGTGGTGTTCACCTAACACAGGGGTGTCAAACTCAAGGCCCACGGGCCAAATTCAGCCCATATGGCTCACCGGGCGCTGCCCTAGAAAAAGGAAAGGACCAGCCCATGGTGCCTCTGTGAGAGGGCTAGCAAAGCAAACTAAAAAAAAAGGCGGGGGGGAGAAATGTTTCCCCTTTTGCATTTGAGAATCCAAGAAGGGACAGGAAAGGAGGAAAGGGAAAGAGGAAAGACAAAGAAAAAGAAGGGAAGATGGAAAAAGAGGAAGGACGGAAAGATAAGGAAAGAGGGGAAGGAAGAAGAAAGGAGAAGGAAGAAGGAAGGAAGGAAGGAAGGAAGGAAGGAAGGAAGGAAGGAAGGAAGGAAGGAAGGAAGGAAGGTTATAATGAGAAGGAGGGAAGATCTGAGGGGAAGTCCTGCCTTAGTACTTGGCCACCATAGGTGCCCCCGACTTGAGTGATGTTGAGCTGGCCACGCCCACCCTGGCCCTGGTGCAGCCCTCAATGAAATCCAGTTTGGCACCCCTGACTGTTCTGACCCAAAACTTGTTCCAAGGAAACAAACACAGAACAGAGGTAACAGCAAAACCTTTTAACAATTCTTTACAAATTCCGTTCCTTCCCGGTGAAAAGGCTGTTTCAGACTAATTGTCTCTGATAAGAACGAGCCAAGGTGGTGCAAGGCTGCCAAGAACACTAGATAAAGTTGCAAAGAAATATTTCAAACACAAAGAGTCTCCAAACACAAACTAAGGAAGTCTGAACATCCACAAGGCTTGAGTGCAAAAACTTCTTTGCTTCCTGCAAAGAACTCTGCTTTCTCAGCTGGCTTTTTTCTCTGAAGGGAGGGGCCATTACCTTGCAGCCTTACTCTCGAGTCGCCCATGCTGCTGCAGCTGCTCTTTCCTACGAGCAGCCCTGCGCACACACGCACTGTGCACAGGCTCCTCAGGAACCTCTTCCTCACTGCTGCCAGCCTCCACAATCTCCGAAGGCAGCACTCCACTCGCTGATGGTCCTGGCCCCATCCCTGCATCACACGCAGGCCTGTCATCCGAGTCCTTGCTCTCCATGACCTCAGCCATCTGCACCTGCTGCCGGCAAACCACAACACTGACATAACATATCCAGTTATAATGGCTTTGTTCACACATGGTTGGGTTGCCTACGATATATTGAAACCATATATTTCCATCACCACTTTAAGCTAATGTAGAATTTTGTCCAAACTCCACCCAAATGTATTACTTACAAAGTTCTAGACCACAGTCTGATATGTTTCCTTTCTTTCAACCAACCTTCTACAGGTCCTGAGTTGCGTGAACCCTGATAATGTCAACACCCCTGAGATTCCAGTGAAGATCTTGAACTGTGACACCATCACCCAAGTGAAGGAGAAGTTCCTTGATGCCATCTTCAAGAACGTGCCTTGTTCTCATCGGCCCAAAGCTGCAGATATGGATCTTGGTGCGTTGAGTATCTTCTTAGATCAATGGAAATGGACAAACCATGGAACCCGTCCATCCATTCATAGAATCGTGTTGTGTTAGGTTGACGTATTCAGGTTCTCCCCTGGGCAGAAAAAGCTCCTTCTTGGGCATTTGGGAGGTAATGACATATCGGAAATTAAAACCTCACTTTAGTTAGGAGAGATGGCTAGGTTTGGGGCAGGATGGGAAGGGAAGGGAAGGGAAGGGAAGGGAAGGGAAGGGAAGAGAAGAGAAGAGAAGAGAAGAGAAGAGAAGAGAAGAGAAGAGAAGAGAAGAGAAGAGAAGAGAAGAAAATAACAGAGTTGGAAAGGACCTTGGAGGTCTTCTAGTCCAACCCCCTGCCTAGGCAGGAAACCCTACACCACTTCAGACAAATGGTTATCCAACATCTATTTAAAAACTTCCAGTGTTGGAGCATTCGCAACTTCTGGAGGCAAGCAGTTCCACTGGTTAATTCTTCTCACTGTCAGGAAATTCCTCCATAGTTCTAAGTTGTTTCTCTCCTTGATTAGTTTCCACCCGTTGCTTCTTGTCCTGCCCTCAGGTGCTTTGGAGAATAGCTTGACCTCCTTTTTCTTTGGGGCAAGAAAAAAATCATAAAGTTTTGGGACTTACAAATTAAAGTTGAGCGACTTTGGAAAAAGAAATTGTGTGTTATCCCAATTGTAATTGGAGCCCTTGGTGCAATACTTAAAGGGCTGCCTCGCTATTTGGAAATCCTGAATTTATCAGACTTGAATACCCTGATTCTACAAAAAAACACCCTATTTGAAACAGCTTATATCCTCCAACGCTACCTGAACAGTTCCTAGGTCCTTGGTTAAGACTCGAGCTGTTGAGCGACCAACCAGCCCCAAAGGCTGTGAATCTTACTAAAGAAATAATAATAATAATAATAATAATAATAATAATAATAATAATAATAATAATAATCTCTATTAACCATTTAAGAGAAAGGGCAGTTGCTAGTATCCATCTGTGTCAATTTGTGTGTCTGTGTGTCTGTCTCTGTTTGTGTGTGTGTGTGTGTGTGTGTGTGTCTGTCTGTCTGTCTGTCTCTCTCTCTCTCTCTTTGTCCTTGAAATGTGATCATGTGGAGGAAGGTCAGCCATGTCAATTTATAGGAGGAGCCCGAAGGATGCTGGGCACCGAGACTCACTTTGAGCCCCAGACAATCTGGGGAAAAAAGTTGTTGACTGCTATTTGATCGCTGATGTCATGCAGGAGAGCCAGCGAAATTATCCTCCCTCCTGACAGAAACCTCGCCTGCCTTCTCTCTCCCTCTCCCACCAGAGAGATGCGCTCATCAGGGTGAAGGTGGCATGAAAGGCAAAACTGATCAAAGTTTAACATTTTATATTGCTTCGGTGCAAGCTAGCAGCCGCTTCAGCCATTAAAACTCTTCTTCCACGACATTGACCCCAGAATTCTCTTCAGCTCCAGGCTTATTTTGAACTTCCCGGCAATTATTTTGTCCCAGAAGCCAAATTCAAAGACCATGATCTCTTGGCCCTGTGGTTCCTTTTTTGCCATGTCCACGCCAGGCAAGCTCTGATGTCCCACTCGCCATTGTAGCCATATAACCTAACTCAGTTTCTACAAGCCAAGTGATAGGGCCAAAATGGTGCCTGGACTGGCTTGAGGGGTCCTCAGTGCTCTCTGAGATTTATTCATTTTATTTTATTTATTTAGTTTAGTTTGTCAAGCATGCATGAGAAAACCAGTATAAGTATGAACATAACATATAAACATATAAGTGTAAACGGGTATAAGTATATACGTAATAAAAGAGTATGAATAAATGGGAACAGTAGGACAGGGACGGTAGGCATGCTGACATGCTTTTGCACTCCCTCTTACAGACCTCTTAGGAATGGGGTGAGGTCCACAGTAGGCAGTTTAAAGTTAAAGTTTTGGGGATTTGAGGATGTAACAACAGAGTCAGGGAGTGAGTTCCAGGCATTGACCACTCTGTTGCTGAAGTCGTATTTTCTGCCATCGAGTTTGGAGTAGTTTTACTTTGAGTTTGTATCCATTGCTTGCCCGTGTGTTATTGTGGTTAAAGCTGAAGTAGTCGCTGACAGGTAGCACATTGTAGCAGACAATTTTGTGGACTAAGCTTAGGTCAGATAGTTCTAAGTTGTCTAGGTCCAAAATTTCAAGCCTGGAGCCATAAGGTATTTTTGGCAAGCTGAGGAGTGCAGTACTCTTCTCGTGAAATACCTCTGGACTCATTCAATTGTGTTGGAGGTTTTCTTGTAAGGCGTTTCATTAACCAAACTAGGTTACATCATCAGTGCTAGAAGGATATGCAGTTTAAAGGGTGGAGCGGGAGGAGAGGGAGGAAGAGAAGGAGAACAATCAACCCATGGAACAGAAGTTGACCTCGGAAGTTGTGGAAGTGTCATCACTTGAGGCTTTCAAGAAGAGATTGGACTACCATTTGTCAGAAATGGTGTAGGGTCTCCCACTTGGGCAGGGGGTTGGACTAGATGACCTACAAGGTCCCTTCCAACTCTGATTATCTGTTATCTGAGAAGGGAAAGAAATGAAGGGAAGGAAGAAGGAAGAAGGGAAGAAGAACTGGGGGTTACTTGGTGCTCTCTGAGGTTGGTGATTTTCTTGCAGATGTTTCATTACCCAAACTGGGTTACATCACCAGTGATTCAACAGTCAAACTATTTACTGAAGTGAACTTTCTTTTGCCAGATATTTTTAAACAGAACCTCCTCTATTCAAGATGTTTTCCTTTAATTAGCTACCCAGTCCCCTGCAAAACAGTTTTAAAAGATCTCCTTCCAGTTTGCGACATATTTATCTTTGGGGTTTTACAGACTTCTGAATTTTGGAATGCAGTTTTCCAATTAAAAATGGGACAGGCAGAGGGAGAGAAGTGGTTCCAAGAGAGAGAGAGAGAGAAGGAAAGAGAGAAAGAAAGAGAGATGAAAGAAAGGAAAAAAGACTGAGAAAGAGAGATGAGAAAGAAAGGAAAAGAAAGAAAGAAAGAAAGAAAGAAAGAAAGAAAGAAAGAAAGAAAGAAAGAAAGAAAGAAAGAAAGAAAGAAAGAACGAGAGAAAGTGAGGAAGAGAAAGACAGAGAAAGTGAGAGAGAGAGAGAAATAAAGAAAAGAAAGAGGGAGAAAGAAAGAAAGAAAGAAAGAAAGAGGAAAGAAAGAAAGAAAGAAAGAAAGAAAGAAAGAAAGAAAGAAAGAAAGAAAGAAAGAAAGAAAGAAAGAAAGAAAGAAAGAAAGAAAGAAAGAAAGGAGGGAGGGAGAGAAAAAGAAAGAGAAAAAGACTGAGAAAGAGAGATAGTGAGAAAGATAGAGGAAGAGGAATAAAGAGAAAAAATAGAGAAAAAGAAGAGAGAGGAAGAAAGAAAAAAGCAAGGAGGGAGAGAAAAAGAGAAAGAGAGTAAGAAAGAAAAATAAAGAGAAGAGAGAAATAGAGAGAAAAAATAGAGGAAGAGATAAAGGGCAGACTGACTGAGAAATAATGCTATTTTCATTCAGCACGGAGTAAGAATTACCTATTCTTGTTGACTCCAGAGCTTTCCTTGCATGATCTCATGCCATTGGCTGAAGCACTGTTACTTTTCAAAAGTCATCAGTCTGACTCCCGGCTCTCACATAATCTGCCATCCCAGGCAACCTTGCTAAAATCCTCCAGAGAGGATGCTATTCGATCCATTCTGGTCTTACCACACTCTGGCCAAGATGTAAGGAGAAACATGTCAGCCTATATTTTCTCATCACGGTCTGCTGTGCACGGGTGAGCCCTGTTTAGGAGCAGACAGGTAGTCCTCAACGTACCACAGTCACTAAGCCGAGATGTCAGCATTCCAGAAAACTTCCATCCAACAAATAACTCCGAGACAGACATCCTCTCCCAAGGTTCCTTTTATTAGAGTAGTAAACTGCCACATCTGGGAAATCCCGAATCTGAAAGTTCCGGATTTCCTTGCAATAAGTAAAAAAATTATAAATCCATCCCCTGCACCCATCATCGCATCACATGCCCCAATCACCATCCATCCCAACTTGAGATGTCCTCTCACCCAGGTGCAGAGATAACATGACCTTGACGTAGAAAAAGAATGTTGTTATGTCTAACCACATACGCTCCAAGAAATTCCCCCCTCCCATTTTCCCAGGCTCAAGAAGGTGGCAGCGTGGAAGCGTCTGGTCTCAATATGGCTTTCAAAGCTGACACCAGAATTATGGGGTGGCTGTCAGTCATGCCAGTCATCGCACAACTGACTTGGTTTTTACGAAATGATTTAGAGCGGGGATTGTGGAGCGGTGGTTGTTATAAAACAAACGCTGGGTTCATGAATCAAAGACTGTGGTCATTAAATGAACACGTCATGTGCCAGGGACGTTTTAGCCAAAACCCAGAAATAAATGGTGCATTTTGGCAACATAAACCACAATCATTCATGCAGCTATAATTGTGTGCTGAAAATGCACTCATGTGACTGCTTGAATGGCGCTGGACCTCCAAAAAATTGAATCTGAGAAATAAATATTTTGGGGGAGGGTGTCTGTCAGAGCTTTGAATGTTTGCCAAATGACTGGACGTTAAGCGAGACCACGTGGTATTCGGCTTTGTTGTATATATACAATACACAATACAGAAGCCTGATGATGGCAGATGAGATTCTGCCGAAACGTTGCTACAACTTTAAAAGCACAACTATAATGATGTGGGAAAATACCCGAACAAAGCCGAATGCCATACATGTAAGTACCCGCGAAAACTTAAGAAAACAACGAATCTCCCCTTTGCATCCCTGGGAAGGAGGAAATGTTGGCCTGTTAACAAGTTAATCTAGGATTATGTTCGCTCGTGCCACCCAAACAGAAGGAAAGTAGCCAGGGGTGGGATTCAGCCGGTTTGTCCTGGTTCAGGCGAACCGGATGTTTAATTTACATCTGGTTTGCTGAACCGGTAGTTGAACTGACCAGCTTGCCCCTCCCACCTTGCCCTCCCCCTCCCAGGAGTCTCCACACAGCCTGTTTTGGATGCAGGTGAGTACAGAGTTTGCGTGGAGGCTCTGGAAGGGTGAAAACTGGGCCGAACCGGAAGTTCCAGGTTCGCCAGCAGCAGGTGCAGATGGCTGAGGTCTCAGAGAGGGAGGACTCAGATGAGGGGCCTGCGTGTGATGCAGGCATGGGGCCAGGACCATCAGGGAGTGGAGTGCTGCCTTCGGAGATTGTGGAGGCTGGCAGCAGTGAGGAAGAGGCCCCCGAGGAGCCTGTGCCCAGTGCGTGTGTGCGCAGGGCTGCTCGAAGGAAAGAGCAGCTGCAGCAGCACAGGCGACTTGGGAGTAAGGCTAATGCCTCCTCCCTAAAGGGATAAAAGCTAGCCCTCAGAGGTGGGCTTCTTTGCAGGAAGCAAAGAAGTTCTTGCACTTCAAGCCTTGTGGAAGTTCAGACTATCCTGGTTTGTGTTTGGAGACTCTTTGTGTTGGAAATATTTCTTAGTCACTTTATCTAGTGTTCCTGGCAGCCTTGCACCACCTTGGCAAGGCTCGTTCTGATCAGACAATAAGTTTGAAACAGCCTTTTAACCGGGAAGGAACGGAATTCGTAAAGAATCATTACAAGGTTTTGCCGTTATCTCGGTTTCGTGTTTGTTTCCTTGGAACAAGGTTTGGGTCAGAACACCGGCTTCCGGAGCCTTGGGGGAGGCCATTTTCACCCTCCCAGAGGACCGGGGGAAGCCTCTGGACTCCGGGGAAGGCGAAAAATGGCCCTCTCGGAAGTTCCAGGAGGCCACGCCCACCATGGCCATGCCCACCCAGCAACCGGGCAGAGAACCGGATTTTTGAATCCCACCCCTGAACGTAGCTTATCACGGCTGTTTGTTTGCGTAGAGCAGGGGTCCCCAACCACCGGGCCCCGGACCGGTAGCGGTCCGTGGAACATTTTCTACCGGGCCGCCAGTTTGCTGGGCGCTGCCATCTTGTTTTGATGAGAAAGTGCTTCCGGTGAGCTTTTCCGGTTGGAAAGCGGCGTTTGGGTCCTGAAGGAATCCTCGCGCCTTAGTTTCATCGAAGGGGGCGCAGCTTCGAACAAAACTAAGGCGCGAGGATTCTTTCAGCACCCAAGGCAAGGCGAGCCGAGCGACCGTCCCAAGCCCATCGACAAAGGTACAAAGGAGGAGTTGAAGGTGGCGGGAGAAGCGGGGGACGGCTGGCTGGCCGGTCGCTCGGCTCGCCTTGCCATGCGTGCTGATGCCGGTACCGGGCCGCGGATCATTTTGTGATGCCGGTACTGGGCCGTGGCACAAAAAAGGTTGGGAGCCACTGGCGTAGAGGAAACGCCATGTCACGATTTCATTGTCCTTTTCGCTACACCGCTTGCAGCCCGTGGGTTCATTTCAAGCAGCCGCACAGTCAGAAGGCCGAGGGGGATGTTTGCCTTCTGTCCTTTCTCCATCTTCTTCCAGAGAAAGACGCTGGGGTAGCCTCTCTCCCCCCCCCCCTCCCACTTTCCCTTCAGCAGTGAAGCTTCCCCTCCAATTGGCAATGTTGATTACCAGCTGGCTCCCAAGTGGGAACGGAAAGCAAAGCACCCATTTTGCAAACACGCTGTAATGAAGTGCTGGAGAAGCAGCTAAGAGCAAAAAAAAAAAACTTCCTTGCATATTACATTGACGGGACCCACGCTTCTAGAAGAGGTGGTGTTGAACGGCTTCCCTTCAGACGTGGTGGGTCCTTCCCATCACTGGAGGTTTTCAAAGAAGAGATTGGGCAGCCGTTTGTCTGGCATGGTGTAGAGTCTCCGGCTTCAGCAGGGGGTTAGACTAGAAGACCTTGACAGAACCCTGGGCCCTCTCTAACAAAATGAAACTCAATGTAGAGAAAAGTAAAATCATACACTTAGGGGGTTGGACTAGAAGACCTTGACAGAACCCTGGGCCCTCTCTAACAAAATGAAACCCAATGGAGAGAAAATTAAACTCTTACACTTAGGCAAGAAAAACCAAAAGGACACATATAGACTGGGTGAAACCAGGTTTAATAGTAGTCACTGGGAGAGGGATCTTGGAGTCTTAGTGGACAACCAGCTAAATAGGAGCCAGCCGTGTGCAGCAGCAGCCAAACAGGCCAATGAAACCCTAAATTGCATTAACAGAGGGATACAATCGAGATCAAGTGAGGTACTAATACCACTCTATAAAGCCTTAGTAAGACCACACCTAGAGTATTGCCTCCAGTTTTGGTCACCACACTCTTAAAAAGAGGTTGAGACTCTAGAAAAAGTGCAAAGAGCAACCAGGATGATGAGGGGACTGGAGACTAAAACATACGATGAATGGTTGCAGGAACTGGGCTTGGCTAGTCTAGGGAAGAGAAAGACCAGGAGAGACAGGATAGCAGTCTTCCAATAGTTGAGGGGCTGCCACAGAGAGGAGGAAGGGACAAGCTATTTTCTAAAGCACTCAAAGGCCAGACAAGGAATCATGGATGGAAACTGAACAAGGAGAGATTTAACCTGGAAATAAGGAGAACTTTTCTGACAAGTGAGAACAATCAATACATGGAACAGAAGTTGCCTTTAGAAGTGGTGGAAGCTTCATCACTGGAGGCATTCAAGAAGAAACTGGACTGCCATCCATCAGAAATAGTGTAGGATCTCCTGCTTGGGCGGCGGGTTGGACTAGATGACCTACAAGGTCCCTTCCCACTCTGTTAATCTGTTTACCTGCAGAGGCCACATTGCTGTTCTCCCCAAAAACATTTCCATTCACTTGCAGGCATGACATGCGTTTCTCTTTCCTTGCAGAATGGCGGCAGACTAACGGGATCAGGATGATCCTTCAGGATGAAGATCTGACCACCAAGATTGAGAACGACTGGAAGAGGCTGAACACCCTTGCCCATTATCAGGTGTGTAAATCAGCTTTGGTTTTGTTGGAAGGAAAATCCATCTGGTTCAGTTCCCAGCTGGCAGAAAGGCACTGGAGATAAAATGGAGGCTGGAGGCTGATGGGAAATTCCCTTTTATTGATGAAGCAGAACCACCCACCACATGTGATTTAGGGGCAGCTGACAAAATGGAGTTTAGAGCGAGTGGGTTTTTATACCTTCTGGATTCCTAGGGCGGGTCATGTAGGGGTCATAGCTGGCTCTATAGGCAAAAGAGGAAATGAAAATCCGGTCTGCCACACAGGCGTGCGCGCGCCTCCTGCTGGCCCGCTGGTCTTCGGGTCTCTGCATGCTCAGGGACAGGGCGCATGCATGGGGAATGTGTGTGCTTATGTGGGGCTGGAGTACTTTGAGGGGACAGGGGGCATGCATGGGGGTGGGGCACATTCACAGGGGATGTGCACCCATTGCTTTTTTGGGGGTGTGCACGCACGCTTTGGGCGCTTGGTGCCGAAAAGGTTAGCCATCACTGTCCTAGGTGTTTGTCTGAGCTAATTTTGTCAACCTTTGATTGTGTTGCTTATCTGGAGCCTCTGTCTGGCCCAGTCTTTCTGAATGGATGACCAAATATGCCTTTCTAAAAGCTGGCTTCCTCAGTTTCTGCTTGGGGCAGGGAGAATGGGGCCGCTTTCTGCCTCCTTTAAGATGTTTCCCCATTTCTTCTTTCGAGGAAATATTCGACCCTGCTTTTTTTAACGTTTCCCCAAATATTTCATTCTTCTAGGTAGGGGGGGCTTCCTACAGTTTGATTAACCCCGATGGTCTTCTGTGGTCCATATGTACGTCCACTCATAAAATATGTCTCTGGTCTTTTTAGAGTTGCCAACAGAAAGGGAGGGGGAGCCGTGCGACCGCTGGCAAACCGAAAGGGCATCCCGTAAATGTTTTCAAAGATAGTAGCAAGATGACTGAAGTTTCTGCCAGTGCAAAATTCTAACTAGGGAGAATGATTGATGACTCTGGGCTATGGGTGTGTCCCATTGGAGAATGTGAATTACGACACACCCAGCGGGTTGGGGGGGGAAAACCAGGGTCAAGAGTAACAACGAATGATATGTCTCCGAGTCGGCTACACCCAGGCAATGCCAGACATGTTCACTCCCCTTTCGAAGTTTGGCTAGAGATTCGTGATTTAAATGGGGTTAAGCGTCAGAATCCTGAGGCTGTAACATTGGAGACCCCAAGTGTGGAGATCAGATCTGGGTTGATTTAGCTGGCAATTCTGTTCACAGGTTGGCCCGCCAAAGGTACCTAAAGGACTCACCAATGGGACATCAGGCCAGCCTTATAGGTAGTAGTCCTTGATTTGTGACCTCCATTGAGCCAAAATTTTAAGGGCTAAGTCAGACAGCTGTTAAATGAGTTTTGCCCCATTTTACAAACTTTCTTGCCACGGTTGCTAAGTGCTGCAGCTGTTTAACTTAGTAACTCAATTGTGAAGTGACCATCCAAAGTTACAGCAATCCTGGAAAAAAAGGGACTTACGTCTAGTTTTTCAAACTTACGACCATAACATCTCAAGAAGGAGAGAAAATGGCACCACCAGCCTAGTGCCCTCCTCTGCCAACGCCACCAAATTTAGGACCCAAACAAAACCTTGAGTAGACATTCTGGAGCATCCAGTTGAGATGACCCTTAGAATAAGGCAGGTTGGGGTGTCATTTCCAACCAAAACTACGTCCTGATCTTACCTGTGTAGACCACAGAATAATAGAAGTTGGAAGAGACCTCAGAGGTCATCTAGTCCAACCCCTGCTTGAGCAGGAGACCCTACACCATTTCTGACAGATGGCAGTCCAGTCTCTTCTTGAAAGCCTCCAGTGATGGAGCACCCACAACTTCTGAAGGCAACTTCTGTTCCACTGGTTAATTGTCCTCACTGTTAGGCAGTTTCGGAATGAAAAAAGTAAAGTCTTACACTTAGACAAGAAAACCCAAAAGAAAACATACAGCAGTCTTCCACTATTTGAGGGGCTGTCACAGAGAGGGTCAAGCTATTTTCCAAAGCACAAGAAAGAAAAAGAAAGAAAGAAAGAAAGAAAGGAAGAAAGAAAGAAGGAAGGAAGGAAGGAAGGAAGGAAGGAAGGAAGGAAGGAAGGAAGGAAGGAAAGAAAGAAAGAAAGAAAGAAAGAAAGAAAGAAAGAAAGAAAGAAAGAAAGAAAGGAGAGAGAGATGGAAAGAAAGAAAGGAAGGAAGGAAAGAAAGGAGGAAGGAAAGAAAGAAAGAAAGAAAGAAGAAGAAAGAAAGAAAGAAAGAAAGAAAGAAAGAAAGAAAGAAAGAAAGAAAGAAAGAAAGAAAGAAAGAAAGGAGAGAGAGGAAAGAAAGAAAGGAAGGAAGGAAGAAGGAAGGAAAGAAAGAAAGAAAGAAAGAAAGAAAGAAAGAAAGAAAGAAAGAAAGAAAGAAAGAAAGAAAGAAAGAAAAGATAGAAAGACATCTGAGCAAACCATGGATGGACAGAAGACATGTCTAGTTTAAGGAAAAGAAGGACATAATAGCAGTCTTCTGATATCTCAGGGCTTGCCACAAAGAAGAGATGTAAAAAAGATGTTGAGACTCTGGAAAAAGTGCAGAGAAGAGCAACAAAGAGGATTAGGGGACTAAAACATACGATGAATGGTTGCAGGAACTGGGCCTGGCTAGTCTAGTGAAGAGAAGGACCAGGGGAGACAGGAGAGCGGTCTTCCAATGTTTGAGGGGCTGCCACAGGGAGGAGGAGGAGGGGGTCAAGCTATTTTCCAAAGCACCCAAAGGCCAGACAAGGAATAATGGATGGAAACCGAACAAGGAGAGATTCAACCTGGAAATAAGGAGAAACTTTCTGACAGTGAGGCCAATCAACCCATGAAACAGAAGTTGCCTTTGGAAGTTGTGGGAGCTTCATCACTGGAGGCTTTCAAGAAGAGACTGGACTGCCAACTGTCAGAAATGATATAGGGTCTCCTGCCTGGGTGGGGGGTTGGACTAGATGACCTACAAGGTCCCTTTCAACTCTGTTAATCTAATCTAGTCTAGTGCTAAGTCGCTTCTCTGCTTGGTTGGTTTCCATCCATTGTTTCTCGTCTTGCCTATTGGCACTTTGGAGAATAGCTTGACCCTCCCTCATCTCTGCAGGATGTCTTTGAGTGACGTCCACCAGGTCATTAAAGGACTTATTGACCATCCCTGGTTTGCATAAAGATGAGAGAAGATGAACAGCCAGATGTGAAAAGCCACTCTTGGCTTCAAGGAGAGCTGGTTAATTAGCATCCTCGCATGGCTTTGAAGATGAAAGTACTCGGTGATAAGTGCTAATTATGGTTAAGGCTGATGGCAAGAGGGCCCTTCCCTTGCATGTTCAATAAAGGTGTGCCAGACGCAGAGCCTCTTGTCAATAGCTGAATATTCAACTTTGTTTCATTTTTCTCTGGGAGACCATGAGGCTATCCAGCCCAATCCAAAGTTGTGATGACCCGGGGCGTGGCACAAAAATAACGAAGTCACCAAAGTAGATAAATTCCCTTTAATGTCTCCAACTTGGCCCACAATGTCCAATTATCCTCGGCGGGGAGATCAAACTCTTTTAAAAACAGTCCACGAAGGGAAGAAATGCAGTCTGAACCCAAAATACAGATAAAGTAGAAATTAAAAAAAAAACAACCAACACAAACCACGCTGAAGTAATTGACACGACAGACCAGGATAATAACTTGCAGACTTCCAAAAGATAACGAGGCACACACAGTGTGGAGGATGCCAAAACCCCGGATAAGACTCGACAAAGATAATGCATGTTTTGCTTCCAGCAACTTTGCCATGCGCAATCTGCCCTTTTAAACAGTCTTCTCAGCTGCAGCCCATGAAGGTGATCAGGGCCCTTTTCTCCCCCATAAACCATGTTGCTCCCTATCCATTCCTCCCTGCGTGCCCTAGGATGAAGAGTGGGTGAGCCTGGGTCTTCCTCTGAATGCCCAGCCAGCCTGTGCCCTTCACCAGTTTCCTCCACAGCCACCGGAGACACACTCCCACTCCCTGTCAGCTGTTCCACCTCTCCCTCAGGATCAGATTCCAACTGGGGCATGACACAAAGGTGTCATGTTGCAGGTTCTTGTAGCCATCCATTTCGGAGATTTCCCCCCCGCCCCTCGAGTGATCTTTTCTCAAAAGGGTGGGAGATGAACCACATCAGCTCGTGGCCAACCCTTCTTCTCTGCTTTCTTGACTCGTCTCTGGAGTTGAATATGAAACCGTTCGACATTAGAGAGCCTTGAGTTTGCTTGCTTTCTTGCAGGCGTTTCATTACCCAAACTAGGTACACGGGGTGGGCTGCTGGGGGCTCGCAGGGGTTCAGGAGAGCCCCTAGCTAAGATTCTGTGCAGTTCCCAGAACCCCCAAATCCCACCCCTGGCTGGCCCTGCCCTGCCCTGCCCTCCCCTCCCCGGAGTCCCAACGTAGCCCTGGATGCAGTTAAGTGCAGGGTGCGAGCAGAGGCTCAGGGAGGGCGAAAAACGGGCCTCCTGGGAGTTTGGGAAGGCCGGAAATGGGCCCGTTTCCAACTTCCGGAGCCCAGGGAGGCCATTTTCGCCTTCCTGGAGGCTCCCAAAAAGCCTCCGGAGTTTAGGGAGGGCAACCCGCTCCACCATGGAGGCCGACTAGGCCAAACCCACCCAGCAAACAGGCAGAGAACCCGTTGCTAAAGTTTTTGAAGGCCACTCCTGATTAGGAAACATGACCAGCTGTTGTGGAGGAAGCAATGGGCCAGTTTGACTGTTATTGTTCTTACTTGCAAGGAGAAGGTGGAGGAGGCAGAAGAGGAGGAGGAGGAGAGGAGGAGAGGGAGAAGGAGGAAGGAAGAGAAGGAGGAAGAGGAGGAGGAGGGAGGAGGAGGAGGAGGAGGAGGAGGAGGAGGAGGAGGAGGGAGGAGGAGGAGGAGGAGGAGGAGGAGGAGGAGGAGGAGGAGGAGATGGAAGAGGAGGAGGAGGAGGAGGAGGAAGAAGGAGAGGAGGAAGAGGAGAGGAGGAGGAGGAAGAGGAGGAGGAGGAAGAAGGAGGAGGAAGAGGAAAGGAGGTGGAAGAGGAGGAGGAGGAGGAGGAGGAGGAGGAGGAGGAGGAGGAGGAGGAAAGGAGGTGGAAAAGGAGGAGGAGGAAGGGGAGGAGGAAAGGAGGTGGAAGAGGAGGAGGAGGAGGAGGAGGAAGAGGGGAGGAGGAAGAGGGGAGGAGGAAGAGGAGGTGGAAGAGGAGGAGGAGGAGGAGAGGAGGAGGAGGAGGAAAGGAGGAGGAGGAGGAAGAGGGGAGGAGAAAAGGAGGTGGAAGAGGAGGAGGAGGAGGAAAGAGAGGAGGAGGAGGAAGAGGGGAGGAGGAAAGGAGGTGGAAGAGAGGAGGAGGAGGAAGAGGAGGAGGAGAGGAGGAGGAGAAAGAAGGGGAGGAGGAAGAGGGGAGGAGGAGAGGAGGTGGAAGAGGAGGAGGAGGAGGAGAGGAGGAGGAGGAGGAAAGGAGGAGGAGGAAGAGGGGAGGAGAAAAGGAGGTGGAAGAGGAGGAGGAGAAGGAAAGAAGGAGGAGGAAAGGAGGTGGAAGGAGGAGGAGGAGGAGGAGGAGGAGGAGGAAGGAGGAGGAGGAGAGGAGGAGGAGGAAAGAAGGAGGAGGAGGAAGAGGGAGGAGAAAAGGAGGTGGAAGAGGAGGAGGAGAAGAAAGAAGGAGGAGGAGGAGGAGGAGGAGGAAAGGAGGTGGAAGAGGAGGAGGAGGAGAGGAGGAGGAGGAGGAAGAGGGGAGGAGGAAAGGAGGCGGAAGAGGAGGAGGAGAGAGGAGGAGGACGAGGAGGAGGGGACTATGGGGTAATGAATTTGGTTGTTTTCTTGCAGATGTTTCATTATTCAAACTAGGTAACATCATCAGTGCTGATAACGTTGCCACTGATGGCACTGATGATGTTACCTAGATGGGTAATGAAATGTCTGCAAGAAAACAACCATGCTCAGAGAGTACCAAGGACCCCACAGTCGTCGTCCTCTTTCCTCCTCCTCCTCCTCCTCCTCCTCCTCCCTTCCCCCTCCCCCCCCCATCCTCCTCCTGCCAAGTACCATATCCACAAGAACAGTTAACCGGCCCACTGCGTCCTTCACGAGAGCTCATACAGGTTCTCATCAAGATATATTGCGATGTAGGGAACGGCAGCCTGCCCACAGAAAGATCCAGTGGGAAATAATTTGCTGTACACTCCGTGATGGGGATTATTATTCTTTTTCTTGCAACGGTACGGATCGAAAAAGGGGGAAGAATAAAAAAAAGAAAAAAGAAAAAAACAGCAAGGGAAAGGAAAGGATTGATTACCGACATCATCTTATTTTTCCAAAAGAATGCCTTCGGAGTAATGGGATCCAGCTACAGCTCCGAGCAGTCAAAGTAGTAAAATATGAAACTCCCGTTCCAAGACACACTTACTTACCAGTTTTCACTTAAAATGGGGGGCAAAGGTTTGGCTGGGGGTGAAATACAGCCTCCCGGGTGCCCATTTTTCCTCTCTCGCTGACTCCCTCCCTCGCCCGCCCCCCAAAGTTTTCTGTATTTCATAGTGACAGCTCTGATGAAAAGTAACAGCAGGAACAATCAGACTTCACTTTGCGGACTTTCTGACGATTACGAATGAAGGCCACCGTTTTTCCCCACAAGCTCTGCAGCAAGCCAGAAAGGATGAAATCCAGCCCCCTCAAATTTCAAGAGTGCTGGGTTGTTGTTGGTTTTTTTTCCTGGCAATGAATTTCCCACTGGTTCCAGTGTGTGTGTGTTTTTCCCCCAGCCATCTGTCTGAGAATCAGAATAGAGCTGGAAGGGACCTCGGAGGTCTTCTAGTCCAGCCCCTTGCTCAAACGGGAGATCTTATACCATTTCAGACAAGTGGCTGTCCAATCTCTTCTTCAAAACCTCCAGTGATGGAGCATCTACAACTTCTGGAGGCAAGCTGTTCCACTGGTTAATTGATCTGAGATTAAAGAATAACAGAAGGGACCTTGAAGGTCTTCTAGTCCAACCCTCTGCTCAAGCAGAAGACCAAATACCATCACAGACAAGAAGCTGTCCAGTTTCTTCTTAAAAGCCTCCGGTGATGAAGCGCGCACAGCGTCTGGTGGCAAGCAGTTCCACTGGTTGATTGTCCTCACTGTGAGGAAGTTTCTCCTTAATTCCAGGTTGCTTCTTTCCTTGGTCAGTTTCTATCCACTGTTTCTTGCCCTGCCTTCAGGTGCTTTGGAATATAAATTGACGCCCTCCTCTTTCTGGCAGCCCCTCAAATGCAGGGACCTTGTAGGTCATCTAGTCCAGCCCACCCCCGCCCAAGCAGGAGACCCTACACCATTTCTGACAGGTGGCAGTCCAGTCTCTTCTTGAAAGTCTCAAGTGATGGCGCTCCCACAACTTCCGAGGGCAACTTCTGTTCCATTGGTTGATTGTTCTCACTGTCAGAAAGTTTCTCCTTATTTCCAGGTTGAATCTCTCCTTGATCAGTTTCCATCCATTGTTCTTTCTCTGGCCTTCAGGTACTTTGGAAAATAGCTTGACCCCCTCCTCCCTGTGGCAGCCCCTCAAATATTGGAAGACCTCCATCCTGTCTCCCCTGGTCCTTCTCTTCCCTAGACTAGCCAGGCCCAGTTCCTACAACTGTTCATTGTATGTTTTTGCCTCCCGTCCCTTAATCATCCTGGTTGCTCTTCTCTGTACTTTTTCTAGAATCTCAACATCTTTTTTATAGTGTGGTGACCAAAACTGGATGCAGTATTCTCGGTGTGGTTTTACTAAGGCTTTATAGAGTGGTATTAGTACCTCCCTTGATCTCGATTGTATCCCTCTGTTAATGCAATTTAGGATTGCATTAGCTTTTTTGGCGGCAGCTGCACACGGCTGGCTCCTATTTAGCTAGTTGTCCACTAAAACTCCAAGATCCCTCTCCCAGTGACTGCCATTAAGCCTGGTTTCACCCAGTCTATATGTGCACTTCTGGTTTTTCTTACCTAAGTGTAGGACTTTACTTTTCTCTACATTAGTTCCTTAATTTTCTCCAAGTTTGGTTGTTTTCCTGCAGACATTTCATGACCCAACTAGGTAATAGCATCAGTGCTAGTGAGTGTGGGGTTTGCTCCCTGTTTATATACAACAGCTTGCCCTATGTTGGTGGGAATGTGTGGTTTTCTCTTTGGTCCTTTCTTGATTAGGGTATTGTTTTCTGCCTGGTTGTTTGTCTGGTATTAATCCCTGTTTATCTGGCTGTTGATTGCTTGGAGGGGATGTATTCTGGTCTCTCTGTTGCCTTCTCAGCTTTCTTTCATTGTCTCTTTTGAATGGCGTGTAAATGTGATCTATCTCTATGTGTCAACCAGCCATCAATCGTCAACTGCAATCATCATCTATTCTATTCAGCAATCATCATCTATTCAGCTATCAATAGACCCACAGAGATGTGGATATGGATCCCTAGACTCATCAATAGATATGGACTTTTGGAGAGCGCCAACGATTCCACAAATCCACATGCAAATTATATTTTTCTCAATGGTTTTCAAATCAGCTTCCTACTTCCTAAGCGGCTATAAACATATGAATTCATGAAGAACCAAAGATGGCCAGGTGGCCTTGCTACAACTCGGTAGTAAGTTAGACTCCTGGCCTTGAATCCTTGATCTGATGATTCCCCTTGGATGAGAGGGAGAAGAAGTCTCAATGACCTCTCATGTTTGAAGATGACTTCTCTTCTCAAGGCCATTCATTCCCAGGTCCATCATTCATCTCATAGTTTGTTTGTTTTTAATTCTTTGCCCCCACCTGAAGATACTTGATGTCCTTCCCTGGACCAGTTTCTCTGGATTTTTCTTGAAGAACAGTGACCAACTCAGAAAGCTCAAACTGCCCAAGGAGCTGCTGATCCAGTTCTACAGAGGAATGATTGAGTCTGTCATCTGCACCTCTATAACTGTCTGGGTTGGTTCTGCAACCCCACAAAACAGACACAGACTTCAGAGGATAATTAGGACCGCAGAAAAAGCAATTACTACCAACCTGCCTTCCATGGAGGACCTGTATCCTGCACGAGTCAAAAAGAGGGCTGTGGAAATATTCACAGACACCTCACATCCCGGACATAAATTGTTTCAACTCCTTCCCTCAAAACGACACTATAGAGCATTGCACACCAGGACAATTAGACACAAGGACAGTTTTTTCCCAAAAGCCATCACTCTGCTAAACAAATAATTCCCTCAGCACTGTTCAACTATTTACAAAGTGTACACTACTATTACTGCTTACTTATTATTACTCCTTATCACCCATCCCCTCCCACTTGTGATTGTAGGACTGTAACTTTGTTGCTTGTATCCTTATGATTTATATTGACTGTTTCCTAGTATGATTTGATTGCTTATTGTACCCTATGACTGTCATTAAGTGTTGTACCTGATGATTCTTGACTCTTGACGAATGTCTCTTTTCTTTTATGGACACTGAGAGCATTTGCACCAAGACAAATTCCTTGTGTGTCCAATCACACTTGGCCAATAAAGAATTCTAATTCTATTCTATTCTATTCTATTCTATTCTATTCTATTCTATTCTATTCTATTCTATTCTATTCTATTCTATACTCCATTCCATATTCTATTCTATTCTCCATTCCATATTCTATTCTATTCTCCATTCCATATTCTATTCAATTCAATTCTATTCTATTCCATTCCATTCCATTCCATTCCATTCCATTCCATTCCATTCCATTCTATTCTATTCTATTCTATTCTCCATTCTATATTCTATATTCTGTTCTATTCTCCATTCCATATTCTATTCTATTCTATTCTATTCTATTCTATTCTATTCTATTCTATTCTATACTCCATTCCATATTCTATTCTATTCTCCATTCCATATTCTATTCTATTCAATTCAATTCAATTCTATTCTATTCCATTCCATTCCATTCCATTCCATTCTATTCTATTCTATTCTATTCTCCATTCCATATTCTATTCTATTCTATTCTATTCTATTCTATTCTATTCTATTCTCCATTCTATATTCTATTCTATTCTATTCTCCATTCCATATTCTATTCTATTCTATTCTATTCTATTCTATTCTATTCTATTCTATTCTATTCTATTCTATTCTATTCTAAAAATGCAGAGAAGAGCAACCAGGATGATTAGGGGACTGAAGGCTGAAACATACAACGAACTGTTGCAAGAACTGTGGATCAGGATTTCAGCAGTTATCCTCAATTAAATCATGAGTCTCGAGCCAAACCTCCAAAACTTCAAAAGGATTTATTGGGAGTGAACATGCTGGCACTGCCTGGGTGTAGCCAACTCTGAGACACATCATTCATTGTCATCCTTGACCCTGATTTTCCCCCACCCCCTGGGTGTATCATAATTCATGTTTTCAATGGGACACATCCATAGCCAAGAGTAATCAACCATACTCTCCAGTTAGAATTTTGTGGCAAACTTCAGTCCCCTAGTTACTATCTTTGAAAACTATTTATGGAATGCACTTTTGATTTCCAAGCTGCCGCACTGCTTCCCCCCCTCCCCTTCTCTTGGCAACTCTAAAAATACCATAGAAATATTTTATGAGTTGACACCGGGCATGGCTAGTCTAGTAAAGAGAAGGACCAGGGGAGACGGGATATCAGTCTTCCAATATTTGAGGGGCTGCCATAGGGAGAAGGGCGTCAAGCTATTTTCTAAAGCGCCTGAAGGCCAGACAAGGAATAATGGTTGGAAACTTTGAGGGCTGCCACAGAGAGGAGGAAGGGGTCAAGCTATTCTCCAAAGCACCCGAGGCCAGACAAGGAATAATGGATGGAAACTGATCAAGGAGAGATTCAACCTGGAAATAAGGAGAAACTTTCTGATGGAAGCAATGGAACAGAAGTTGCCTTCAGAAGTTGTGGGAGCTCCATCGCTGGAAGCTTTCAAGAAGAGACTGGACTTACCTTGGTCAGAAATAATGTAGGGTCTCTTGCTTGGGTGGGGGGGGGGGTTGGACTAGATGACCTACAAGATCCCTTCCAACTCTGTAAATCTGTAAACTAGACCCAGCACTTGGAATGGGTGTGACCAACACAGTATAACCCATTGGGAATTCATTCATTCTCGTAACGTCAAAACTATCCTTTGGCTGATGGAAAGTTGCATTTGCCATTTTGATGCTCATTTCTGTTTCTTCACCAAGGGAGTCAGTATTGTCCAAAAACAATTTCCCATGGTCATGTGGCCAGCAGGGCTATATGCCAAAGGTGCACAGAACGCTGTTTCCTTCCCACCGAAGTGGTACCTGTTTATCTACTCGCATGTGCATGCTTTCAAAATACTAGGTGAGCGGGAGCTGAGCAAAACAGGAACTCGCCCCTTTTACACAGAGTTCGGGTCTCGAATCCAGGCTGTGAGCTCTCCAAACTTAACGTCTAGACCAGGGGTGTCCAACCTTGGCAACTTTAAGACTTGTGGACTTCAACTCCCAGAATTCCTCAGCCAGCTTTGCTGGCTGAGGAATTCTGGGAGTTGAAGTCCACAAGTCTTAAAGTTGCCAAGGTTGGACACCCCTGGTCTAGAACCTCTGAGTCATCGCGCCCCCTTCCCCACAAACCCATATATAAAATGGGGGCAATGCTCACTTAACAAGTGTCTCACTTATCAACAGAAATTTTCACTTCAGTTGTAGTGAAGGAACTACCCACAAGTGCATTGGTGTCTTTTGCACAACTACATCAGATTGTTGAAAGGTTTGTTCCTTTTTCTAGGTGCCAGATGGCTCTCTGGTGGCTTTGGTGTCCAAGCAAGTCACCGCTTACAACGCGATCAACAATTTCACCGTCTCGAGGACTTCGGCCAGCAAGTACGGTAAGGACTTTCCCATCAGGGCACGTGAGACAACCGAGGAGTTCAAAAGGCAGCGAGGACACAGACCACCAGCCTTTTGAAAAATGGTTTAGACCAGGAGTGGGGAACAATGGCCCTTTTATGACTTCTGGACTTCAACTCCCAGAATTTCTGAGCCAGAAATTTGGGAGTTGAAGCCCACGGGTTGTAAAGGAGGCCATGCTGGCTCAGGAATCCTGGGAGTTGAAGTCCATAAATTGTAAAGCCATGCTGGCTCAGGAAGAAACCATAAATTGTTAAGAAACCATGCTGGCTTAGGAATCCTGGGAGTTGAAGTCCATAAATTGTAAAGAAACCATGCTGGCTTAGGAATCCTGGGAGTTGAAGTCCATAAATTGTAAAGAAACCATGCTGGCTTAGGAATCCTGGGAGTTGAAGTCCATAAATTGTTAAGAAGCCATGCTGGCTTAGGAATTCTGGGAGTTGAAGTCCATAAATTGTTAAGAAACCATGCTGGCTTAGGAATTCTGGGAGTTGAAGTCCATAAATTGTAAAGAAGCCATGCTGGCTTAGGAATTCTGGGAGTTGAAGTCCATAAATGGTAAAGAAACCATGCTGTCTTAGGAATTCTGGGAGTTGAAGTCCATAAATTGCAAAGAAGCCATGCTGGCTTAGGAATTCTGGGAGTTGAAGTCCATAAATTGCAAAGAAACCATGCTGGCTTAGGAATTCTGGGAGTCCACAAGTCATATCAAGGGCCATGGTTCCCCACCCCTGGTTTAGATGTTCAGAGGAGACTAACAATCTGACAAGCCCTGAAAAACACAAATTACAGCCTAATCCCTGTAATAAAACGTGGCCCAAATATTGGGAAATGATGTATAATGCGGAGTCCTACACCCCAGAACACAGTACATCAAATAACAAATAACAGAACAAAACAACAGGACTGGAAGAGACCTTGGAAACCAAGCCAATTTTTGAGCATCTCAATGCAGCTGTTTTTAGACTAGCAACTCATTCCTTAATACATGGCTCCAGTGACTCTTAGAAGAACAATCCAATAAAGGGATAAATATGTGTAGCTCAGGGTTGAAATGAGGGGTTGGGCCCTTGGTGCTCCCTGAGCCGGGTTGTTTTTCTAGCAGACCTTTCATGACCCAGCTAGGTAACATCGTCAGTGCTACAAGGGTTTGGGGTTGGAGGAGAAGGAGGATGATAACAGCGACAACAACCACAACCACAATGGCACTGTGGGGTTTTGGTGCTCTCTGAAGTGGGATTCAGCCGGTACGTACCGGTTCAAGTGAACCGGTAGTTCCGGTAATCAATGAGCCCTGCCCACCGGCCCCTGCACTAGTCTGTCCTATATTCCCTTTGTTTGAAGCCCAGCTGATGGGCACCGCAGAGCGGATTGCCGCGCCTCAGCTGTTTTTACTCACCGGGGCTGCGGCAGAAGGTAAGTTTTAGAGCTGTTTTCCAACGAACGACGCGTTCACCGAAGCGGTTGTTACACTGGCAGACATGATATTCTTCCGATTAAAATCGGAATTCCAATTTTTTGGGGAATGCCCCCCACCCTCCCCACCCTTCTTCTCCTCCTTCCCCTCCCTCGGAGGCCCCTGAGTCAGGAGTTGCTACCGCCGGCGTGGCTCCGCGCGGCTCCAGTCCCGCGTTGCCTCGGGAAGGAAAGGCAAAAAGAGCCACGGTGGCGCTTTGCAACGGCAGCAGCGGCACTGGAGGCTCAGGCGCAGCGGCTCCCGGTTTTGCCTTTCCCTTCCCGAGGCAATGCGGGACTGGAGCTGCGCAGAGGCGCGCCGGCGGTAGCAACTCCTGACAGCCCCAGTCGGACACCTGAGCGGAGCCCGGGCGGTGTGAGCGGAGGCCGCTGAGCGGCAGGAAAAGGGAGCTGGGCAGCCACAGACCAGCCATCTTTCCGTGCAACACGCCACCGCCCGGCCCTGGCGAGGGAAAGCAGCGGGCGCTCCCCGGGCGGCGGCCTTGGCCCCGCCACCAGGGAAGTGGCTGCCTAGCTCTGGAGCTGATCCACACCTGACCGGCTGGAAAGGAAAGGTGTGTAGCGTTGGTGTTGTGTGCGATTTCTTGGTGCATGGCGCAGGGTCTCTTTTGGCCGGCCCCGGTTTTTTTTCAGAGGGGAATATCATGCCTGCACCAGTTGAATCCCGCCACTGGCTTCACTGTTTTCTTGCAGACCTTTCATGACCCAACTAAATAACATCATCAGTGCTAGAAGGGAGTGGGATTTGGGGAGTGGAGGAGAAGGAGAATGAGGAGGAGGAGGAAGAAGAGGAAGAGGAGTATCAACAGGAAGAGGAGGGCTGCAGGATCCTTGGTGCTCTCTGAGCTTGGTTGTTTTCTTGCAGATGTTTTATGACCCAACTAGGTAACACCATCCGTGCTAGAAGGGAGTGAGATTTGTGAAGAGGAGGAGGAGGAAGAGGAGGTGGAGGAGGGAGAAGAAAAGGAAGAGATAGAGGAGTAACAAGACGAAGAGGAGGACTGTAGGGTCCTTGGTGCTCTCTGAGGTTGTTTATTTTCTTGCAGACATTTCATGACCCAACTAGGTAACATCATCAGGGCTAGAAGGGAGTTTGCTCTCTGTGTACATACATCACAGGCCTCTTCTAGCCCTGATGACGTTACCTAGTTCGGTCATGAAACATCTCCCAGAAGACAATCCAGCTCAGAGAGCACACCAAGGATTCCCTCGCCGTTTCGATTTTCTTTCTCCACATAGCCCTCGGAAGAAAATCTTCAAGGGTTTGTGTCCATTTGTGCTTTCAGAAAACATGATCCGATATACTGGGAGCCCAGACAGCTTGCGTTCCCGGACGCCCATGATCACGCCAGACCTGGAAAGTGGGGTCAAGATGTGGCATTTGGTGAAGAACCACGAACATGGCGATCAGAAAGAAGGGGACCGAGGGAGCAAGATGGTATCTGAAATCTACCTGACAAGGCTGCTAGCCACCAAGGTAGGTGAGGCGGGAGAGAAGGGAAAGGACCCCAAAAGGGAACAGGGGGGGATAGGAAAAAAAAAAAGGAATTGTACCAGTAAAAGAGCTCAGGGTTGAATTGTGGGGTCCTTGGTGTTCTCTGAGCTTGGTGGTTTTCTTGCAGATGTTTCATCACCCAACTAGGTAACATCATCAGGGCTAGAAGGGAGTGAGGCCTTCTCACTTTTTATTTACAAGTTACTTGCTCAGTTACTTATTTACTTACTCAGTTTTCGTAGAACTGTTCTTGGTGGCCTTCATTATTGTTTATTCTTCGATTGCTTGTCTGAGGTGCTCATCATAAGTTAGTATGGTAAATTATCAACCATCTCAACATTCTAAGAGATGCTCTCGTATATATATGAGAGAGAGAAAGAGAGTGAGAAAGAGATGGAGAACGAGACAGAGAGAAAGTAAAAGGAAGAGAGAAATAGAAAGAGAGAGAGAGAGAGAGAGAAAGATACGAAAAAGAAAGAGAAAAAGAGAAACAGAAAGGAAAGGAAAAACAGAGGGTAAAAGAGAGAAAGAGACAGAGAAGGAGACATAGAGAAAGAAAATGAGAAACAGAGAAAGAGGAACAGAGAGATAGAAAGAAAGAGAAATACAAGAGAGAGGGGGAGGGGAGGGAGAGAGAGAGAGAGAGAGAGAAGAAAGAAAGAAAAAGAAACAGAAACAGAAAGTAAGAGAGAGGCAGAAAAAGAGTGTGAGAGAAAGACACATAGAGAGAGAAAGAGAGAGAGAGAGAGAGAGAGAAGGAAAGAAAGAGAGGGGGGAAAGAAGTAGAAACAAAAAGACAGAGGCATAAAAAGTGAAAGAGAGTGAGAGAAAGAGAAACAAAAAGAGACAGAAAGGCAGAAAAAGAGTGAGAGAGAGAGAGAAAGTGAAACAGAGAGAGAGAAGGAAGGAAAAAGAGAAAGAGAGAAAAAGAGAAAAGAGAGAAAGAGAAACAAAAAGAGACAGGCAGAAAAAGAGAAAGAGAGAGAGAGGCAGAAAAAGAGAAGAGAAAGAAAGAAAGAGAGAGAGAGAGAGAGGCAGGCACTCCCAAATAGGTTGCTTGACAACGAAATAATCTCTCCGCTGAGGTGTTGACCTAAATGGAGGTTTTGGAGAGGAAGCTGGTTTTCGGCTGTCACCAAAGCTGGTGCTTCAGGAGCGATGATTTGTGTGACAGCTTTATAATTCTCGGCTGTTGACTTTTGGCCCAGGGAATACCTCGACGATGGTTTAAAACTCAGAGTCTCCCGTCTTCCCCTGGCTCACCGGCCAACAACGGGTGATTTATGTAGCATTGATTTTGCTGACACTTTCAAAGTGCCGAACCCAGTAGAGCGAACCAGAGACCGGCAGAGGTAGGGAAGGGGGCGATTTCCCAGAGACATGTGGGGGAGACGGGGCCGTCCCTTGGTGGGGGTGCTGGCCCCCTTCCCCCTCCCCCAATCCACCCACTCTGATGGGAAGCGTCCATGAACCCCATCTTGGCTTTCATTTCTTCTCCACGAGCCAGCTGAGATATATATCTGTCTTTGGTTGTAGTCGGGGATGGGATTCAGCCGGTACGGACCGGTTTGGGTGAACCGGTTGTTACACCGGTTGAATCCCATCACTGGTTGTGATGCGTTTTGTGTGTTGTTGTTTTTTGCAAGACCCGAGTGTCAGGTTTCCAAGGGATGAAATCCATTTAAAAAGAAAAGAGCAAAGTCCGTCTTCCAAAACAATTTCTTGTATTTAGGAAAACGTCAAAGTGGCAAAATCTGTTGTAATTCCGGATCTGACCCACCCCGGAATTACACCACGTAATATTGGAAGTTAGAAACAACCCTCCAAAAGTCACATTCCCCAACAGAAGTAAATCAATGTTTGCCTGGTGTCATCAGTCTCCACCTCCAGGTCTCAGCAGGGGTTCCCACGGGAAGAAGAGCCACCGAGCCTAAACAACTCTCTCTATCTCATTCCTCCCACCGTAGGAATGTGGCAAGCCCTGAAACCCTTCCTCCCATAACTAGCAAAGAGAAAGGGGGAAAAAAAAGAATATATAATAAGGCTAAATAAAATGGCTACGCCTATGTCAATTTCGGGTTCGACACCAAGCAGACGAGGCCTGGGATAACTTTCTGGAATGATCTGACTCACACCACAGGCCCAGAGAATGTAGAATAACAAATTGGAAGGAATCTTGGAGGTCCTCTAGTCCTCTCAGCCAGAGGAATTCTGGGAGCTGAAGTCCACAAGTCTTAAAGTTGCTAAGGTTGGAGACCCCTGCTCTATTCCGACCGCCAACCTGTACCAAATGGCTGATACAATGGGGGTTCTTCACCAAACGGGGCTCATAAGGAGCCTCGGTGGCGCAGTGGTTTAGAGTGCAGTCCTGCAGGCTACTTCTGCTGACTGCCGGCTTACTTCAGTTTGGCAGTTCGAATCCCGCCAGGCTCCAGGTTTGACTCAGCCTTCCAAGGTGGGTAAAACAAGGACTCAGATTGTTGGGCGGGGGGGACAAGAGGCTGACTCTGTAAACCGCTTAGAGAGGGCTGTTCAAAGCACTGCAAAGCGGTATATAAGTACGTGCTGTTGCTATCATGGTCAAACATCCTAAGCGGCTAACAAGCTCCCTTGGTTTGCAAAATCAATGAGTAAGAACAGCTGCCCGATCGAACCAAGGCCGGGCTAAAGCCAGCGTTTGGTTTTTCGTGCTGGGCAGCCAGTGGATTCTGCTCTCAAGGAAGAGATGGAGATGTTCAACTATGGGGGTAGGAGGAAAGCCGATTGTCTCTAATGCAGAAGTATAAACAGAAGTTGAGAAGGGACCTTGGAGGTCTTCTAGTCCACCCCCCGTCCACCACCCCCGCTCAAGCAGGCGACCCTATACCATTCCAGACAAGGGGCTGTCCAGTCTCTCCTTAAAAGCCTCCAGTGTTGGAGCACCCACAACTTCCAGTTGCAAGTCGTTCCACTGATTAATTTTTCTCCCCGACAGGAAATTTCTCAATTCTAGGTTGCTTCTTTCCTTGATGAGTTTCCATCCGTGGCTTCTTCTTCTGCCTTTGGGTACTTTGGAGAATAGCTTGACTCCCTCTTCTCTGGGGCAGCCCCTCAAATACGGGAATATAATTATCTTCCAAGGGGTCACCTTGTGAATTGTTTATAGCATTGTTTTTGTCATTCTTTTTTTTTTTAAATAATCGTTTATAATGTCTTCTTTCTTTCTTTTGTTTCTTCCTCTTCCTTGTCCTCTTCTTTGTCATCTTCCTCTTCCTCCTCTTCTTCTTCCCTCCTCCTCCCTGCCTCCTTCTCTCTCTCTCTCTCTCTCTCTCTCCCTTCCACCCCCTCCCTCCTTTCCCTCTGTTCCCTGTCTTTCCCTCATTCCTTCCCTTCCTTCTTTCCTCCCTCCCTCCCTCCCCTCCTCCTCTTCCTCTTCCTCCCTGTTTTTTTTTTTTTTGCCTCTCTCCCTCCCGCTGCCCTCTTCTCCTCACAGGGCACTTTACAGAAGTTTGTGGACGACCTCTTTGAGACAATCTTCAGCACGGCCCATCGAGGCAGCGCGCTGCCCCTGGCCATCAAGTACATGTTTGACTTCCTGGATGAGCAGGCAGATAAGCACAACATCCACGATCCTCACGTGCGGCACACCTGGAAAAGCAATTGGTGGGTGCTTCCGAAGAGCCCAGCACACCTGGGCTCAGAGACCCCAAAGCGGGACCAAAAGAGGAAGCCATTTGCAGAAACGTTCCTAAAATTGAAGGGAACCTTTCTACCCGAGGGAACCAGAAGCCACAAGGGCAGAGTCAAGAAATGTCACTTCCGAAATGTAGAGTAGTCCTTGACTTATGACTTAAGGGAGGGAGGGAAAGAGGGAACAGAGATAAAGGAGGAGGGAGGAGGGAGGGGAAAGAGGGAAAGGGAAGGAAAGAAGGGAGGGAGGGAGGAAAGGGGAAGAAAGGAGGGAACAGAGGGGAAAAGAGAGAGAGGGAGAACACAAGGAAGGAGGGAGGGGAAAAAGGGAGGGAGGGAGGGAGCAAATGAGAGGGAAGAGAGGGAAAGGGAGGGAGGGAGAGAAAGAGAGGGAACGGAAGGAAAGGGAGGGAGGGAGGGGAAAAGGAAGGGAAGGGGGAAAGAGGGAACAAGAAAGAAGAGAGGGAGGGGGGAGTGAACACAAGGGAGGGAGGAAGGAAAGAAGAAAGGGAATGAGGGAAAGAGAGGGAACACGGGGAAGGGAGGGAGGGAGAGAAAGAGAGGGAATAGAGGGAGAGGGAGGGGGAGGAGAGGGAGGGAGGGAGGGAGGGAGGGAGGGAGCAGAGGAAAGAAGAGAGAGAGGGGGCATGAACACGAGAGAGAGAGGGAGAGAGGAAGGAAGGAAGGAAGGAAGGAAGGAAGGAAGGAAGGAAGGAAGGAAGGAAGGAAGGAAGGGAATGAGGGAAAGATGGGACAGAGGGAAAGGAGGGAGGGAGTGAATACAGGGAGGGGAGGGGAGGGAGGGAGGGAAAGAGACGGAACAGAGGGAGAGGAAGAAAGAAACTTGAAACTAATGAAACATTAGCATATTATTAACATCATCTGTGGCATTCATTCAAGGCTGATTGAAGCCACTCAGGGGCTCCTTTAAAGACAGGGAAAGAGCCAGGCGTGGAAAGCGGGATTAAAGAACTGGAGACATGGTTTGAGCTGATTCAATTAATGCCACGTCCTTTCCCCTAACTTCTTCCTTCTCGATGGTTTCTTGACTTCCTGCCTGTTCCTCGCTGCAGAAAGAACAACAGCCAGGAGGGATTCAGGGAAGTCACCAACAGAGAATCATGAGGAGGTTAATAAAGTAGCCAAGAAGTTGCCTTAGAAGGGATGTAGGCGGAGGAATATTTATCTTGGATTATTGGGGAATATTTATCTTGGATTAAACCCCAAGGGTGGGGTATTGACACTTGGAAGGTGGGTGAGGATAAAGGGCCAGTGGTGGGATTCAGAACTTTTTTTACTCCTGGTTCTGTGGCCGTGTCTTGGTGAGCGTGGCGTGGCTTGGTGGCATTACAGGTATTCATCGACATACAACCAGTTGTGTTATTTTAGTTGTGCATTCCTGCATATGTTTCGGTCTCTGAGATGATTAAAGGCCCCTGGGGATTAAAACGAATGAAGAATGGTTGCAAGCGTCAACTCATAAAATATTTCTATGGTCTTTTTAGAGTTGCCAACAGAAAGGGAGAGAGGGAAAAGGGGTCTGAAAGAGCAACGCGGCAGCTTGGAAATCGAAAGTGCATTCCATATATAGTTTTTCAGAGATAGTAACTAGGGGACTGAAGTTTCTGCCAGGCAAATATTTAACTGGAGAGCATGATTGATGACTCTGGGCTATGGATGTGTGTGGAAGGGAGGGAGGGAGGGAGGGAGGGAGGGAGGGAGGGAGGAAGGAAGGAAGGAAGGAAGGAAGGAAGGAAGGAAGGAAGGAAGGAAGGAAGGAGGAAAGAAGGTGAATATGAATTACGATACACCCAGGGGGTTGGGGGAAAACCAGGGTCAAGGGTGACAATGAATGATGTGCCTCGGAGTTGGCTGCACCCAGGCAGTGCCGGACATGGTAACTCCCAATAAATCCTTTTGAAGTTTTGGAAGTTTGGCTCGAGACTCATGATTTAATTGGGGGGTAACTGATGGGATCCTGACAGCAGGAACTGGATATGGCCAGCCTAGAGGAAGAAAAAGGACTAGGGGTGACAGGACAGCAGTCTTCCAGTATTTGAGGGGCTGCTACAAAGAGGAAGGGGATCAACTTATTTTCTAAAGCACCTGAAGGCAGGAGAAGAAAGTAATGGGTAGACACGGATCAAGGAGGGAAGCCACCTGGGGTTAAGGAGAAACTTCCTGACAGTGAGAACAATTAACCAGTGGAACTACTTGCCACCAGAAGTCATGGGTGCTTCATCGCTAGGCGTTTTTAAGAAGAGACTGGACAGCCACTTGTCTGAGATGGTATAGGTTCTCCTGCTTGAGGAGGGGGCTGGACTAGAAGACCTCCATGGTCCCTTCCAGCTCTATTCTGATTGATTGGTTGATTGATTAGAGCCCACTCAAAGTTACCGCGGTGCTTAGGGCCTTTGCAGCATCCCCAGGAGGTTTCCAAGAAGGAAATTCGTTTTGCTTTCAGGAAGAGACTGGACTGCCCTCTCTCAGAAATGGTGTCGGGTCTCCTGCTCGGGCAGGGGGGTTGGGCTAGAAGACCTCCAAGGTCCCTTCCAACTCTGTTCATCTGTATCTGTAAATCAAGGGGGGAAAGCCGGAATCCTTTAACAAGCGTAATGACCAGTGGTGGGTTTCAAAAAGTTTTCCGATCGGTTCGGTGTGAGGGCGCCCTTTGCGCCTGGGCGCCCACCCAGCATTTGCAGCTCCCCTCCTGCTGCAGGGCCCTGGGTGTCAAACAGCTGACGGGCAGCAATCGGCTGCATATGAAGCAGCTGAGGTTGAAAAAACAGGATATAAAGGTCAGTCCTGCTGCAGGGCCCAGCAGCTGATCGTCGGAGCAAAGCGGTTCACTCGCAGATGATCGTCGGAGCTCCCGCTTCAGCCGAACTGAGCCAAACCAGTAGAATACCACCGCCAGTAATAACCATGGTGAACTCATTTAACAACCCTGGCAGAAAAGGTGGTAAAATGGGGAACGGCTCATTTCAGAACCCAGCCGCTTAGCGACAGTAGTTCCAGTTCTGGCTGTTGTTGTAAGTCAAGGACTACATGAATGTGTGTTTAATAATAATAATAATAATAATAATAATAATAATAATAATAATAATGCCATGGCTTCCTTCTCTCTTTTGACTTCAGCCTGCCCTTGAGGTTTTGGGTGAACATGATCAAAAATCCGCAGTTTGTCTTCGACATTCACAAGAACAGCATCACGGATGCCTGCTTATCAGTGGTAGCACAAACCTTCATGGACTCCTGTTCGACCTCAGAGCACCGTTTGGGCAAAGATTCCCCATCTAATAAACTGCTTTATGCCAAGGATATCCCCAGCTACAAGAACTGGGTAGAAAGGTATGTCTGGCTCTCTCTCTTCTCTCTCTCTCTCTCTCTCTCTGTGTGTGTGTGTGTCTCTATATCTTTCTTCTCTCTCTTCTCTGTATTTTCTCTCTGTTTCTGTCTCTGTCTCTTCTCTCTCTTACTTACTTTCTTTCTTCTCTCTCCTCTCTTTCTTTTCTCTCCTCTCTCTCTCCTGTCTCTGTCTTCCCTCTCCTCTCTTTTCCTCTCTCTCTCCCTTCTCTTCTCTCTTTCTCACTCTCCTCTCTCTCTTCTCTCTTTCCCCTTTCTTTCTCTCCTCTCTTTCTTTTCTCTCCTCTCTCTCCTGTCTCTGTCTTCCCTCTCCTCTCTTCTCCTCTCTCTCTCCCTTCTCTTCTCTCTTTCTCACTCTCCTCTCTCTCTCTTCTCTCTTTCCCCTTTCTTTCTCTCCTCTCTTTCTTTTCTCTCGTCTCTCTCTTCACTTTTCTTTTTCCTCTTTTCTCTCTCCCCTCTCTCTCTCTCTCTCTCTCTCTCTGTGTGTGTGTGTGTGTCTGTGTGTGTCTCTATATATTTCTTCTCTCTTCTCTATATTTTCTCTCTGTTTCTGTCTCTGTCTCTCTTTTCTCTCTCCCTGTCTCTTCTCTCTCTTACTTACTTTCGTTCTTCTCTCTCCTCTCTTTCTTCTCTCTCTCTCTCTCTCTCCTGTCTCTGTCTCTGTCTTCCCTCTCCTCTCTTTCTCCTCTCTCTCTCCCTTCTCTTCTCTCTTTCTCACTCTCCTCTCTCTCTTCTCTCTTTCCCCTTTCTTTCTCTCCTCTCTTTCTTTTCTCTCCTCTCTCTCTCCTGTCTCTGTCTTCCCTCTCCTCTCTTTCTCCTCTCTCTCTCCCTTCTCTTCTCTCTTTCTCACTCTCCTCTCTCTCTCTCTCTCTCTTTCCCCTTTCTTTCTCTCCTCTCTTTCTTTTCTCTCGTCTCTCTCTTCACTTTTCTTTTCCTCTTTTCTCTCTCCCTCTCTCTCTCTCTCTCTCTCTCTCTGTGTGTGTGTGTGTGTGTCTGTGTGTGTCTCTATATTTCTTCTCTCTCTTCTCTATATTTTCTCTCTGTTTCTGTCTCTGTCTCTCTTTTCTCTCTCCCTGTCTCTTCTCTCTCTTACTTACTTTCGTTTCTTCTCTCTCCTCTCTTTCTTCTCTCTCTCTCCTCTCTCTCTCCTGTCTCTGTCTCTGTCTTCCCTCTCCTCTCTTTCTCCTCTCTCTCTCCCTTCTCTTCTCTCTTTCTCACTCTCCTCTCTCTCTTCTCTCTTTCCCCTTTCTTTCTCCCCTCTCTTACTTTTCTCTCGTCTCTCTCTTCTTCTCTCTTTTCTTTTTCCTCTTTTCTCTCTCTTCTCTCTCTCTCTCTCTCTCTCTCTCTCTATGTGTCTCTATATCTTTCTTCTCTCTCTTCTCTATATTTTCTCTCTCTTTCTGTCTCTGTCTCTCTTTTCTCTCTCTCTGTCTCTTCTCTCTCTTACTTACTTTCTTTCTCCTCTCTCCTCTCTTTCTTCTCTCTCTCTCTCTCTCTCCTGTCTCTCTCCCCTCTCTTCTCTTTTTCCCCTTTCTTTCTCTCCTCTCTTTCTTTTCTCTCGTCTCTCTCTTCTTCTCTCTTTTCTTTTTCCTCTTTTCTCTCTCTTCTCTCTCTCTCTCTCTCTATCTATCTTTTGTAAGAGCATTATCAGTATTCATTGACTTACAACAGTTCATTTAGTGACCATCCAAAGTTCCTACAGCTCTGAAAATGTTACTTGTGACCGTTTTTCACACTTAGAAAAACCATTGCATCCTCCCCATGCTCCTGTGGTCAAAATTCAGGTGCTTGGCAACTGACTCTTATTTATGATGGTTGCAGTATCCTGAGATCATGTGATCCCCTTTTGTGACCGTCTGACAAGCAAAAGTCAAATGAGGAAGCCAGAATTCACGGAACCTACCGGGTTACTAACTTTAAAACTGCAGTGAAGGAAGGGAGGGAGGAAAGAATGGAGGGAGGGGAAGGAGGGGGAGGAAGAAGGAAGGAAGGAGGGAAGGAGAAGGAAAGAGAAGAAGAAAAAATGAAGAAGAAGAGGAGGAGAGGAGGAGGGAGGAGGAGGAGGAGGAGGAGAAGAGGAGAAGGAGGAGGAGGGAGAAGGAGGAAGAGGAGAGGAGGAGAGGAAGAAGAAGAGGAGGAGGAAGAAGAAGAAGAAGAGAGAGGAGGAGGAGAGGAGAGAGAAGAAGAAGAAGAAGAGGAGGAGGAGGAGGAGAGGAAGAGGAGGAAGAAGAAGAGGAGGAGGAGGAGGAGGAGGAGGAGGAGAGGAGGAGGAAGAAGAAGAAGAAGAAGAAAAGTTTCCAATGTTTTCTGCCAGATTCTCACAAAGAAATTCAATGGGGAAGCCGGCAGGAAGTCAGAAGGAGCACCTGTTGCTTCTGTTCTTCTGCCCATCCTTGGCCATCCCCTTTCTCTATTCAGGGAAGGAAATAACCTCTGCATCCATGACCCAACAGGCCCAGCTTGTCTAGCTCCTAACTAAATACCTCCAAGAACTTCACCCTACACCATTAGCCTCCCAGCAGAATTCTTTCCTTTTGGCTCGGAAAAACAAATTCGCCGGAAAGTTCCAAAGCCACGCTTCTTCCTCCTGGCGTCACCCTGGAGGACCCATAGCCTTCTCCTGGACCGAGATCACAGAAGATAGCTCGACCCTGGCAAGAGATAATCCGCCTGTCTCGGTCTGTCGTCCAGCCCAACGGCCCGGCCTGCCTTTGCAAACCGCTAGCAACCTCTACTACCTCCTTTCCCAGGGCTTGTAAGCAGCTGGCATTTCTTCTCATCCTGCAGAACTGGGGCCTAATTAAAGGCAGGTCTCTGCCGAGCTGCCTTCGGGTTGCTAAGAAACCGCCTCCGTAAGAAGCCGAGGTCTCCGTCCAATCCTAAAAAAATAATTATCCGGTCAATGGGGAACACGGCCGAGGAAAAACAGCTTTTAATGTTGCCTACAACACAGAAGTCTTTAGCGGGTTTGGGCCTCTCCTCCTGACAAATGAGCTCAAGGCCAGCCGGAAGAAAGAACGAACAAAGCCGGCAAGCAAAACGGTGTGCGTCTCGCACAAACGGGGGGAAACGGGAATGCCCGTTGTGCGCAGGGGTGGGTTTCAAACATTTTAGCAAGGGCTTCTCTGCCTGGTTGCTGGGTGGGCGTGGCCACGGTGTGTGTGGCCTAGTTGGCCTCCTGCACCATGGTGGGGGTGGCCTAGTTGGCCTCCTGCACCATGGTGGGGGTGTGTGGCCTAGTCGGCCTCCTGCACCATGGCGGGGTGTGTGTGGCCTAGTCGGCCTCCTGCACCATGGTGGGGGTGTGTGGCCTAGTCGGCCTCCTGCACCATGGCGGGGTGTGTGTGGCCTAGTCGTCCTCCTGCACCATGGCAGGGGTGTGTGGCCTAGTCGGCCTCCTGCACCATGGCGGGGTGTGTGTGGCCTAGTCGGCCTCCTGCACCATGGTGGGGGTGTGGCCTAGTCGTCCTCCTGCACCATGGCAGGGTGTGTGTGGCCTAGTCGGCCTCCTGCACCATGGCGGGTGTGTGTGGCCTAGTCGGCCTCCTGCACCATGGCGGGTGTGTGTGGCCTAGTCGGCCTCCTGCACCATGGCGGGTGTGTGTGGCCTATTCGGCCTCCTGCACCATGGCGGGTGTGTGTGGCCTAGTCGGCCTCCTGCACCATGGCGGGTGTGTGTGGCCTAGTCGGCCTCCTGCATCATAACGGGTGTGTGTGGCCTAGTCGGCCTCCTGCACCATGACGGGGTGTGTGTGGCCTAGTCGGCCTCCTGCACCATGACGGGGTGTGTGCGGCCTAGTCGGCCTCCTGCACCATGATGGGGTGTGTGTGGCCTAGTCGGCCTCCTGCACCATGACGGGTGTGTGTGGCCTAGTCGGCCTCCTGCACCATGACGGGGGTGTGTGTGGCCTAGTCGGCCTCCTGCACCATGGCGGGGTGTGTGTGGCCTAGTCGGCCTCCTGCACCATGACGGGGTGTGTGTGGCCTAGTCGGCCTCCTGCACCATGGCGGCGGGGGGGTTGCCCTCCCCAGGCTCTGGAGGCTTCCCTCAAGCCTCCAGGAGGGGAAAAACAAGCTCCCCGGGCTCCAGAGGCTCTCTGGAAGCCAGAAACTTGTTTCCGGCCTTCCTGAATTTCCGGGAGGCCCATTTTTCTCCCTCCCCCAAGCCTCCACATGCACTTTGCACTTACCTGCATCCAATACAGGCCACATGGGGGCTCCTGGGAGGGGTGGGGTGGGTATTCTGACCCGAGCCTCATTCAAAGCAAACAAAAACCAGAGATAAAAGCAAAACCTTTTAAATGCTTCTCTGTGAATTCTGTTCATTCACAGTAAAAAAACACTCTTAAAAACTGATGGTCCCACATAAGAACGAGCCTTGCTAAGGTTGTGCAAGGCTGCCAAGAACACTAGATTAAATTGCAAGGAAATAATCAAAACCAAAAGTCTCCAAACACAAACCAGGATAGCCTGAACTTCCACAAGACTTGAAGTGCAAGAACTTCTTGGCTTCCTGCAAAGAACTCCGGTTTCTCAGTCAATAAAAATAGAATAGAATAGAATTCTTTTATTGTCCAAGTGTGATTGGACACACAAGGAATTTGATTTGGTGTAAATGCTTTCAGTATACATAAAAGAAAAGATACATTTGTCAAGAGTCATGAGTCAAGAATCATAACACTTAATGATGGTCATGGGGTACAATAAGCAATCAAATCATACTAGGAACAATCCATATAAATCGTAAGGATACAAGCAACAAAGTTAGAGTCATACATTCCCAAGTGGGAGGGGATGGGAGATAAGGAGTGATGAGAAGATTAATAGTAATGGTAGTGCAAACTTTGTAAATAGTTGGACAGTGTTGAGGGAATTATTTGTTTAGCAGAGGGATGGCGTTGGGGAAAAAACTGTCCTTGTGTCTCGTTGTTCTGGTGTGCAGTGCTCTGTAGCGTCGTTTTGCGGGTGGGAGTTGAAACAGTTTATGTCCGGGATGTGAGGGGGTCTGTAGATATTTTCCCAGCCCTCCTTTTGACTCATGCAGGACACAGGTCCTCCATGGAAAGCAGGTTGATAGTAATCGTTAAGTAAGACTTATCCCATGAGTTCTCTTGATCTAGAAATCATTATTGCAGTCCTCTTCTTTCATCTCCAAGTCAAAGTCCTTCTTTCTCACGTCTGCGTAAACCAGTGTCTAATAGACCCCTTGGTCTAAAATGTCCAACGTTGATATCCTTAGCAATGCGGACATCCGCCCCATTGTCTTCTGCCAGGGGTGTTTCCATGAGTGGGCAAACCCCAGATCAAGTTGGCATAACCAAGTCCCACCGTCCCACGGTTGAAGTTTACTTTGAGTTGGGATTCTTCCGAGCTTCTGATGAAGACTTCGATGCCCCCTGCCCCCCCCACCCCCGGAACGGTTGCCTAATTATGTCATTCCTGTAATTGCCATCTCCTGCCTGCAACACATGGTCTCATTACCCGCGTTGCATATGCTAAATGATTATTAACGAGCTTTGTAATGAGAAGCAGCAGCCACCCCCCTCCAAAGGCACTCACAAGACAATTAGCTCCACGCCACCTCGAAGAAACCCGGGCCACCCTGGAAGATTAGAGCACGGAGAGAGGCGAGGATCGTTAATGAAGGTTTTTTTTTTTTTTTTTTGCATTTTGATGAGCTGTCAAAAACAAAGTAAAAGCCAGGCAAGATTTCCTCATGGTGCAGAAGCGCAGGCACTTTGGTGCGCTGAGAGTTGGCCAGCAACCTCTCGGAGTGCCTGAGCTCGGATTTGCAACGTTGTCAAAACAGCAACCGGTTGCTGAAGTGCAGAGAAGAGCAACTAAGAGCAACTAAGGCCAGGAGACTGCAAAGAACAGTTGCAAGAATTGGATAGGGGTAGTCTAGAGGAAAGAAGGACTGGGGGGGACATGATGGCAGTCTTCCAATATTTGAGGGGCTGCCCCAAAGAAGAGGGGGGTCAAGCTATTCTCCAAAGCACCTGAGGGCAGGACAAGAAGCAATGGGTGGAAACTCATCAAGGAGAGAAGCAACTTAGAACTATGGAGGAATTTCCTAACAATGAATTTGACTACTTCTAGGAGACTTCTGAAGTCCCTTCAAGCCTTAGGATACCATGAGTCAGGGAGGGAGGGAGGGAGGAGGGAAGGAAGGAAGGAATGCAATGACTTACCTGTCAATGAATACTTCAGCTTCAACCATAACAACACAAGAGCACACAATAGATACAAACTCAAGGTCAACCGCACCAAACTTGATTGCAGGAAATACGACTTCAGCAACAGAGTGGTCAATGTCTAGAATACTCTCCCTGACTCTGTGGTTTCTTCCCCAAACCCCAAAAACTTTAACCTAAGACTATCTACTATTGACCTCACCCCTTTCCTAAGAGGTTTGTAGGGGGCGTGCATAAGCGCACCAACATGCCTACCGTCCCTGTCATATTGTTTCTTTTATATTTATTTATTTTTTCTTACATATATCCATGTATTCATAACTATGTATATACTTATACCTATTATCTTGTAAGCGATTGACAAATCAAAAATAAATAAATAAAAATAAATTAAAAGGAAGGAAGGAAAGGGAGGGAGGGAGGGAGGGAGGAAGGAAGGAAGGAAGGAAGGAAGGAAGGAAGGAAGGAAGGAAGGAAGGAAGGAAGGAAGGAAGGAAGGAAGGAAGGAACAAACTGGGTGAAAACTAATCAAGGAGAGAAGCAACTTGGAATTAAGGAGAAACATCCTAACAGAACAATTAACCAGTGGAACTGCTTGCCACCAGAAGTCATGACGCTCCATCACTGGAGGTATTGAAGAAGATGTTGGACAACCGTTTGTCTTAAATATTATAGTATTTTCTGCTTGAGCAGTGGGTTGGACTAGAAGACCTCAAAGGTCTCTTCCAGCTATATTCTGATTGAAATGGATCTCTCCTTGATAAGTTCCCAATCATTACTTCTTGATCAGTCCTCAGGTGGTTTGGAGAAGAGGTCAATTCCCTCTTCTGTGTGGCAGTTCCTTAGATATTGGAACACGTGGCTTCCTTCCTTAGCTACCTTAGTTACGTTGGACGTTCGTATTGATCTTTTTCATGCTTTATATTATTTTATTATCTTGTAGTAACCCATTGTAAGCCACCCAGAGTTGCTGGATGACAAGATAGGTGGCCTATAAATGCAGCAAAGAAATAAATAAATATTCTCCAAGAGGAAAAACATCCCAGATCTCGCCTGGGACACAGCAGGCTATTTAAGAGGCCTTTCCTCACCGGAGGAGTTCATTTCACAAACGCAGGAAATAGATCTGTCAGAGGTACCCTGTTGTCCTCCAGCCTCCTTCCCCGGGGAGACTTGATGGTTCCAGAGTAATAGAGGTGTCTTCAAGACTCTGACAGGAAGAGGCACCCAGAGCCAGGCCTTTGCAAATGAATCTGTCATGCCATCCCGGACGGCATTCAAGGTTGATATTGGAAGAGCTTCACAAGGGCTGTCTGGCTGTTGCCCAGGATGTGAGAGCACCTGAGTTACGACAGCAGAAAGAGGGAAGAGCAGAAGAGAAAAGAGATGCAGCAGAAACTGTCAGGGCCAGACTTCAAACCAGACTTCGAACTTAGCTACTTTATTGTTTTCTGCTAGGAGTACAGGAATCTTCCCAGCCTGGTAGCTTTTGCTTGGGAAAGACCAGATAAGCCTTCAAGGCATTTGTAGAGGTGGGCAGGTCCCACCTTTCCCTCGCGTATTGATATAATGTGCTCAGACTAATTCCCCGCTTATGCAGGGGAAATGGCATTCTACCGGTTTGGACCGGTTCAGACGAACCGGTAGTTCCAGTGAACCATTTGGGTCCGCCCGCCCCTACACTAGCCTGTCCTGGGGCTGCAGTAGAAGGTAAGTCTTATAGCTGAAAATGGATGGTTTTGAAATGTTGTGCGCGCACAAAGTGCATGCTCACCGGACCGGTTGTTACACCAGTTGAATCCCACCCCCTGGGCTTATGATGTAAGGAGTTCGGACTATAGGTAGCCCTTGACCGATGACCACGTTTGAGCCCAAAATTTTGGTTACTAAGGAAGACCTTTGTTAAGGGAGTCAGAATGCAGTATTGGCAGATTGGCTCTGCTCATTGCCAGCAGTTCGATTCTGACTCAGCCTTTCGTCCTACAAGGTCAGCAAAACGAGGACCTAGATTGTTGGGAGGCAATAGGCTGACTCTGTAAACAGGTTGACTATAAATATTTGGGGGGACGCGGTGGCTCTAAGATTCTGAGCTTGTCGATCAAAAAGGTTGGCGGTTCATGTCTACTATCCCTTCAGAGGAAATGGTCATCCAAAAATGCATGAATGTGCAGAGATGGATAGCCTAACTAAATTACTAAAAAAAAAACAACCAAGATAGTGACTACTATAAAACTTGGAATTGCTGGTATGAATGATTAAAGAAACGGCAATATTCGACAATTGGCTAAGATATGAAATTATGGAAGACGTGCGTTTAATCATAAAGTATTCTGTGAAATTAAAACATGAAAAGAACTAGAAGGTACTGTAACAAGAGAGATCACGTCAACGTTAGGGGTGAAAAATAATGTGTAACCATTGCTCAACATCTGCTGCAAAATGTATATATGTATGTATGTGTATGTGTATGTGTATGTATATGTGTATGTGTATGTGTGTGTGTGTGTGTGTGTGTGTGTGTATATATATATATATATATATATATATATATATATATATATATATATATATATATATATATATTTGTTTTCTTAAGTTTTTGGTACTTACATGTATGGTGTTCGGCTTGGTTCGGGTATTTTCCCACGTCATTGTAGTTCTTTTAAAGTTGTAGCAACGTTTCAGCAGAATCTCATCTGCCATCATCAGGCTTCTGTATTGTGTCCGTCTGTGGGTCAGACTTTTACAGTGGTTTCAGATTTAAATTTGGGGCAGCCTATTGCTGTGCCAGAATGGTTTTTTCTTCATCCTGATTGGTTGGGAGTCTTGGTCTGTGTTTATTGGTCTCGGAGTTTGCTGTGTTCTGCTTGATGGGTGTCTCTGATATCTTCTGTCTGTTTTTTGGCTCTTTTTGTATCTTGATTGGCTGGCAGCATTGTGTTACTTTAATGGAGGTCTTTAGTGCAGCTTGGCTTCGGGTAAATGGACGGCTATCATTAGTTAGGAAGCTGGGTTTCATCTGGGTGCCTGGTTGGGGTGTGTTTGAGCTGGAGGTTTCAGGGGGAATCTGTTTGTGCCCAGGTGTTTGCCTGGCTTGTGGTGTGGAGATTTTTTTGTTTGTGAGTGCAGGCTTCCAAATGATTGACAGCCTGGTGGAATCATCTCTTCTATTCATGCTTTCTGGTCTTTTTTCAATCTCTATGGCTTCTCTGATGACTCTGTGGCTGGGGTTTTCCATAGTGGCCAGGGTTTTGGTGCCATTGAAGTTGATGCTATGACCTGTGGCTTCCATGTGTTGGACTAGTGAGGAAGTGTGTTCCAGCTTTTTGACTGCATTTTTGTGTTCATCCAGGCGGGTACTTATTCTTCTATTGGTCTGTCCAATGTATGTGGCCGGGCATGATGCACAGGGGATTTCGTATGTGCCTTGATTTTCCAGGTCAATTTTATCTTTGGGGTTGCTAAGGATGGCTGCTATTTTTCTGTCTGTTTTGAAGGCAGTCCTGATGTGATGTCTGTGTAGTACCTTACTAATTTTGTCTGTAGTACCTTATTTGTTTATATGTTTGTTTTTTTAAATGTTTTAAATATATGAATCTTAAATAAACTTTATTTTAAAAAAATTTTTAAAAAAGAAAGGTTGGCAATTCCGTGGTTCAAATCCCTAGCGTTGCGTAAGGGAATGAGTTCCCGTTCCTTGTCCTAGCTTCTGCCAACCTAACAGTTCGAAAGCATGTAAAAAATGCAAGTAGAAAAATAGGGACCCCTTTGATGGGAAGGTAACAGCGTCCCATGTGCCCTTCGGTGTTTAGTCACGCCGGCCACATGATCACGGAGACGTCTTCGGACAGTGCTGGCTCTTTGGCTTTGTAACAGAGATGAGCACCGCCCCCTAGAGCCAGAAATGATTAGCACATATGGGCAAGGGAAACCTTTATCTTATAAACAGTTTGACAGTGTTGTGGGGATTAGTTAGTTAGCAGAGTGATAGCATGGAGGAGCGGAAAATGGCCAACTTTTGGCCAACTGGCTAAACTTGAGTTTGAATTAGCTTGAATTTGTTCAGGGTCCTTTATTCTAAAACCACCCAGATGTTGGAAGCGGGATGGGAGAAGTCGGTTAACAGATGCTGACTGAACATTTTGCGATATCACACTGGCTTTGCACCTCAGAGCGAGAACCCACTGCTCTGCCTTGCCTGCTGTCAAAAGATGGTTAGATCAGGGCCTCACTTGTTACAGACTGCAAACACACACACACGCACACACACACACCTCCCCCAACCCTTATCATAGATTAGCTTGAATTTGGCTAGCGGTCAAGCTTCCCTGCTGCCACCAGTACTGTGCAACAGACCAGAAGGAAACCAGGTTTATATAGTCAACTCGGTCAATTTGCATTTCTCTCCCCCAGGAGGGAAGTTAAAATGGGAAACAGTTCAGAACAGAGCCAGCCTATTCTGAGTGGGTTATGTCACTGTTGGTTTTTCTTGCACAAGCATCATTCATTTTTAATTGGGTATAATACCCGCGCACACTCTCATGTTCCGCGCAGCAGGAGAGCGAGCAATGGAATATTTATAAAGTGCATGGATGCCTTTCAGCGGGTCATTTTGGAGAACAGTGAAGTCTCTCTCCTCCACGCCTGGAACCTCCAATCTGCTTGGGAACTCGGTTTTCAACCTACAACAGACAAACACACTCACCCGTTCCAAAAGAAGAGAATATCCATAGCTCGGGGTAGAACAGTGGAGTCCTTGATGCCCTCTTGTGCTTGGTTGGTTGTTGGTATGTGTTCCATTGCCTGAGTAGGTAATGTCATCGGTGGAAGGGAGTGTAGAGTTTGTTTCTTGTTTTATATATAGTAGCTTGCCCTGCCAGTTTTACCCTCTTTGATTAGGGTATGGTTTTTCTGCAGAATTGTTTAATCTCTGCTTATCTGGGTGTTGGCCTCTGGCAGACATGTCTGGAGTGCTTTTTGTTCTCTGCACTTTGTTGTATGCTTGCAACAGTGGTGAATTTCCAAATTTTTCCCTACCGGTGTGCGCGCATGTGCCTAAGGCACGCTTCGCGTGCATGCACAGGACTCAAATACTGACCTCTGTCAAGGCTGGATAGCTGCCTGAAGTATTTTTTTTAAGCTCAGCTGAGGTGTGGCAATAGCGCGAATCAGCTAAGCTTCATGTGCAGGTGTGTGCGGCACAAATACAGAGCTCTGTCAAACCTATTGAATGGCCTGGAGTGTTTTTAAGCTCAGCTGAGGCACAGCGATCCACTCTGCCGCATGAATCAACTGTGCTAAAAAAAAACACCAAAGAAATATATGAGAGGTAACGGTGGGGGTGGGGGCAGGGCCAGCAAGAGATGGTATTTGCCAGTCAAAATTTTTGCTATCCGTATGCCAGAACTGGTCCGAACTGGCCGAATACCACATCTGCTTGCAAACCTTTCATTGCCTGATTAGGTCATGTCATCAGTACAAGAGAGTGTGGGGTTTGCTCCGTGTTTTATATACAGTAGCTTGCCCTGGCATCTGGTTTTGTGCTTGGTTATTTTCTTGATTAGATGTTTTCTACTTCACTGTTTGTCTGGTGTTAATCCCTGCTTATCTGGGTGTTGGCTGCTGGAAAGGGATGTGTTCTGGCCTTTTTTGTTTCCTTCTTAGCTTTGTTATTGAGCGGTGTGTAAATATGCTTCATCTCTACGTGCCTGTTGATGGCTTCATGGATGATAGGCAGAAGATTAGTGGTGCAGAAGTACAAATACCAACAACATCTCTTAAATATCACAACAAATGCCAGACTCATAGTTTCAACTGGGAAACTGGGAGCCATCCTAGAGATGAAGCCAAATCTCAGAACACCAGGAGATTCCTGGAAGCCTGGCATTCAAATACCAGCCAAAAATAGACACTGCTCTTCCTCACTCGAGATTCACAGCGTCTTTATAAGCATCACTCAGCTGTCTTTAGGGTGACCAAAAGCCTGTTGTTACTACCATGATACCACCAGTTCTTGGTTGACTGTCTCAAGAAGACCACATAAATTACCGGGAGGAAATGACTCAAGCAATGGGGAACTGTTTCTTGGGGCACCCTAGGCCAGGAGTAGAGAACTGATGCCCCTCTAGATGTTTCTCGTTCTCCAGTTCCATCGTGTCTTTTCCAGCCTGGTTGCCCCTGCTTGAATTGATGGTCCAGGAACATCTGGAAGAGGTCCAAAGTCTTGTATCGCTGCCACAGTCAGAAAGTGTGCTGTAGCTGTCCCCCCTAAAATAAGCTAATGCAGTTCTAGGCGATAGTAGTGCTACATCCGTGTAGAATACTGCGTCCAGTTCTGGTCACCATAAATCAGAACAGACGTTGAGACCAGTGATGGGATTCAAATATTTTTACCACCGGTTCAGTGAGCGTGGCTTGGTGGGCGCGCTTTGCACGCGGGCACACACTTTTTTCATGGGTGCGCGCACCAAATGTGCCCTTTGCACAGGCACAGAGGCATTTGTGCAGGCGCAGAAGCGTTCTAACTCACCTCCTGCAAGCCTGCACAATCCCGGTCGCTTCAGCAACTGCCGCACGGCACTATTCTGTGCCGCGTAAAGCAGCTGTGCTACAAATTCAGCGGATAAAGGTGATATGGAAGCCCGGGCGGGTGGGTAGGCCCAACAGCAGAACGGTGGAGAGAACTGGGTCATTCTCCCCTCTGCTCATCATTGCTAGCGGCTCGGCAGAACCGGGCCAAACCGGTAGAATACCACCACCGGTTGAGACCCTAGAAAAGAGGCACAGAGAAGAGCAACCAAGAAGAACAAGGTCCTGGAAGTAGACCCATATGATGGTTGAGGGAACTTGGCGTGTCTCGTATAATGAAGAGAAGGATTAGGAGTGACATGAGAGCAGTCTTCCAATATCGGAGGGCGGCTGCCACAAAGAACAATCCGTTCTCCAAAGCACCTGAAGGCACATCAAGAAGCCGCAGATGGAAACTCATCAAGGAGAGAGGCAACCCTGGAAAACTCAGGAGAAACTTCCTGACGGTGAGGAACAATCAATCATTGGAACGACTTGTCTCCAGAAGTTGTAAATACTCCCAACACTGGAAGTTTTCAAGAAGAGACTGGACAGCCATTTCTCTGGAGTGGGATAGGGTTTCTTGCTTGAGCAGGAGGTTGGACTAGAAGACCTCTAAGGACCCTTCCAACCCTCTTCTTCTATGTTCTAATCTTGTATCTAATAGTCCAAGCACAAGATGAGCATCGAGGCATCTGAACCTTAGACTGACACCTGGCTTCCGTTGCTTTGTTCCTCAAGACCCATTAGACCATTAATAGAAGAAGTCCACACATTGAAATGAAGCATGGCCACAATATTCTACTCTTCCTTCTTCAGCGTGGGGTGGAGTCACCGAGATGATACACAACCTTAATATGTGGTTACGGTCCCTTATCCCCCTGTTCCTTCACCCTTGCCCTGTAGGCTTGGAAAAGGAACATTAATACGTCCCCTTAAATGATGCTTTCTCCTTTCGCTTGGTTATTGAGATGGGAAAAGAGGATATAACCTTCTCTCCTCTAAAACTTAGAACCTCATTTAAGACCCAGTTGGGTCTAGTCTAGTGGTTAAAGCACCGGGCTAGAAAGAAGGAGACTTTGAGTTCAAGTCCTCTCTTAGGCATAGAAGCTGGCTGGGTGATTTTGAACTAATCACCAGGAGACAGTGAGTTCTAGTCCCGCCTTAAGTATAGTCAGCTGGATGACTTTGGGCCAATCACCAGGAGGTGGTGAATTCTAGTCCCGCCTTAAGTATGGAAGTCAGCTGGGTGACTTTGACCCATCACCAGGAGATGGTGAGTTCTAGTCCTGCCTTAATTATGGAAGTCAGCTGTGTGACTTTGGGCTCAATCATCAGGAAACTGGGAGTTCTAGACCCACCTTAAGTGTGAAAGCCGCCTCGGGCCAATCACCCGGAGATGGTGAGTTCTAGTCCTGCCTTAATTATGGAAGGCAGCGGGGTGACTTTGGGCCAATCACCAGGAGATGGTGAGTTCTAGTCACACCTTAAACATGAAAGCTGGCTGGGTGACTTTGGGCCAATCACCCGGAGACGGTGAGTTCCAATCCCGCCTTAAGTATGGAAGTTGTCTGGGTGGTTTTGAGTGAGTCCCTCTATCTCTGTGGTTGTAAGTCGAGCGCTACCTGTACAAAAATTAGAGGTGATAAATTGGTCATATGATATCTATCCTAAAGTCACTTTAGCAGGGCTGACCATTAAACGAACGTGAACCGCTCAGGGAAGGAACTGAACACGGGTGCAAAACTCCACAGGCGGCCAAGGTGGCTTTGTAAGACACCTGTCGTCCATTTTAGCTCCTGCTTTTTTCCTCCCTCTCTGCGAATTACCAAATTCCAGGGGCCGCACGTGTGGCTATTTCTCAGCGTGCGTGCAAAATGTCAGATTGCAGGAATTAAAAATGTAAATGACGGCATCTAATTAACCAGTTGACAGCGGAGCGCAGCTGCCGGTGATAGTGAGTGATTACCTTCTGCAAATCCTGTCCTCCATGGCCCAAACGTACTTAAAAGCCAGGGAGAAGCGGGGGGGACACCCCTCCCCAAATGACAGTCTCCTGAAGACGCCCAGGTCTCTGCGCGTAAATCTTCACACTGCATGAAGGTGGTTTCAAAGGCCTCTTGGCTACCGTGAGGTGTTGCAACTCAGACCAGACACCGACTGAATTCTCAAGCCTGCTTATCAAAGTTTCTCTGATTTCTGTACAGGTGAGCTCTCCACTTACGACCAAAAGTGGGACTGGAATTTTCATGGTGAAGCAAGGCAGGTGTTAAGGGAGCAGGGCCCCGATTGGATGACCCTTTTTTGCCACGGTCGTTCAGGGTCTCCCCACAATTGTTATGTGAATCATATGGTTGTTAAGGGAATTGACTTCGCCTGGGAAAGGCCGCAGATGGAGATCACATCACCCCACGAGGCTACAACCATCGTAGATACACGCTAGTTGTCAATTTGTCTGAATGTTGATCACACGATGTGGGGTTTTCTGTGAGTGGTACGGTGGCCTAGAGGTGGAGCTCTGGCCTCACCATCAGGAGACTGTGAGTTCGATCCTAGGTAGAGGCAGATATTTTTCTCTCTCTGGGCACGATGAGAATAGATTTGCCGAACAAAACTCCACATCAGCGACAAGAAAGGCATCCGGCCAGTAAACACTCAACTCCATTCAGTTGCCCAGACTCCACCCCGATGCAAGGGGTTATGAGGTCCTTAAAAGGAGATGATGAGGTGGGGATTCTGTCACAGTTGTAAGGGCAAGAAACTGGTCGTGAGTCACTTTTCACAGCGCCATTGTAACTTTGAATGCCAACTAAATAAACTGTTGTAAGTCAAGGACTATCGGTGGTAGCTTCTTGCCTTGAGAAGTACCGGGGTAGCTCTCGACGTACGACCACAATGGAGCCCGAAACTTCTACGTTCATACTTACACTTGTTTTCCGCATACATGCTTGACAGACTAAATTAAATAAAGAAAACTAAGATGATTAAAGACAAAAGCATATGAAGAATGGTTGTGGGATTTGGGTTCGGCTAGTCCAGAGAAAAGAAGGACTAGCGGGGGACCTAGAGCAGTCTTCCAATATTTGAGGGGCTGCCACAAAGAAGAGGGGGGGGTCAACTTGTTTTCCAAAGCACCCAAAGGCAGGATAAGAAACAATGGATGGAGAACAATTAAACAATTAAACAAGTGGAACTGCTTGCCTCGTGGTGAATTCTCCAACACTGGAAGTTTTAAAGAAAAGATTGGATAACCCTTTGTCTGAAGGGATATAGGATCACTTGCTTGAGCATAGGGTTGGACTAGAAGACCTCCAAGGTCCCTTCCAACTCCGTTATTCTGTTATTTTTACATCTAGCCTGGTTTTTTTTTGTTAACGGGGTTCTCACTCTTTTTGCTTTATTCCCCTCCAGGTATTACTCAGATATCGGCAAGATGCCAGCGATTAGCGACCAGGATATGAATGCTTATCTAGCCGAGCAGTCGCGCATGCACATGAATGAGTTCAACACTATGAGCGCACTCTCCGAGATCTACTCGTATGTGGGCAAGTACAGCGAAGAGGTGAGCCTGGGGCGGTGAGGGCCGCGTGTGCCAATGGGTGAACTAACCTTTAGTTGTATCCTTCAGCCCGTTTTACGGATTTCTTAAGACTCGGGGGGCGGGGAGTAAAAACAAATTTGGGTTTTGCAATTGGTGTATCCTTTGATGACGAGCATACATGCCTGCAAATCATTCCATGGAGTCATCCAGAATAGTGTTTCTCTACCTCACCAATTTAAATGGGGGGGACGGGACTTAACATGGCTGCCTGGGGGAATTCTGGGAGTTGAAGTCTCCCCAACTTAAAGTCGCCATGGATGAGAAACACTGATCTATACCATAAGAATTGGAAGGGACCTTGAGGAGCATCGAGTCTGTCTATATGTTGGTTGGTTGGATGGATGGATGGATGGATGGATGGATGGATGGATGGATGGATGGATGGATCATGGATGGATGGGTGGGTGGATGATGGATGGATGGATCATGGATGGATGGGTGGGTGGATGATGGATGGATGGATGATGGATGGATGGATGATGGATGGATGGATGGATGGATCATGGATGGATGGGTGGGTGGATCATGGATGGATGGATCATGGATAGATGGATGGATCATGGATGGATGGATGGATCATGGATGGATGGGTGGGTGGATCATGGATGGATGGATGATGGATGGATGGATGATGGATGGATAGATCATGGATGGATGGATCATGGATGGATGGGTGGATCATGGATGGATGGTAGATGGATGGATGGGTGGATCATGGAGGGAGGGAGGGAGGGAGGGAGGGAGGGAGGAAGGAAGGAAGGAAGGAAGGAAGGAAGGAAGGAAGGAAGGAAGGAAGGCAGGCTTGGAATTTTGGGTGTATGTATGTAAGTAGGGAGGGAGGGAGGGAGGGAGGGAGGGAGGGAGGTATGGAAGGATGAATAGATGGTTGATTGGTCTGGAATTTAGGATGGATGGATGAATGGTTGGATAGATGGATGGATGGATGGAAGGAAGGAAGGAAGGAGGGAAGGAAGGAAGGAAGGCCTGGGATTTTGGATGTATGTATGCATGTATGTATGTAGGGAGGGAGGAAGGGATAGTTGATTGATTGGTCTGATATTTAGGATAGAGGGATGGATGGATGGATGGAGGAATTGTTGGATAGATAGACGGAAGGAAGGCCTGGAATTTTGGATGTATGTATGTATGTATATAGGTAGGTAGGTAGGTATTATGTATACCTCTTAGAGAGTTGTGGTAGCACAGTGGTTAGAAAGCAGTGTTGCAGGCTAGTACTGCTGACTGCCAGCAATTTGATCCTGACCAGTTCCAGGTTAACTCAGCCCTCCATCTTTCCGAGGTGGGTAAAATGAGGACCCAGATTGTTGGGGGCAATATGCTGACTCTGTAACCCGCTTAGAGAGGGCTGTAAAGCACTGTGGAGCGGTATATAAGTCTAAGGGCTCTTGCTATTGCTGTTCATCCCTACTTAATTGGATTGCAGTTCACTTCAATAGATCAGTCATGACTGCATGTTTAAGCACTTGCCCAAAAGCTAAATTTAAATAATGTTACCATTGGTCAAGGGTTCTGTATAGTGTGTGTGTGTGTGTGTGTGTGTGTGTGTGTGTGTGTGTGTTATTTTGACAGTTTAGTATATTCTGTGAACCCAGCACATTGGGTCAGGGTGTGATTTAATCTGTTTTTCCTACCACCAAAATGAACTCACGCAGACCAGGTCAAGCGTGTTAGAGATGAGCAGGATGACCATAAGCTAAATGAGCAAACTAGGTTTGCAAAACCCAGGAAGCAGGCCAACTTTGTCCAAACACCCGCCTTCAACCTTGCTGCAAATGTAGCTAAAGTGAAACGCCATGATCTGTTTTGTTGATGAACCGCTTGTGAGAACATAACGATTCTAGGCTGGTTCCTCTCTTGACTCCTCCTTCAGGTTCTGCTTCTCCTACAGCAATGATGGCGAACCTTTTGGTTGTGGTGTGCCTAAAGCACACATGGGTGCTGGCACCCACAATACAATGTGCCTCACCCCCCGTGCATGCACGCACAACACCTCCAACCCCGCCCCTTTACCTGCACTGCACATGCACGCACCTCCCAGCTGATTTTCAGCCTGTTTGAGGCCCTTTTGGCTCTCCCGGAGGCTCAAAGGAAGCCTCTGCAGCCTCAGGAGGCCGTTTCGACATGTCCGGTATTTCCGGAAGGCCCATTTTTCAGCCTCCCGAGGCTGCAAAGGCTTCCTTCGAGCCTCCGGGAGGGCAAAAACAGCCTCAAATGGGCCGAAAATCAGCCGGGAGGTGCACGCATGCGCAGTGCATGTAAGTTTGGCTGGGGTTCGCGCGCCATAGGTTCGCCATCACGGCCCTCCAAGCTTACCCTTATGGGTACCTTTAAGAGAGATCGTGTTGAAGACCTTCCCATTTTTCTCTCTCTCCTTTCTCCGTTCCTCACAGATCCTTGGAGCCCTCAGTCAGGACGACCAAGCCGGAAAGCAGAAGCTTACCTACAAACTTGAACAAGTTATAACCCTCATGAGCATAGACAGCTGAGAACTTGCCCCACTTAGAGGGACTTTCCAGGAGGGATCGACACAAAACAAATGAACAAAAAAAGAACTTTCACACACACACACACACACACACACACACACAAATACAAAAAAAAAACCAAGCCGTGCCTCAGTTCAGTTTTCATCAAGTGCAAGTTTCCAACTGGCTGCCAAGGAGAGTTGCCAGAAGACGCCTAGACGTCTCTGAGCCTCACCTGCTGGACCTACCAACACCAAGGAACTGGTCCTCCAGGATTTTGAGGGACCTCTTCACAAGAAGGACTCCCCGAAGACAGGGAGGGTTCAGGGTGGAGTCCCTTGCAGGTTCCTCCTTGGTGGCAACCAGAATGTACCACTGCCTGCTCCATTGAAACCGAGCAGGAGTAACGTTGGGGTTCACCTCCATCATGCTTTGCTGCTTTGAGGGCACGCCCTCCACGGGCTGAGAGGAGGCCCGGGGGTTCATTCAGAAGCTGCGCCAAGGGAGAAGTTGCTCTCTTGCCCTCGGAAGTCCCACCGTTGTGGTTGCGGGGAGGAAAAAAACAAACCAAGAAAAACAATGGCTGCCTCTCCTCGATCTTTGTCCTCACGAAGAGGAACCAGGAGGAACATCATGGAAAGAAAGGCCCTCGGGGACCTGTGAACCAAGAGGACTGTCCACCAATCTCTGGAGATTGGGTGGAGAAGGGAAGTCTGCCTTTTTCTCTCTTCCCCTCTTCTGATTTTCATTCGGTTTCCTTTTTTTGGTTGGGTTGGGTTGGGTTGGGTTTGGTTTGGTTTGGTCAATCATGGTTACTTTCGTTGTCGTGGAAAGAGAACTGCTCTCCCAAGCTTGAGTCATCTATGTGTCCCCACCTGTTCCTTCTCTGGTTACTAAGCAAGGGGTCTTCAAACTTGGCAGGTTTTAAGACTTGTGGCCTTCAACTCCCAGAATTCCTGAGCCAACATGACTGGAGGAGGAATTCTGGGAGTTGAAGTCCGCAAGTGTAAATGCTGTCAAGTTTGAAGACCTCTTGAGTTACCTACTTGAACAAGCCCTCCAGATCCTTTGCTTCCTCTTCCAAAACCAGCCATGGTGTATTTGCTGAGGGAAAGTCAACTCAAGTCGTGGCCTCTCCCTGAAGACCCTTTCCAAAGCGTAACTCCTGTTTTCTCTCTGGATCGCCTTCCTCAACCACAAGAGCACAGCCAAGACCCAGAAATAAGAACCGGCATTGGAGATAACGTAGAGATCCTAGGACGGAATTGGAGGGCGGGGAGGTGAAGATAAGAGTTTCTTCTTGTGAGTCATCAGGGACGTGGTGGCTCAGTGGCTAAGACGCTGAGCTTGTCGATCAGAAAGGTTGGTAGTTCGGCGGTTCGAATCCCTAGTGCCGCGTAATGGAGTGAGCTCCCGTTATTTGTCCCAGCTTCTGCTAACCTAGCAGTTTGGAAGCACGTAAAAAATGCAAGTAGGAAAATAGGGACCCCTTTGGTGGGAAGGGAACAGCGTTCCATGCGCCTTCGAAGGCGTTTAGTCCTGCCGGCCACATGACCACGGAGACGTGTCTTCGGACAGCGCTGGCTCTTCTTCGGCTTTGTAATGGAGATGAGCACCGCCCCCTAGAGCTGGAAACGACTAGCACGTAGGTGCGAGGGGAACCTTTGCCTTATTGTGAGTCATTGGCAGGCATTTTTGGGTTGCGTTTCCCAACAAAATGGAAAGTTACAAAGGCCATAATATCATCTACCCAATTTGCTGCCAGATCTTTCTCTGTGAAGGCATCATTACAGCTAGAATAAATCAATCAATTAGAATAGAGCTGAAAGGGACCTTTGAGGTCTTCTAGCCCGCCCACCCCTACTCAAGCCAGGAGATCCTATATCACTTCAGACAAGTGGCTGTCCAGTCCTTTCTTTAAAAACTCCAGTGATGAAGCATCTACAGTTTCTAATGGCAAGTTGTTCCCCTGGTTAATTGTCCTACCTGTTAGGAAGTTTCTCCTTAATTCTGGGTTGCTTCTCTCCTTCTCTCCTTAGTTTCTATCCCTTGTTTCTTGTCCTGCCCTCTTGTTCTTTGGGAAATAAATTGACCTCCCCTCCTCTTTGTGGCAGCCCCTCCATTATTGGACTACTACTATCATGCCTTCTTTTCTCTAGACCAGCCAAATCCACTTCCTGCAGCCGTTCTTCGTATGTTTTGGTCTCCAGGCTCTTCGATGATTAGGTCTCATCTCAAGTGCTCTTCTCTGCCCTTGTTCCAAAGTCAGTTTGGACACATGAATTTGTCCACCTCCCCCCCAGTCAAACCCATGAGTGGATTTTTCACGAGTGGATGATAAGGGGGGAAATCGGGAAGGTCTCCCTCCTCAAAATCTGTAGGGCTTTTGCAGATTTATCCTTGACACCACGTGAAGGACAGTAGAATCGGTGAACTTTGTCTTGGCTTCGTTCTCAAGAGGGGTTCATAGATGCTGGTTGTAACCAGGGTGGGATTCAGCCGGTTTAGGACGGTTCGGGCGAAAACTGGAAGTTAAACTTACATCCGGTTTGCCGAATCGGTCGTTGAACTGACCGGCTGGCCCCGCCCACTCCACCCCCACCGCTCCCAGGAGTTTCCATGGGGGCCTGTTTTGGCTCTGGGAGGGAGAAAATGGGCCTTTTGGAATCCCGTTTCCAGCTTCCGGAGGGCCTCCAGACTCTGGGGGAGGCTGTTTTTGCTCTCCCAGAGGCCCGAGGGAAGCCTCCGGACTCCGGGGAAGGTGAAAAACAGCCCTCCCAGAAGTTCTGGTAGGCCACGCCCACCGTGGCCACGCTTACCCACCAACCAGGCAGCAAACCGGTTGCTGGGATTTTTGAGTCCCACCTCTGGTTGTGAACCCCACAATCAAGGTCCTGTCCCCCTTCTATGTCTCAGCCCTTCGAGATAGTACAGACTTTGGCCTCAAAGATACGCATCACTAACGCTATTCCAGAGAGTCCTTGACTTACGACAGTTCATTTAGTGACCGTTTGAAGTTATGATGGCACTGGGGAAAGAAAAAAGGGACTTTACAACCGTTTTTACGACACTGAGGACCATGGCAGCCTCCCCTTAGTCACGTAATCAAAATTGAACCGCTTGGCAACGGGTTCATATTTAGGATGGCTTACAGCATCCCAGGGGTCACATGATCCCCCTTTTGCGACCTTCTGACAAGCCGGGAAGCCCCGATTCACTTAACAAGCGTGGGACTAATGGAACAGGGGCAGCGGTTCGCTTAACAAGGGTAGCGAGAACCGTCATGACGTGGGGCGAAACTCGCTTCACAAAAGGTCCCAGCTTAGCAGCATAGATTTTGGGCTCCGTTAACGGTCGTAAGTCAAGGACTCTCTGGGCGATGAAAGGGAAGCCAGAGAAGGAATTGCAGAGAGATCCACCTTGGAAGAGGGAGGGATAAACGGGTGAAGGAAGCATCCGCGGAGAAGAATGTGTGGAGAAAACAAAACCCCAACTGACGGAGGGCAGCTCTTGAGAGAATGACAGGACAGAACAAGGCCTCTCCCAAAAGGTAGTTTTAAAACCGCCGTTTGGGGTCTCCGAGTTTGGGATTCGTACAGAGTCCACTTTTTATTTCAACTTCGAACACCTCAAGGGAACAGGCAGAAGAACGCGATTCCCACGAAATGGTCAGAATATAGGAAGGAGTTGGACTCTCTCCCATCTCTTCGGAGTTTTTTTTTTCACTCCTTTCTTTTTTTTTTCTCATTGGACCTGGGAGATGCAAACAAATCTTCCTTAGGGCTTGTTTTATTTCTGGGTCTTAGGCAGGATTGAGATTGTCTCTTAAGGAATCCTTTTTTGAATGAGGGAATATATGGCTTTCTCTGTTCACATTTCTGATTTCTAATTCCTTCCTTCCCTTCTTCCTTTCTCTCTTTATTTTCCCTTTTCCCCTTTACCTTTCTCATTTATCTCCTCCCTCCCTCCCTTTCTTCCTTTCCCTTCCTTCCTTCTCCATCCCCTTCTTTATGTCCCTTTTCTCTCCTTCCTTTCTTCCATTTTCCTTCATTCCTTTCTTCCCTCCCTTCCCCCTTCTTTTACCTTCATTTCTTTCTCTCCTCCCTCTCTCCCTTTCTTCCTTCTTCTCTACTTCCTTCCTCCTCTTATTTACATCTCTTATTTCTTTCCCTCCCTGCTTTCTTTTACCTTTATTCTTTCTCTCCTTCCTTCTTTCCACCCACCCATCCTTCCTCCCTTTCTTCCTTCTTCTCTACTTCCTTCCTCCTCTTATTTACATCTCTTATTTCTTTCCCTCCCTGCTTTCTTTTACCTTTATTCTTTCTCTCCTTCCTTCTTTCCACCCACCCATCCTTCCTCCCTTTCTTCCTTCTTCTCTACTTCCTTCCTCCTCTTATTTACATCTCTTATTTCTTTCCCTCCCTGCTTTCTTTTACTTTTATTCTTTTCTCTCCTTCCTTCTTCCCATCCACCCATCCTTCCTCCCTTCCTTCCTTCTTCTCGACTTACTTCCTCCTCTTATTTACCTCTCCCTCCCTCCCTTCTTTCCTCTCATTTCCATCTCCCTTCCTTCCCTCCTTCCCTCCCTCCTCTCATTCCCACTCCTTCCTTCCTTCCTTCCTCAAAACAATTCTGATTTGATCCTGGAAAACACCTCACACTTCTCTGTGCCAACAGTATCAGTTCTAAACTAGCTGTGATCAAATAACTCCGTTCCTGAATTCAGTGTTCAACAACATCTTTCTCTAATGTTCTGACACATTTTTCTACAAATTCTGCTGAGCTTTGACTCCCTAACAGCAGAGGTGGTATTCAGCCGGTTAGGAGCAGTTCTGGCGTACTGGTAGTGAAAATTTTGACTGGTTTTGAGAACCGGCTAACACCACCTCTGGCATGCGCACACATAGAACCATGCATAGAACCAGTAGGAAAAATTTGGAAGCCCACCACTGCCTAACAGTGCATTTTGGTTTGACTCAAGCCATCTAAAGTGCCGTCTCCATCCCCAAAAAATCCAGAACTCTGGGAAATTTAGCAAACTTTAGACAGATTTGATTGCTGTAACATGGAAACCTGGCAGGAATGTGAGAGAAATCCCCGTTATTCACCTCCACCCTCCCTGCTTATTATCACAAGTAGTCCTCAACTTGTAACCGTTCGTTTAGTGGCCGTTCAAAGTTACAACAGGCCTGAAAAAAAAAGTGATGTAGGGCCACTTTTCACACTTTACGACCGTTGCAGCCTCCCCTATGGGTCAGGCGATCAAAATTCAGATGCGCAGCAACCGCATTTATGACGGTTGCCGTGTTTTGGGGTCACCTGATCCCCTTTTGCGACCTTCTGATGAACAAAGTCCATGGGGGACGCCAAATTCACTTAACAACCATGTTGCTAACTGAACCACTGCAGTGAGTCACTTAACAGCTGTGGCGGTAAAATGTGGTAAAATGGGGCAAGCCTCCATTTGATGACAGTCTCGCTTAGCGGCACAAATGTTGGGCTCAGTCGTCGTAAGTCGAGGACTACCTGTGTGAGAAATGTTACATTCAATAGATCAGCTATTAATTCTGGATGTGTTTGTACAACATGCTGAACCTGGTTGTTTAAAAATTTAGCAACCCTGTTCAAACGTCTTGGTTCATTTTTTAATTTTCATTTTGGAACGTTCTCGTGTGGTTTACTGCCTTGCCATTGGGTGGTTTATGGTTTATTGTACAATGTGAAGCTAGAAGTTGGGGCAGTTCAGTAACTGGGTTTAATATGTCGTGGGAAACTTATTGTTGTTTCAGAGAGTGACAGGGGGGTCACACAGCTTCCTCGGAGTGTGAGACCGAATCCATATTCTGTCTTCGCAACCATACTTGGAAACGATAGCATAACCACATGAGCTAAGCCACCTGGACCCAAAACAAACCAAGATCAACCCTAACCAAGTTTACCATGGTATAGGAACGGAGATGATTGATCCATAAAGACCCTGATGTTATGTGTGTTACTTAATCACATCCCACGTGGTTGGCTTAAGGGCTCAATCCAGACATTTTCAAGCACCAGATAAAACTTTGGGTTCCATCCTATACCGAATAGAGAAAACAAAACTTTCTTGAAGCTGGTTTTCGTCACATTTGCTAAGGATTCTGGGCAGTGGTGGGATGCAACCGGTGTAACAACTGGTTTGATGAGCACACACTTTGCACACGCGCACAAAGCGATTGAAAACCGGCCGTTTTCGGCTCTAAAACTTACCTTCTGCTGCAGCCCCGGTGAGTAAAACAGCTGAGGCGCAGCAAAACCAATGTGCCATGCGAATCAGCTGGGGTGCAAAACACAGAAATAAAGGACAGACTAGAGCAAGGGTGTCCAACCTTGGCAACTTTAAGACTTGTGGACTTCAACTCCCAGAATTCCTCAGCCAGCTTTGCTGGCTGAGGAATTCTGGGAGTTGAAGTCCACAAGTCTTAAAGTGCCAAGGTTGGACACCCTAGACTAGAGCAGAGCCAACTGATTGCAGGAACAACCGGGTCGCTTGAACCGGTCTGAACCGGCTGAATCCCACCCCTGATTCTGGGATGCAGTTCTGAATTCCAAAGGCAATTTTATTTTTGGTGCCCAAGATCTTCCCACCCCGAAGAAATCCTGATTATTATCATTATTATTATTATTTCCCGCATTATGACTTCCATGGTTTCTAAAGTGCCATTTCCCTGGTGTTTTTTTTTTTTTAATGCATGGCGTTAAAAGAGCTATGAACGGTAATTTTTACAAAGACTTGCAGAAACGACAGGAAATGCAAATACTACTTTGCCATCCTGGGCAGAATTTTGAGCCAATGTTACAGGTAGTCTTCGACTTACAACAAGTTGCATACGCGGTGGAAAAAATTTACTTCTGACGGGTTCCTCGCACTTACGATGATCACTGCGTCCTCGTGGTCACATCGTCAAAATTCGGGCTCTCGACAACCAGCATGTATTTTCGACGGTTGCAATGTCCAGAGGTGCCACGTGATGGCCATTTGACAACATTCCCGGCCAGCTTCACTGAACGACCACATGATTCGTTTAACAATTGCGCTGCTTCACTTAACGGCCGTGGCCAAAAAGGTGCAACTCACATCACCATCACCTTAGCAACAGAAATTCGGGTGTCTTATAGTCGTAAGTTGAGGACTACCTGTAATTGTTTATGCCAGCGACTGAGCGCCCTGGTGATTTTTAAGTGTGTTTTGATCTCCTGTATGCCAGTGTTTCTCAGCCCTCAGCAACTAAGATGGGTGGACTCCAAGTCCCAGAATTCCCCAGCCAGCACGGAATGGAAGTTGGAGTCCACCCGTCTTCAAGTTTGGTATAGATCAACTTCTGCCTGATTTAGTAAAATTCCTATTTTGAACAGGAAGCATTGGGAGAACATCTCATCTTTATAAGACAGTATTACAAAGACCCACAAAAATAATAATAATTAAAAAAAAAAAAAAAACAATACAGCCTGAATTGCAAATGTCCAGGCTTCAGATTATTGAAGCCCGCTGCTTTTTCTTTCTTTTCCAGTTATTTTTATTTTTATTTTATTTTAACCTAACAATCTGAGTTTTCAAACCCAAACCATATCATGCAAATGATAAGTTCTTTCAAACAGGGCCCGGTTGTTAACTTGGTAGAGCTTCTGTACCTTTGTCATACTTAATTGTATACCTGTGTTTGTAAATATAAGGCATTCCTATTTTGCAGTCCAGAACAGAACAGAACAAAACAAAAAAAAAAAAGCTATTTGTAATATAGAATAAAGTTTATTTAAAAAAAAAAGACAAAAACCAATCCTTTTGTGATGGTGTGACTCCTTCGCTCGAATGTTTCCTTGGCAATAACTGTAGCTGAAAGATGAAGTTTGCCTGAGCCACAGTTCAGGAAAGTGAGGTGGCTTAAGCCATCGTTTGAATCCTCCTCAAGGAACTGAGAGGGAGGGAGGGAAGGAGAATACAAGAAATAGCTGGAGAGCTAGATGTGCGTGTGGGGAGAAATGATAGATGAGAGAGAGACAAATGATAGATGGATGGATAGGATAGATGGATGAGAAGGTAGGTAGGTAGGTAGATAGAATGTGTGTAAAGAGAGAAAGATTAGGTAAAAACAGATGGGTGAATGGAGAGAGAGAGATTAGATAAAGACAGGGATAGGTGGATGGATAGATATAGATAGATAATAGAGACAGACATAAGAGAAATGGAGCTAGATAGATGATGGATGGATGGATGATAGGTAGGTAGAGTGTGTCTATGTACAGTATATGTGTGTGTGTGTGTGTGTATAGATAACAGATAGGTAGTAGATAGATTGATTAGATAAAATGGATGGGTGGATGGAGAGAGAGATTAGATAAAGACGGATGGGTAAATAGATATAGATAGATAATAGAGATGGTCATGAAAGAGATGGAGCTAGATAGATGATGGATGGATGATGGGTAGGTAGAGTGTGTGTATGTATATATGTGTGTATAGATAGATAATATTGATTGGTTAGATAAAAATGGATATGTGGATGGAGAGAGAGATTAGCTAAAGATGGGTGGATGGATAGTTATAGATACTAGACATACATACATAAGAGAAATGGAACTGGATGGATGGATGGATGGATGGATGGATGGATGGATAGGTAGATAGAGTGTATATGTATATATAGTGTGTGTGTATAAATAGATAATAGAGATAGATGATAGATAGATAGATAGATGATAGAGAGATGGATGAATAGATAGATATAGATAGATAGTAAGTAGGTAGATTAGATAAAAAAGGAAGGGTGGATGGAGGGAGAGAGATTAGATAAAGATAGATGGGTGGATGGATAGATATAGATAGTAAGTAGGTAGATTAGATAAAAAAGGAAGGGTGGATGGAGGGAGAGAGATTAGATAAAGATAGATGGGTGGATGGATAGATATAGATAGATAATAGACAGACAGACATAAGAAATGGAGCTATAGATAGGAGAGATGATGGATGGATGGATAGATGGATAATAGGTAGTGTGTGTGTGTGTGTGTGTATGTATGTATGTATGTATATGTGTGTATGGATAGATGATATATAGTATATTGATTAGATGAAAATGAATGGATGGATGAATAGATACAGATAGATCAGACAGATAGACAGACATAAGAGATGAGCTAGACAGGACAGATTAGATGGATGGATGGATGGATGGTTAACAGACAGGAGGATAGAGATCTTCCTGTGGCAAGAAGTGTCTCTCACAGGCACGTAGCACAGCCACCCACGCCTACCAGAGAGTCACCTGCCTGTCTGCTCTTCCAACAACATGATCTGAGGTAGACAATGAACAGGTGTAGCCATTCTCTCTCCCCGCTCCTGCCCCCAGTTTCATCCCAGAAAGACTTCCACCCTCGCTGCTCATTGTTTCTCCGGAGTAGGGAGATGCCTGGCTCAACCAGGGCAAAACAAGCACTCTAAAACAGGGGTCCCCAACCGCCGGTCCGCGGACCGGTACCGGGCCTGAACAAGCCTTACCGGGCGCTGGTTGCTGGGCGCCGCCATCTTTTTGGTAAAAAGCGCTTCTGGTGAGCTTTTCCGGGTAGAAAGCTCACCGGAGCGCTGTTTCGTCATAAAAGATGGCGGCGCAGCTGTGAGCTTTTCCGGGTAGAAAGCCATTTCTACCCGAAAAAGCTCACCAGAAAGCGGCGCCGCTTATTTTTTATGAACAGCGCTTCCGTGACGTCACCGAAGCGCCTTTCGTCATAAAAGATGGCGGCGCCCAGTTGACGCCGGTACCGGGTCGCGGCGCCCAGCTGATGTCGGAACCGGGTCGCGGCGTGAAAAGGTTGGGGATCCCTGCTCTAAAACAAGGCTCTCCCCACCTTGTCAACTTTAAGCCTGGCGGACTTCAACTCCCAGAATTCCCTAGCCAGCCAAAGCAAAGTGAATGGAAAAACCAGATTCACTTAACAACCGCATTCCTGACTTAACAATCACAGCAATTCACTTAAAGTTGTAAAATGGGGCAAAATTCACAATAACTGTCTGGCTTCACAACAGAAATTTGAAGCTCAATTGTGGTCGTAAGTCGAGGACTACTGTATATGAAGATAACTTGAGAGTAGGAGGCAGGGTTGGATTTTACTTTAATTAAAATCATTTTAGCTCCCTTATTCTCCCCTTTATCCTTGCCCTGTTATCTTCCCAGGGTTGACTTTTGTCTTTCTTCCAGCATCTTTGTGAATCTCTTTCTTTCCCTTCCAAATTTCCTCTTTGGCTCCATTTGCAAAACTTCCAACTATCCTTTTTCTCCAGATTTACAAGCTGTTGTGCACCGGCCAAACCAGAAAGCTGAATGCAATAAAGAATATTATTTCCCTTGCTTTTTGTTCTCTACACACATCCTTCTCTCCAAGTGTCTTTCCAATACTTCCATTCAAAGAGCCTTTTAAAGTAAAAGTTAGAGAGAGAAAGAGAGAGAGAGAGAATCAAGAGCTTTTAATCTCAGTTTTCCAGATGTTTTGCCTGGTTGGGTTTCATTTACACTGCCGTCATTTTTCTCCGGTGGGTCATTTTCTTTGTTTTCTCCTTCTTTTTCTGTTTGTCCTGGGGGCTTTTAATGGAAGATTTGTAAACTGTGGGGTGAAAACACAACAGATCACCTTGGCTGTTGTTATTTTCCAGCAGTGGAAAATAATAAAAGGAAAGACATAGAATTAAGAGGGAGGGAGGGGGAAACCATGTAAAATCAGGACATGCAAGCCGGTGGCTTTAATTTAGCCGATGGCTGTGATTAGCTTGGTCCTAGCTTAAAAGTAATACATTCACACAGTAGAAACAAGCAATCCTTGCCTTATGACCACAATGGAGCCCAAATTTTCTATTGCTAAACGAGGCAGCGAATTTTTGTCTCTTTTTACCACCTTTCTTGCCACAGTTCTGACCTTGGCTTCCCCCAAAAGCACAAAACCGGCTCTTTGTCCCGACCAAGCACCTTTTATTAAACGAAGGTGAATTTCTTGCATTCATATTCAGCCAATGGCCTGGCAAACTGTCTTTCAAGGGTCTAATTAGGAGCTCAAACCTTATCTATCTTGGAAAGCTGCCCGGTAAATATTTCCAAACATGGTGCTGACAAGGAAGGACTCAGCACAGAGTCTCTAGGATGCACAGACAGATCTTCACAATGATGGAACGAACGAACAAAGGAATTGTTTCTTGCAAAAGCCCCCTCCCCTTTTGCTCCTCTTTTAATCCCTATGGAAGGGGGCCATGCATCATCCACCTGTGGCCTTACTCCCACGTCCACCCTGAGTTCATAATTGTTATTTCCTTTCGGCAGCTCTGTGCATGTGCAGGCTGGGAACAGGCTCCAGCTGTTCTTCTGCCTCACTGATGTCCAACTCCGAAGGCAGCTGATAACTGTCAGACGTCCCTGGCCCCATCTCTGCCTCCGATGCAGAGCCCTCATCCGAACCTGCCTCAGCCTCCAGGACTAGCCCATGTTCCTCCCCAAACTCCTTGCTGTCCAACTCTGCTGCCAGCTCCGCTAGCCGCAGGTGGGCCACAACACATATAATATCTGAGTTCCAGTTTTTACCCAAAGCGCCCCTTAGCAAACAATGGTTCACTTAATGATGCCGATGTTTGCTTAACAACAGCAGATTCACTTAGTGACTATGGTAATTTGCTTAACAACCATTGCAAAAAAAAACAAAAAACCCAACTACTTGCAAAATCAGGTTGTAAAGAGCCAAGCTGCATCATGGTCTTAAGTCAAGGACTACTTATAGTTGTGGATCAGCTCATCCTTCAATTTTTAATTTTATTTGAAAAAAAATGCACAAGCACTCATTTCATTGTGAAAATTAAAATGTATGAATATTTTGAGGGTCAGCTTATCTGAGGGAGGTGCATTTATATAATATTTTGGTTTAAAAATGGATGGGCTTTCCTGCATATATATAACAGATAATCAGAGTTGGCACGGACCTTGTAGGTCATCTAGTCCAACCCCCTGCCCAAGCGGGAGACCCTACACCATTTCTGACAAATGGCAGTCCAATCTCTTCTTGAAAATCTCAACTGATGGCGCTCCCACAACTTCCGAGGGCAATGCACTCTATCTGTTTTAATATGTTTATTTTGAGGAGTTTGTGCTTATAGTCTCTCTAGATTATGGCAGGTGATAAATATTCTAAAATAAACAAATAAGCATACATTAATCTCTCTTGAATAGGGATAACAAGAATCTTTGTTTATTGAAAGCAGCCCAGGAAATTCTCTCTTAGCAAACATAAAATTTGTGACAAACAGCATATAATAGAAAGTTCAGAGAGTAATTGAAATCTTGATAGCAAATAAGAATGGGCGTTCTGCAACGCCTTGTGCAAGAAACCTTGGCAAAGCTCAGCTTTGATAGTTTTTAACCTAGTATTTCTCAAACTTGACAACTTTAAAATGGGCGGACTTCAACTCCCAGAATTCCCCAGCCAGGATGCTTTAAGAAGGGCGGATTTCATCTCCCAGAATTCCCCAGCCAGGATGCTTTAAGACGGGTGGATTTCAACTCCCACCATCCTCCAGTATGGCTGGCTGGAGAAGTTAAAGTGCACACATTTAAAGTTATCATGGTTAGACAGGCCTGGATTAAGGGATATTTTTTCCTTCTTCTATTGCTTGAGATTTAATTGACAATTTGCCTCCATCCCTGGAGGCTTTGAAGAAGAGGCTTGGGCAGCCATTTGCCTGGAATTGGGGTAGGGTCTTGAGCAGGGGGGATGGATGAGATGACCTCCAAGGTCCCTCCCAGCTCTGTTCCGATTGATTGATGCTTTCCGTTTTGGGCAGAGTTCAGCCAACCGCCCTTTTCTTTTGCAGCCTGCAGGACTCCTTCTTCAATTAAACTTTAGGGCTGAGGCCCTGCTGAGAACAGATGCTCTGATGATAAACAGACACCAGGCAATTAAAAGGACAGGAGGAAGCATTGCCTGGTCTTCGCTTCAAGCCAAAGGCATCCATGAGGAGTTTGAACTGGCACACAAAAGGGGGGGGGGGCAGGGCTTTGCATCACACCAGGGAGACCGCAGGAAAGGTCAAAAAAGTCAAGTTGGCAGCTACGACGGTGCGATTGAAGCTCTCCCTGTGCTCTTTTTCTCAAAGCAACCCGGAGATCGAGAGCACTGGCAATACTGCATTCCCACCACTGTGCTACCACAGATAGTTGATAGATAGCAATAGCCCTTAGGCTTATATGTCGCTTCACAGTGTTTTTACAGCCCCTCCCTAAGCAATTTACAGAGTCAGCCTCTTGCCCCCAACAATCTGGATCCTCCTTAAACCACCTCGGAAGGATGGAAGGCTGAGTCAACTTGGAGCCGGTCAGGATCGAACTGCTGGCAGTGGGCAGAGTTTGCCTGCAATACTGCGCTCTCACCACTGTGCCACCATGGCCCTTCCTTCCTTCCTTCCTTCCTTCCTTCCTTCCTTCCTTCCTTCCTTCCTTCCTTCCTTCCTTCCTTCCTTCCTTCCCTTCCCTTCCCTTCCCTTCCCTTCCTTTCCCTTCCCTTTCCTTTCCTTTCCTTTCCTCACACTTACCAAAAGCCCTTAGACTTATATAATGCTTCACAGTGCTTTACAGCGCTCCCTAAGTCAGCCTATTTCTTCCAACAATCTGGGTCCTCATTTGATCGATCTCAGAAGGACCGAACGCTGAATCGACTTTGAGTTGGTCAGGATTGAACTGCTGGCAGTGGGCAGAGTCGGGAAAGGAAAGAGGAGAGAGGGTAGGAAGAACGAAGAGAAAGAAAGTGAGAAAAGAGAAAGAGAGAGAAAGAGAGAGAAAGAGAGAAAGAGAGAAAGAAAGGGAAAGGAAAGGGGAAAGGGGGAAGGAGGAAGGGAGAGAAAGAAAGTGAGAAAAGAAAAAGAAAGAGAGAGGAGGGAAGGAAAGGGGAGAGAGGGAAGGAGGAAGAGAGAGAAAGAAAGTGAGAAAGGAAAAAGAAAGAGAGGGGGAAAAGGGAGAGAGGGAAGGAGGAAGGGAGAGAAAGAAAGTGAGAAAAGAGAAAGAAAAACAAGGAAAGAGAGAGAAAGAAAGAGAGAGAGTGAGAAAGGGGGAAAGGAAGGGGAGAGGGAGAGGAGGGAGAGAAAGAAAGTGAGAAAAGATAAAGAAAGAGAGAGAGAGAAAGAAAGAGAGAGAGAGAAAGAGGGAAAGGAAAGGGGTGAGGGGGAAGGAGGAAGGGAGAGAAAGAAAGTGAGTAAAGAGAGAGAGAGAAAGAGAGAGAAAGAAAGAAAGAGGGAAAGGAAAGGGGAGAGGGGGAAGGAGGAAGGGAGAGAAAGAAAGTAAGAAAAGAGAAAGAGGAAAAAAGAAAGAGAGAAAGAGAGAGAGAGACAGAAAGAGAAAGAAAGGGAAAGGAAAGGGGAGAGAGGGAAGGAGGAAGGGAGAGAAAGAAAGTGAGAAAAGAAAGAATGAATGAAAGAATGAAAGAAAGAAGAAAAAGAAAGAAGAAAGTGAAAGGAGGAAGGAAGAAAAGAGGAAAGAAAGATTAAAAAGGGAAAAAATAGTGACTGACATTTTTCACTGCAGCAGTATACCCCCAAAAAAATTACAACCTCAACCTTTTTGTGTTACATTTCTAAATATTGCAAGCCACTCCCTTCACAACAAATTCATTCCAACTGGCCATCCTAAAAGTAAAGTTTCATTTTTCTCGGTTTCAAGTACCAAATCCAGGAATGGTTTCCCAAGGGAACTAGAAAACTAGAACCAGAAGTGCTTCTCTCCCCTTACAAGAGGCCATTTTACCATCGAAACCGTGTGTTGGGTGTCCCTTTATCGGATGGGCCCAAATGGAGACAGGACAGCCAGAAAGGATTCCGGCAGTCAGCAGAGGTTGGATTTCACAGCCTTTTAAGGGCCTTTCACCATCTTTACATAATTTTAAGGAAGAAAGAAAGGAGGCTCAGCTTTCTAAACTTAAAATAAAACAGCCGCCCTCAATCCCTCCTTGATTTGGGGCTGATATTTGATGTTCTCCATCACCCCTGACCCAGTACAGATCAAAAGACTAGGAAAAATTTTGGTTGGGTCTGTCTAGTTTAATGAAAAGAAGGACCAGGGGGTGACGTGATAGCAATCTATCAATATCTGGGGGGCTGCCCCAAAGAAGAGGGAGTCAAGCTATTCTCCAAAGCACCAGAAGGCAGGACAAGGAACAACGGATGGAAACCAACCAAGGAGAGAAGCAACTTAGAACTAAGGAGGATTTTCCTGATGGTGAGAACAATTAACCAGTGGAACAACTTGCCTCCAGAAGTTGTGGGTGTTCCAGCACTGGAGGTAACAGAGAACAGATAATCAGAGTTGGAAGGGACCTTGTAGGTCATCTAGTCCAACCCCCCACCCAAGCAGGAGACCCTACACCATTTCTGACAAATGGCAGTCCAATCTCTTCTTGAAAGTCTCAAGTGATGGGGCTCCCACAACTTCCGAGGGCAACTTCTGTTCCATGGGTTGATTGTTCTCACTGTCAGAAAGTTTCTCCTTATTTCCAGGTTGAATCTCTCCTTGATCAGTTTCCATCCGTTATTCCTTGTCTCGTCTTCAGGTGCCTTGGAAAATAGCTTGACCCCCTTTCTCCTCTCTGTGGCAGCCCCTCAAATATTGGAAGACCGCTATCATGTCTCCCCTGGTCCTTCTCTTCACTAGACTAGCCAAGCCCAGTTCCTGCAACCGTTCATTGTATGTTTTAGCCTCCAGTCCCCTAATCATCCTGGTTGCTCTTCTCTTCACTCTTTCTAGAGCCTCAACATCTTTTTTATAATGTGGTGACCAAAACTGGATGCAGGACTCTAGGTGTGGCCTTACTAAGGCTTTATAGAGTGGTATTAGTACCTCCCTTGATCTCGATTATATCCCTCTGTTAATGCAACCTAGGATTGCATTGGCTTTTTGGGCTGCTGCTGCACACAGCTGGCTCCTATTTAGCTGGTTGTCCACTAAGACTCCAAGATCCCTCTCCCAGTTACTGCTATTGAGCCTGGTTTGATTTTTCTTGCCTAAGTATAGGACTTTACTTTTCTCTACATTGAGGTTCATTTTGTTAGAGAGGGTCCAGAGTTCTAGTCTGTCAAGATCCGTGTTTAAGAAGAGTGTTTAAGGGTGTTTAAGAAGAGGTTGGACAACCATTTGTCTGAAATAATATAGGTCTCCTGTAAGAACAGGGGGTTGGACTAGAAGACCTCCAAGGTCCCTTCCAACTCTGTTACTGGTAAAGCCCTAAAATTGATCCAGATACTTGATTTGATTCAGCCCTACAACCTCTTTAAGAAATGATTCATTTTTTTTAATGATGATAATACCACATTCCTTTTCAAGTCAATCCAGAGAAAAATTTGTTCCCTATTGGAGGGTTGTAGAAAGGCGAACCAGGATACAATATTTTACAGCCAATAACCAGGAGACAGTGGGTTCTAGCCCTGTTTTAGCCATGAAAGTTGCCTCGGTCACTTTGAGACAATACTCTCTCTCTCTCTCTCTCTCTCTCTCTCTCTCTCTCTCTCTCTCTCTCTCTCTCTCTCTCTCTCCTCTCTCTCTCTTTCTCTCCCTCCCCCTCCCTCCCTCTCTCCCTCCCTCTCTCTCTCAGCCCAAACCACTTCATAGGAGTATTGTTTTGGGGATAATGTGTATGTGTTATGTGTGTAGGTACATTACTCTGTTTCCCCAAAAATAAGACCTACCCTGAAAGTAAGTCCTAGCTTGATTTTTCCATGTGCGCCCGATATAATCCCTACCCCCCAAAATAAGCTCTAATTAAGATCCTGCCCACTCCAGAGTGCACAGGTAAAAATTAAACTAGGGTGGGGATGGAGTGGTGGTGGAGCTGCCCTACTACTTACCTTTGGACAGTTGTAGCCAGGCCTCGCACACCCAGACACCTTGCCGACCCATTTCTTCTGCAGCTGGCAAGGCTGGCAAGGCTTTCCTGAAGGCCTCTGGAGCTAATAAGAAAGCTCCGGATCGATCCTGAAGGCTGCAGAGGCCTTCAGGAAAGCCTTGCCAGCTGCAGGAGAAGAAAATCCTGAAGGCCTCTGACAGCAAAAAGGAGGCCGGGGGTGATGAGTACAAGTGAGGTTAGTCAGTGGATGACATCCCCCCAAAATAAGACCTGGTGCCTTTTTTGGTATATATGAGACAGGGTCTTATTTTTGGAGAAACACAGTACATACCTAAATGTTTCCAAGAAGTTCAGCCAATATAATGAATTTTTAAAAAAAACAAACAAACTTGCAGTTATCCTGGTTTTCAGGCCTCCTCTAGCCAAGGTGATCCTGTCTAGAACTCTTTCTGTGTGCACCTAAAAATACTTTTTCAACGGGTTGTTATTGCTCAGGCCTAAGTCGGCTGTTATCTGCTGATGATATCGCAGACCTGAATGAGTTACACAGCAGTTGAGCCTTTTAGTTTCCCCTCCTGCTCTGAATAATCCTAAATCTCCTGCTGGACAGAACTGTTTAGCTGACCTGCCCATTTCAGGCCTGGCTTCTGCCCTCCAGATAAAAATTATCTCTTCGTCTCAAGGGCACCGTGCTGCATTTGCATTTGCAAGCCTGAGTCCAAATCAAAAGCTCTTTTTAATTCCTCATAATGTTTTTTTTCCCCTTTTGACAAAGAAGAAGTATCTCTACAGCTCGTCCTTGAATTACAAGACCCCCCAATGGAGCCCAAATGTTCTCTGTAGCTAAGTGGGGCAGCTGTTTGGTGAGAGTTTTACAATTAAGCAAATCCCTGTGGTTGTTGAATAACTCTGTGGTGACCCTGGGCATGGCACAAAGGCAACACGGTCAGATAATCAGTAGGAGTCCCTTTATTAGCTCCAACTTTGCCCCCAATGTCCTGGTTACCTCGAAAAGCTCTTCCCAGGAACAGCCTTTGGCTGCAGAGAATCAAGTCCAAAACATGGTCAATAAAAACTGTAACTATAAGTCCAATCACAGCAACATGAGGTAATTAGTCCGGCAGGGCAGGAGCAAGAATTCCAGATGTGAAGGCACGGCAATAACTCCACATGGTTGGGAAGATGCCAGGAACACAGATAAACAAAGTCAACATATGATAAACTCACGTTTGCTCCCAGCAGCTGCTGCAGTCAGCCTTCAGTTCTTTTAAACTCTCATTCCCAGGTGTGGCTAATGAATATTTCGAAATATTTTTTAGGTGACACATTTTTAGTTGCCAGCAGAAAGGGAGTGGGGGAAAGCAATGCATTCCTCAAATGCTTCAGATAATTGCTAGGCAGCCGAAGCTGTTGGCACGCAAGATTATTACTGGAGAGCATGATTGATGACTCTTAGTTATGGATGTGTCTCATTGGAGAATATACATCCAGGGGGTGTGGGGAAGACCAGGATCAAGGGGGAAATGAATGATGCATTTTAGAGTCGGCTGCACCCAGGTAACACTGACATGGTCGCTCCTAATAAATCATTTCTTTTACTCTTAGAGATGCGGCTAGAGACTCTTGATTTGAATGGGGGTGGATTTGTCGGAGCCCTGACACAATGGTCGTAAGGGTGAAAAAAAATGTCATAAGTCACTTTTTCAGTGCCACAGTAACTTTGAACGGTCACTAAAGAAACGGTTGTTTAAGTCAAAGACTACCTGTACTTATAAATCGGAAGTGTCAAACTCAAGGCCCACAGGACAAATCCGGCCCATGGGGGGCTTAATCTGGCCCATGGGGCTGGGCTGGAAATAACAAAGGACTGGCCCGCGGTGCCTCCGCTAGCAAAAACAGGCCACAGGGGGAGCTGTTTTCAGCCTGGACAGCCTCTGGCCCGTTTTGACTGGCAGGGTGCTGCAAGAGGCCGTACGTCCCACCTCCCCCACACTCCCTGGCCGATCCATGGAAAACAACTACAATGCTGATCCGGCCCTCCAAGAAATCCACTTTGACACCCTGTTATAAATAAATTCAGGGTAAGAAAACCCTGATACTTTTTTCTTTAAAAAAAATGGGGCAAATAAGCAGGGGCAAATAACGGACTGGCTTATTACAGACAACAGGAACTTCCTTTCGACATTTCGACCACTTGACTAGCCATTTCAAATACACTCTGTGTCATCTCATAAGATATTTCTATGGTCTTTTTAGAGTTGCCAACAGAAAGGGAGGAGGAAAGGGGGTTTGGAAGAGCAGGGCGGCAGCTTGGAAATTGAAAGTGCATCCCATAAATAGTTTTTCAAAGATAGTAACTAGGTGACTGAAGTTTCTGCCGTGCAAATATCTAACTGGAGAGCTTGACTGATGACTCTTGGCTATGGATATGTCCCATTGGAGAATATGAATTATGATATACCCAAGGGGAAAACTAGGGTCAAGGGTGACAATGAATGATGTGTCTCGGAGTCGGCTACATCCAGGCAGTGCCAGACATGTTAACTCCCAATAAATCCTTTTGGAGTTTTGGCTCGAGTTTGGCTCGAGAATCACGATTTAATTGGGGTAACTGCCAGAATCTTGACATTCTGATTATTTAACTTTTAAAATACTAAGAACTTACCTCCCTCTGACCCAGCTAAGGATAAACGATTTAACTAAAGAAAAACATTTTTTCCCCAAACAGAAAACCACTCGATCTGTCCTCGGTTTCCTAATGTTTATGAAGCACACAACACCTTTGCACCCAAACGCACATTCATCCATGGGGTTAGAGCTAAGGTGGTCTTCAGATGGTTCGGACCAGTTCTGGAGGACCGGTAGTGAAAATTTTGACTGGTTCGGAGAACTGACAAATACCATCTCCTGGCTGACCACCTACCCCTGCTTTTACTACCCCTACCTCTCCTATAATCTGTTGTTTATTAGCTTAGCTGATTTGCGGATTTCCACACCTCAGCTGAGCTAAAAAAACCAGCACAGCTCACCAGCGTTAAGATACATAGGGCGGTGTTTGAGCCATGCAAGCACATGTGTGAAGCATGCATTTGGCTTGTGTGCTAAGCATGCCTGCACAACTCACCAGCGCAGATACAAAGGGCGATGTTTGAGCTATGCATATGCGTGCACGAAGCAAGCTCTCCAAACTGGTAGGAATTTTTTTTTTTTGAAACCCACCACTGGGCTAGAGCCACGGATTTTTCTCCTGTGGCCTCCCGACTTTCTTTTTCATTTGCTGTAGTTGGTAGCCTTCTTCGGTGTAGGTTCACCAATCCTTCATTCATTTTTTTTTTCAGCTGCTGGGGGAAAGAGGGAGAGACAGGGAACCCTAAGATGGCAAAATGCAATTAAAAGAGAGGAGAAAGCTGCAGCCTCTCCGTTAATCGCTCCCAGAAAACCAATATGCTGTAGATTATTCCCCTCCAAGCCTCGAGTAGAGCCATATGGTTATTTTTCCTCTGCTCATTCCTGCTTAAATCCTGACATTTTGCAATTGCGGAGATAAAGCTGGTTTAGCCGAGCAACACTGTTGCTTGTTTATAGGGAAATAAATTAATCAAGGTGACTTGACACCCTCTGCAGGGTTGGCAAAGAGAGAGAGACAGACAGAAGAGATTTGCAACCTGGAATTTGGTCATTGGAAATGCAAAGTTCTTTTATTTGGTTGGTTTTTTTTTCCAATCCTTCTTGCTGGGAATCACTTGGGTTTCTCTCTCCTTTCTACAAGCTCATGCCAGCTTCTATCACTGGTGCAGATGGAAAGCATGGCAACTTCGGATGCCCAACAATTTTGTGCCAGTGTGATACACAATAAAGAAGCACGTGTGGAAAGCTCATCCTCCCCCTCCCCAGAAGAATGAAATATTTGGGGAAATATTTCTTAAAAGGCAGAATATTGTATTTCGGTAAAAAGAGAAATGGAGAGATGTGTTTTTAGAGGCAGAAAGCAGCCCTCAGTCTTTCTTCATAGCCCACAGTGGATGCCAGCACTTATGGAGATAAAGAGCTTATTGAAAGAAGAAGGTAACTGTCTGGAGGGTCCATTCATTAAGCAAAGCAAATACTGCCGACAGAAGCCCATTCAGGATAGGATGTTTCAAAACTCCTTGCGGCGAAATTTGACAGCTAACAAAAGCAAGAATGGTAGGATTAGAACAAGCAGCCACCTCAGCCAAGATCCAACACAGGAGGAAAGCCATTAGCCACAATAGAAATTGCCCAACACCCTTTCAGAAACAACCCCCACCCCCCAGAACAGTCCAAACTTCAAAGTCACAGAAGCCTATAAAGATCCATCCACTTATTCAACCCTTTGGTCAGCTGTCCCAGAACCACGTGGGGTTGGTGGTTCTGCTTCATCAATAAAGGGAAACTTTCTTTTCAATCAACCTCTATTATTCAAACTTAAGTAATTCTCATTATATTATTTGAAAAATACATTTTAAAAAATGCCTAATGTCTGTAAACTTCTAGTCTTTCTATTATTTTTATTCATTCCATAAACATTTATATTCTAATATTTCCCCTATCTAATTTTATTTCTGCCTCTTTTAGCTTACCATCAGGCTACTTAAATATTTAAATGGCAATTCTTTTTATCCATCATCTCTCCGCCTCCTTAGTGCTTCAATTCTTATCCGTTTTTTTAATTCGCCTCCCACACTCCTCATTTTTATCTCTATCTTCATCTGTATCTTTCTTGTTCAATCTAGACAGTCCACAAGATAGGTGGACTTCAACTCCCAGAATTCCCCAGCCACATGGCGATTGAAGTCCACCTGCATTTGACACACTCCTAAAACCCCAGAGTTATCTGTATGTTCAGCACCCAAAAGCTATATCCCTTTCCTCTATATTTCTACAATTTTTTAAACAGGAGTTTATGTCATTCGTTAACTCTTTCCATTCCTCCACTTCCGATTCTTGATTCTTTTCCCCCCTATATATTAATTTATAAAAAAAAATTCCCAAGTTGCCCAGCAAAAAAGAAATAAAAAATTGTACTCTATTGAAAACGGGGTCCCTAAATTGGACCTGTCTAAACATCTGACAATTTTGACTGGCCAAAAACCTGCTGTTTTCCAATCAAGAGGGTAATGGATAATGTCAATCACACAGCCCCACAAATGTTTTCAGCAGAACAATAATTGATATTAAAAATGTCACAGCTGCTGTGACAGTTTATATACAGTTTGTGTGTGTGTGTGTGTGTGTGTGTGTGTGTGTGTATCTTTGGTTATTCGGGTTTTTGTTTCACTTCTCTTCAGTTCTAGGTTAGTATAAATCCTTCCATCCCCATCCCAAGCAACCTAGAACTAAGGAGAAATTTCCTGATAGTTAGAACATTTGATCAGTGGAACAACTTGCCTCCAGAAGTTGTAAATGCTCCAACACTGGAAGTTTTTAAGACGAGATTGGAGAACCATTTTTCTGAAATGGTGTAAGGTTTCCTGCCTAAGCAGGGAGCTGGACTAGAAGACCTCCAAGGTCCCTTCCAACTCTGTTATTCTATTCTATTCTATTCTATTCTATTCTATTCTATTCTATTCTATTCTATTCTATTTCTATTTCTATTTCTATTTCTATTCTATTCTATTCTATTCTATTCTATTCTATTCTATTCTATTCTGTATTTTATTCTACTCTATTCTATTCCATATTCTATTCCATTCCATTCTATTCTATTCCTAATTCTTATTCTATTCTTTTCCTTATTATTCTATTGTATTGTATTCTATTCCATATTCTATTCTGTATTTTATTCTACTCTATTCTATTCCATATTCTATTCCATTCCATTCCATTCTATTCTATTCTATTCCTAATTCTTATTCTTATTCTATTCTTTTCCGTATTGTATTGTATTGTATTGTATTGTATTGTATTGTATTGTATTGTATTGTATTGTATTGTATTGTATTGTATTGTATTGCATTGCATTGCATTGCATTGCATTGCATTGCATTCTATTCTATTCTATTCTATTCTATTCTATTCTATTCTATTCTATTCTATTCTATTCTATTCTATTCTATTCTATTCTATTCTATTCTATTCCATTCCATTCTATTCTATTCTATTCTATTCTATTCTATTCTATTCCTAATTCTTATTCTTATTCTATTCTTTTCCTTAGTCTGTTCTATTCTATTCTGTTCTGTTCTGTTCTTTTTAGAGGCCATGATCCAAATTGTTTCTCCCCTCTATTAAAACTTCTCTCTCTTCCCTTCTTAAAAGTCTCTATTTGACCCCTCTTCTCCATCTTTTACCAAGCTGACAGCTCAAGTCTACTTTTCTTATGAAGAGACACATTTCTCATCCAGATACGGAAGTGGTGTCTGAAAATGTGACAGGTCTCCATCAATAACACTTAAAATATTAATCTGTGGGTTCAATTTTTTTTTTAAATGCAAGGACCTCTTCACATCTGTTGTCTTTCCTGACCTTGGATTACACCGTGGGATAGGCTGAATCCAAGGATGTTCTCACAACTGATATATGAAAAGGGGGTGTGAGCGTGTGGCATTGATGTAATGTCTAGTTGTCAAGGTGCCTTTTTTCTGGACTGCTCTGTGCATCACATTGCCCTAATCTATATGTGGTAGGTAGTCAGGAGTGGAATTCTACCGGTTCGGACCGGTTCTGTAGAACCGGTTGTCACAATTCTGTGCAGTTCAGAGAACCGGCAAATCGTGCCTCTGGCTGGCCCCGCCCTTCTCCACCCACCCCTCCTCTCCCCACCCAGTCAGTCCTTATCGTGCATGCGCAACACCACTGACTGCGTTCTCCCCTGCCCAGTCACTCCTTAAGATATTTCTTTTCCCCCACTCCCAACGATCGGCTGTTCCAAGGATCAGTTGTGCCGGGATCCCCTTCACTGTCTTACTGCTTCGCCCAGGAGGCTTCCCTGAGGCCCAAGAGGCAGAAAGGGGCATGGAGGGAGGAGCTGTGCCTTCCATTTTGTTTTTTTTGCCTTCCTGGGCCTCAGGGAAGCTTCCTGCGAGTAAACGCCCCCACCCAGGCGGCTTCCCTGAGGCCCAGGAGACCCAAAAATAGAGCATGGGGGGCGTTGCCAAAAAAAGCCACACCCATCCAGTCACATGGCCACACCCACCTAGCCATGCCCACCTGTTCTGTCTCACCTGTGACCACGAGGTGAGAGTCCAAACTTCCAAAGGAATATAAATAAACAGACAGGACCAGGAACGACAGAATTAAATTCCTTTGGCTGGAGAAGTCCTTGGCAGTCTTCCAATAGCTGCCTGCCAAGTCCGATAACAAGACAAGACCATAAATCAAAGGCAAACGCCGCACAGAGAATTTGTCAAAGCTTCAATCCCAAATAAACAAGTTGTCCCGAACGAGGATTCAGAGCTAACACGCCCCCTTTTATTTCCTGAGGGGCGTGTCAGTCTCTCATCTCAGTCCCTGATTTGACATTTCCTTTTACGTTGCATTTCACGTCTATGTCTACGTCTTTGCCTTGCATCAAACCAACATTCCTCAGTCAGAGGCTCCGCTACGCTCTCCTGATTATCTGCCGACACCTGAGGCACAACCAGGGAGGAAGGTCCTGGGGAGGACGATGATTCCGAATCCTCCAGCAAAGCAGGCTCAAACCTCAGAGCCAAATCCTCCTCTTCCTCCTGGCTCAAGTCTGTGTCTTCCAGCAAAGCAGGCTCAAATCTCGAGGCCAAATCCCTCTCTTCCTCATTGCTTAAGTCTGTCTCTTCTAACAAGGCAGGCTCAGACCTCCGAGTCACAACACCCACCTAGTCACATCCACAGAACCCATTGTTTAAAAAAATGTGAATCCCACCCCTGTAGATAGTCCTCGACTTACAACCACAATTGAGCTCCGTATTTCTGTTGCTAAGGGAGAGAATTGTTAAGTGAGTTTTTTGCCCCATTGTACAATCTTTCTTGCCACATTTGTAAAGTCAATCAGTATAGATGTTAAAGTTAGTGACATGGTCATTAAGTGAATCTGGCTTCCCCATTGACTTTGCTCGTTAGAAGGTTGCAAAAAGGGATCACATTATCCCAGAATATTTCAACTGTCATAAATGGGAGTCAGTTGTCAAACATCTGAATATAAATTATGTGAACATGGGGAGGCTGCAATGGTCGTAAGTGTGAAAAATGGTCCTAAATCATTTTTTTTTCAATTCTGTTGTAACTTCAAATGGTCACTAAACAAAGTGTTGTAAGTAGAGGACTATCTATACTTTGTCCTAATATGTTATGCAGGGCTTCTCCACCCTCGCAACTTGATGTTGTGTGGACTTCAACTCCCAGAATTCCTCAGTCTTCTATGCAAAAACACAGCAGGAGGGGTTTCTGATTTGCCGATGGCTTCCCCAATGACTTTACATGTGGGAAGCTGGCAGGAAGGGTCAGAAATCACGATCAGATAACCATAGTTGACTATGAAGGTGCAGCCTTTTATTTTATTTTATTTGCATTAGGGCTACCGTACCTGGGCTGCCTCTGCTGCCTGGAGAATTCTGGGGGTTAGAAGCCCACACAACTTCAAGTGGCCAACCTGCCATTTGAAACCCTGGTGGATGCATCATTGTATGTATTAGAAATTCTGATATATACAAAGCAAACAAAGGGTACAGTCACCATGTGCTTTACTGCGCAACTATTTTAACTGTAGCAGGAAACAGGAAACTCTACTCAGAATAAAAGATCATAGAGTATATACCATAGATCCAAACTTGTAAATACTGCCATCTACTGGATGAATACTACTGTAGCTGTTGCATAGAAATACTTTCCACAATGAATTGCAACAGTGTGTTGCCTTCCTGAATACACAAGACTTCAATCAACTAATCAAGGAAGAAGGAGTGTCAGTTAGGCCCAAACATTCACTCTTACATTGAAATGTTGCAGCCTCTCCATGGTCACGTTATCAAAATTCAGGCGCTTGTTTACTGACTTATATATATGACGGTTGCAGTGTCCCGGGGTAATGTGATTCTCCTTTAGCGACCTTCTTACAAGCTAAATCAATGGGGAATCCAGATTCAGTCATTTTCCTCCTCCTTCTCTTCCTCCTCCTCCTCCTCCTCTTCCTCCTCCTCCTCCTCCTCCTCTTCCTCTCCTCCTCCTCCTCCTCCCAAACCCCACTCCTTTCTAGCACTGATGATGTTACCTAGCTGGGTCATGAAACATCTGCAAGAAAGCAACCAAACTCAGAGAGCACCAAGGACCCCCTGAATGTTTCTTCTATTTATAAACCTACCCATTAGGCCCGAGTGCTCTTCCAGAAAACAACAAAACAAAACAAAACAGGCTTCCGAGCTCCATTTTCTGCTGCGATGGCCTCCTGCAACCCCCTGCCAGCGAAAACCTGAGCATCATCCGTATTAAAACGCAGCCCTCCCAACTTTATGAGGTTCCAGTTTATTGCGGCAGTAAGAAAAAAGCAACCAGAGGCTCAAGGACGTCCTCCTCCTCCTGTTCTCCAGGTCCTCCCCACAACCCCCTTTTTTATTGTGGTTTACCACTTGGGTCAGGAACGTCTGCAAGAAAACAACCAAGCGCAAAGGCTGGATCCAGCCTTGACACGCCTGCCCTCCCGTTTGTTTCAGACAAATGGTCGTTCCAGTTTGAAAGCTTCCAGGGAGGAAGCTCCCACAACTTCTGAATTTGCAACCTGTTTGGAGCTGAGCCTTGGAAAAGCCAGCCTGTTTTCTTTCTTTCTTTCTTTCTTTCTTTCTTTCTTTCTTTCTTTCTTTCTTTCTTTCTTTCTTTCTTTCTTTCTTTCTTTCTTTCTTTCTTTCTTTCTTTCTTTCTTCCTTCCTTCCTTCCTTCCTTCCTTTCTTTCTCTTTCTTTCTTCCTTCCTTCCTTCCTTCCTTCCTTCCTTCCTTCCTTCCTTCCTTCCTTTCTTCCTTTCTTTCTCTTTCTTTCTTTCTTTCTTTCTTTCTTTCTTTCTTTCTTTCTTTCTTTCTCTTCCTTCCTTCCTTCCTTCCTTCCTTCCTTCCTTCCTTCCTTCCTTCCTTCCTTCCTTCCTTCCTTCCTTCCTTTCTTTCTTTCTTTCTTTCTTTCTTTCTTTCTTTCTTTCTTTCTTTTTGGCATCCCCCTATTCTAATCATGTTACAGTTCCTGCCGTCGGCCAAAGGACAGATTATGGCTGCCAAGGTGGTGACTTTTTTGGCAGATTAGCGGGGAATTTTGTGATGAAACCTGTCCACATGCAGCTAACAAATGAGGGGAGAATTGCTACAAAACGGGTGGGTGGGTGGGGGGGGCGCAGCCATTTATTTAACATGCAGGTCATTCTTGCAAGTCAGGGCGAGCCAGTCACCTGCCAGGCTGGGTTTTTGCTTTCAGTTTATTTATTTATTTTCTCTTTGGCAGGAAAGAGAGATGGAAAAAGAAATTGTAGCTGAGTTTGATGGGTGTGAACACCAAGCAGATCCTCTCTCTTCCCTCCAGTTGTGTGCTGTGACGCACAACATCTCCATTTGTCTTCTCTGGCGAGGTCAGGGGCTAAACAAACTCGTTGAACCCTTCTCTCTGTAGGTAAACGGAAGTGACGGTGGGTGGGTTTCAGGCGTTTGCAATTCCACGAAGAGCTAATTTACAAAGAGAGTCCTCAACTTACAACGGTTTGGTTTCACGACTAAAGGGAAAAACGGCCAAATGGTGTTAACAGCAGCAAGATGTTTCGTTGCTTAACCGTGGAAAAATGAAGACATCCCTTTAGATGAACATGTTACGAACAAAAATAGTAGAATGTGCAGAGATGGACAGATGAATAGAATAGAATTCTTTATTGGCCAAGTGTGATTGGACACACAAGGAATTTGTCTTTGGTGAAAATGCTCTCAGTGTACATGAAAAGAAAAGAGACATTTGTCAAGAGTCAAGAATCATCAGGTACAACACTTAATAATAGTCATAGGGTCCAAAAAGCAATCAAATCATACTAAGAAACAGTCAACATAAATCGTAAGGATACAAGCGACAAGCTTATAGTCGTAAGTGGGAGGAGATAGATAATAGGCAGGATGAGAAGAATAATAGCAATACAATCTTAGTAAATAGTTGGACAGTGTTGAGGGAATTATTTGTTTAGCAGAGGGATGGCGTTTGGGGAAAAAATGTCCTTGTGTCTAGTTGTTCTGGTGTGCAGGGCTCTATAGCATCATTTTGAGGGAAGGAGTTGAAACAGTTTATATCCAGGATGTGAGGGGTCTGTAGGTATTTTCACAGCCCTCTTTTTGACTCGTGCAGGATACAGATCCTCCATGGAAGGCAGGTTGGTAGTAATTGTTTTTTCTGCATTAACCCTAAAAATAAAGGAGAAGGAAGAAACTGAATATGTTTTTAACATGGGATTTGTTTTATCAATGGCTAACTCACAGAAACAGAGGTCAGAAATTAAAGAGACCAAGAGAATGATTAATTATATAAGGAAAGCTTTTTAGTATGGATAAGCCGATGTTACTACTACCCGGTTTCCCTGAAAATACGACCTAACCTGAAAGCAAGTCCTAGCTTGATCTGTACATGTGCGCCCAATATAAGCCCAACCCCCCCAAAAAATAAGCCCTAATTAAGATCCCGCCCACTCCAGAGTGGACGGGTAAAAATTAAGCTAGGGTGAGGATGAGGGGGTGGTGCTGCCCTATTACTTACCTTTGGACAGGTGTAGCCAGGCCTCGCACACCCCGGCACCTGCCTCGCCAGCCCATTTCTTCTGCAGCCAGCAAGGCTGGCAAGGTTTTCCTGATGTTCTGACCCAAGCCTTTGTTCAAATCAAACAAACACAAAGTATGTATAAAAACAAACCTTTTTAATGCAGCGCTGGGAATTCTGTGTGACCAGCAAGAGACATTCCCTCCGATCACCTGGTCCCAAGCCATGAAGGGCTTTAAAGGTGACAACCAGCACCTTGAATTGCACCCAGAAGCAACCAATTGACAACCAATGCAGCTCCTGCAGGAGAGAACATGTGCACACTGGGGTTAACCGGGGATTCCTCAAGAAATAGACCACAGATCAGCATTTAGCCAAACACCTTGAAAAAGAAGGTCCTTTCCATCGCTTTTATTCTGTTATTTTATTCTGTTACAAAGATGCAGAATGCAGAATAGCAGAGGTGGAAGGGACCTTGGAGGTCTTCTAGTCCAGCCCTCTGCTCAAGCAGGAAACCTATGCCAGTCTATCCAATCCCTTCTTTAAAACCTCCAGTGGTGCAATTCAGCTGGTGTGTTTTGACCAAGGCTTATGGAGACACTAACAAACACACTTTACTCCCAAAACCTTTTTTCTTTATTTCAACAGCTGTGAATTTTAGTCATTCACAGCTTGCGATGAGTCTTAAACAGTTTGTAAATAGTCCCATGGAAATCTGCCAAAGTCCTTTAAGATAAGTCTGATAAGCACGCACCTTTATCTTCCTTGAAATGCTGCCAACGAGTAAATGTCCAATTAGTTAAACGAGGCTAAAACGGAACATAAATGCAACACCGAGCTTCAGGTTTCAAACTGATCAGTATGAACAAAATTGCTTCCTGCAAAGATTCTTGTCCTTTTGCTCCTCTTTTATGTCTTATGGGAGGGCCAATAACCTTACTCCCAAGTCTCCCCTTTTGTCTTAACTGTTCTTGCCTTCTGGCAGCTCTGCACATGAGCACACTGGGAACAGGCTCCCCTTGTTCTTCTGCCTTGCTGCGGTCAGATTCTGGAGGCTCCAGAGTCAGCACATAACTCCCCGATGGCCCTGCTGCCATCTCTGCATCAGACGCAGGACCTTGTCTGAGTCCTCCCCAGACTCCCGGACTGTTCCTCCACATTGTTCCTCCACACTATCCAACTCTGCTGCCATCTCTGCAAGCTGCTGACGGACCACAACGCTGTATAACAACCGGTTCGGTGATTGTGTGCTTGACTTCGCGCACACGCACACCATTTAAAAAAGCCCATTTTCAGCTATAATACTTACATTATACTGCAGCCCCGGTGAGTAAAACAGCTGAGGCATGGCAAAACCGCTCTGCTGCACAAATCAGCTGTGCTCCGAAACGAGGAAATAAAGCACAGGAAACAGCAGGAGCAGGCGGGCAAGACCAAATGATCATTGGAACTACCAGTTCGCCCGAACCGGTCCAAACCGGTAGAATCCCACCCCTGTGGAGCACCCAGAATTTCTGGAGGAAAGCAGTTCCACTGGTTAATTGTTCTCACTGCTAGAAAATTTCCTCTTAGTTCTAGGTTGCTTCTCCCCTTGCTAAGTTTCCGTCCGTTGCTTCTTGTCCTGCCTTCGGGTGCTTTGGGGAACAGGTTGACCTGTTCTTCCTCCAAGGTCCTTTCCATCGCTTTTATTCTGTCGTGTGACTGTGGGGATGCTGCAGTGGTTGTGTCAACTTGTAAAGCATTCCTATGCCTGTTTTAGAGTTGCCATAAACAAGAGGGGAAGAAGGAAACTGCGGAAGGAGCAGTGTGATCAGAAGCACATTCCAATACTTATCTTACAAAGATTGTAGCTGAGCTACCAGATCTTCTGCCCGGGAAAATCCTTAATTGGAGAACGTGATTGATGACACCCAGCCAGGGAACGTGCTTCATTGGAGAATCTGATTTATGACACACCGGGGGGACAAGGGGAAACAGGGTCACAGGGGACTGTAAATTACGTATGCCACGGGTGGTTTCATACAGAGGAATGCCGGACCTGTTGCTCCTAATAAATCTTTTGGTTTGTTTTGAAGCTTGGCTTGAAGCTCCTGATTTAATTAGGGCGATGGCTGGAATCCTGACAGGTTGTATGTGCAAAGAATGGTTGTGCATCACTTTTTCCAGTGCTGTTGTGACTGTGGGAAGCCACCCCGTCCCTCCTAGAAGAATGAAATATTTTGAGAAATATTAGAAAAGGCAGGATAAATAAAAGATAAATAAAAATCTTAAGGGAGACAGAAATTCAGAGCTCCCACTCCTTGCCTTCAGCAGATATTTTGTGCCCGTTGAGAAAGTCTAGGCCAGCCTATCTACACAACAAAAGGCCTTCAGCTGCAGGGTGATGGGATTAAGACGTGACCCTTCAGGACATAATAGTACTAACTACCAATAGTACCACTACCATCGAGCAGCAGAGCTCACCACATGGCACAATCTCCCTGCATCAGCAGTCCAAACATCAACCAAACTTAGCTCAGACAATCTCCTAGGATTTGTACTTTGCCTATAGAGCCAGCTATGACCCCTACATAACCCCTACATGGCCCCAGGGGAGTCTGACAACAGCCAATAGGATACATGTTCTTGCACAGGAACAGGAAGCTCAAGGGCAAAGCTTAGAGAAGGTATAAACCCCCCATGTTCAACTCCATTTTGTTAGCCATACCAGAACCATGGGCTTGGTGGTTCTGCTTCATCATTAAACCCTCTTTCCAATCAGCCGCCACATTTCCAGTGTCTTTCTCCCGGCTTGCAACTGAAGCAGGTTGGATATTTCTTCCAACTTCTACCCATTTTAGCCTATTCACGAATACGGTGCAAACCTGGCTTATGCATATTTCATGAGAATAGGTGGAAATTAAATATATATATAAAAGCATCTCCTAGCATTTGGCCATCGGTAGCTCTTGGCTTTTTTCCTGGACCCTGGAAATGGACATCGGCTGTATGCGATCTAAAATGGTCAAAGGTTCCTATTTAGGAACTAATTAAAAATTGGCCGTTGAGCCTACTCATCTCTTGCAAACGAAAAGCAGAGGGATTGAAACGAACTTCTTGCATTTAATTCTCCATCTGTTTCAGCCCGTCTGGCTCCATCAGATGCAAGCCTCGGATTTCAACATGCCATCGTGTTGTTTGTTCCAAAGCTTCCCGCCGGCTGCTTCGCACAACGCCCTCACAACGGGTCAGATTAAAAAAACCTAACAGATGCACTCAGAAAAGGAAGCGAACATCACCTGGCTTAATTGTTGCTCGTTTTAATTGTTGTTGGGTTTTTTTAACGGTGTTAGAGGCCTCCATCTTTTGTGGATGCGCAGATCGAACGTGTTGTACGAATGCTGCCCCATCTTAACAGACACGCTGGGCTGGCTCCCTTCCAAAGGTCACCGTCAATATTTTGATTAAATAACTTCATTTCTTCATTTGATAACCTGCAGAGCTTCGTTTTCTTTGTTCTGATTTAATTGCTCATTAGAGCCAGTTTGGTCTAGTGGTTAAAGTGCTAGGCTAGAAACCAGGTGCCTGGGAGTTTTAGTTCCGTTTTAAGCATGAAAGCTGGCTAGGTGACTTTGGGTCCATTACTAGGAGACAGTGAGTTCTAGTTCTGCTTTCCTGCCTTAAGCACAACTTCAAGTCTCTTGTGATTGGCCCAGTGAGCTTTCATGCTTGAAATGGGACTAAGAATCTCCTGATGATTCGCCAAAAGTCACCAAGCCAGCTTTCATGCCTAAGACAGTACTAGAACTCACCATCTCCTGGTGATTGACTCACAGTCATCCAGCCAGCTTTCAAGGCCTATGGTGAAACTAGAACTCATTGTCTCGTGGTGATTGATCCAAACTCACCATCGGCTTTCATATTTAAGGCGGTACTAGAACTCACCATCTCCGGTGTTGACTCACAGTCATTCAGTGGCTAAGGCCTGAAACAGAACTGTGCTCATATTTAAGGCTGGATTGACTCACAGTCATTCAGCGGCTTTCAAGGCCTGTGGTGAAACTAGAACTCAGTGTCTCCTGGTGATTGATCCAAACTCACCGTCGGCCATATTTAAGGCAGTACTAGAACTCACCATCTCCTGGTGATTGACTCACAGTCATCCAGCCAGCTTTCAAGGCCTATGGTGAAACTAGAACTCACTGTCTCCTGGTGATTGGCCCAAAGTCCCACAGCTGGCTTTCAGGCCTTCAGGGCTTTAAGGGCCGGGGGTGAAACTAGAACTCAGGGGGGCCCTGGGCTCATATTTAAGGCGTACTAGAACCACGGCTCCTGGGGGTTTTTTCATCCGCCAGCTGGTGGGGGGGGGGGGGGGGGGTGTGTGTGTGTGGGGGGTTTTTTTTTTCGTCGTTGGGTTTTGGGCCCTTGGTTGAACTAGAACTCAGCGTCTCCTGGTGATTGGCTCAAAAGGGCTTTCATCCTATGGTGGAACTAGAACTCACTTTGTCCTGGTGATTGGCCCAAAGTCACCCAGCCTGGATTTTATGCCTCAGGTGAGACTAAAACTCTTGGCCTCCCACTTGGTGCCTTAACCAGGAGACCACACTGGGCCTCAGTAATTGAGAGGTACAATAGGACAGATGTGAAAACCGTCTACCCATACCCAACATTTCATGGATTTCTTTACAGAGAAGCAGGTCGGTCTAGATGAGCTCTGGGCACCCTCTCCTGCACCTCCTGATTCTACAATCTTAAGCCAGGGCATCTCATGTTTTAGCTTAGAATGAGTTTCTAACAAACTTGCTGCTAGCAATCACGAACGCCGGAGAAAACAGGAAGGGTTAATAAAGGTGGATGCTTGTGAAATCAGGAGGCCTTGAATCCAGTGATGAGTTGATGCATGAACTGCTGACATTTGGAAAATAAATATGTTTACCTAGGAAACTTGTCAGAATCTCAGAGAAAAAGGATTGGCAACACCTTCCATTCTGTTCGGAGATTAATTAACACTTCCCAGCTGCTGTGCCTTCCTGGACAAAGTTTTTTTTTCTTTCCCTCCCCTCTGCAAGAGGAAATCTTACTCCCTTTCCAATGTAAAACATTTGGAGGAATCCTGAAATGCTTGGAATTGCACAGAGAGAGGAAGAGAGAGAGAGAGGAAGAGACAGACAGACAGACAGACAGACAGACAGACAGACAGACAGACAGACAGCTCCTCCCTTGCCCTCCGCCCCAGGAAACCTGTTATAAAAGGTGTTGGGAAATTCAATTTCTCTGAAAATGATTTCAGACAGCTATGCAGAATTGGATCTCAGGAAAATTATTCTTTCAAATCAGATTAGGGACAGAAACATGTACCAGACCTTTCCTTTCCTTTCCTTTCCTTTCCTTTCCTTTCCTTTCCTTTCCTTTCCTTTCCTTCCTTCCTTCCTTCCTTCCTTCCTTCCTTCCTTCCTTCCTTTCTTCTTTCCTTCTTCTTTCCTTCTTTCTTCCCTTTCTTTCTTTCTTTCTTTCTTTCTTTCTTTCTTTCTTTCTTTCTTCCTTTCTTCCTTTCTTCCTTTCTTCCTTCCTTCCTTCCTTCCTTCCTTCCTTCCTTCCTTCCTTCCTTCCTTCCTTCTCTTTCTTTCTCTCTTTCTTTCTTCTTTCCTTCCTTCCTTCTTTCCTTCCTTTTCTTTCTTTTTCTTTCCTTCCTTCCCCTTCCTTCTCTTTTCTCTCTTTCTTTCTTTCTCCCTCCCTCCCTCCCTTCTTTTCTTTCCTTTCCTTTCTTTTCTCTCTCTCTCTCTCTCTGTTTCTTTCTCCTTCCTCCCTCCCTCCATTCCTTCTTTTGTTTCCTTCCTTCCTTTCCTTTTTTCTTCTTCCTTCCTTTTCTTCTCTCTTTCTCTCTCTCTCTTTCTCTCTCTCTCCCTCCCTTATTCCCTCCCTCTCTCTCTTTTTCTTTCTTGGAAATTGATTCTCCTTGGAAATTGATTCTTGAAGAAGATAAATGACAATTTCATTCCAATGAAAAGATAGAAGGCTTCTCCCCCGCAGCTTTGGCATTGATGGGGCTGCAAAAGGAAATAATGTGAAGTATTCCATATTAGAAGGGTGGTGTAATTGTCAGGATAAAGTTGGATAGCGGATTGGGGCTCAGCTTGGGAGAGAACCAGGAACAAGAAGATGATTTATGGAGCAGACAGAATCTTGAAATATATTGAGTAATAATAAAAACCAAGTCACCTCTGGGGATATATGCCTACAATTTCCTCCTTATTCACTGAGAAATCATCGTTCTAATTTGGAGAGCAGAGGAGAGGTTTTAAAGGGACAAGAAGATCCATTCAGAGTTGGATCTATGTTTCCTGAACTGGATTTATTTCATCATCATTTCCATACGGAAGAAGATCTTGTATGTACGGCCCTCATTCTGAATTGATCACAGAAGTCCTCAACTTATGACCACCATTGAGCTCAAGGTTTCTGTCGCTAAGTGAGATATGTGCAAAAGTGAGTTTTTTGCCCCCATTTTAAAACTTTTCTTGCCACTGTTGTGGTTAAGTGAATCCTTGCAATTGTTAGTGTTAGTAACACGGTTGTTAAGTAAATCGGGTTTCCCCATTGGGTTTGATTGTCAGAAGGTCGCAAAAGGGGATCAGGTGACCCCAGGGGTCACTGCAAACCGTCATAAATACGAGTCAGTTGCCAAATGGCTGGATTTTGATCACGTGGCCACTGGGATGTCGCAAATGCAAAAAACGGTCTTAAGTCACTTTTTTCAGTGCTGTGGTAACTTCGAACGGTCGCTGTCCACTCGTAAAACTTTCCTATGCCTGTTTTCGAGGTGCCATAAACAAGGGGGTGTGTGTGGAATCTGAAGGAGCATTATGGCGGTTTAAAACCAGAAGTACATTCCATGCTTATCTTACAAAGATTGTAGCTAGGCTACCGAATCTTCTGCCCATGAAAATCCTTCATTGGAGACTGTGATTGATGACACCCAGCCTGTGAACGTGTTTTATTGGAGAATCTGATTTATGACACACCCAGGGGGGAGGGGGGAAACAGGGTCACAGGTGAATGTAAATTACTGTCATAGCCCTGTTGGAATCTGATTCTGAGGGGGAGGTCGAGAAGCTGGCAGGGAGTGGGAGTATGGCTCCCATGGCTGTGGAGGAAACTGGGGAAAGGCACAGTCTGACTGGGCATTCAGAGGGAGACCCAGGCCCACCCCCTCTGCATCCTAGTGTATGCAGGGAGGAACGGAGAAGGGAGCAACAAGGGTTATGGGGGAGAAAAGGGCCCTGATTCTCTTCATTAGCTGAAGCTGGGAAAACAGGATATTAAAGATAAAGGGTATTTGCGCATAGCACCTTGCTGGAAGCAAGGAGTGAATTATCTTTGTCAAGTCTTATTCGGATTCTGGCATCCTCCCAACTGTGTGTGTTTCGTTATCTTTTGAAGTCTGCAATTCCTTATCCTGCCCTGTCTTGTTAATTGCTGCAGCTAGTGGTTTGTGTTGGTTTTTATTTATAATTTATATGTACTTTGGGTTCGGACTGAATTTCTTCCCTTTAAAAAGTGTTCTTGGGAGAGTATTTTTCTCCAGCCGATGATAACTGGACATTGGGGGCAGAGTTGGAGGAATAAAAGGGACTTTACCTACTTTTGTGACTTTGTTGCTTTTGTGCCACGCTCCTTTGGGTCATCACAATTACATATGCCAGCGTTGGCTTCATACAGGTTAATGCTGACATGTTGCTCCTAATAAAATCTTTTGGATTCTTTTGAAGCTTGGCTCAAGGCTCATGATTTAATTAGGGCAATCGCAGGAACCCTGACAGCCGCTAAATGAACTGCTGTAAGTCGAGGACTACCTGTATGTCCCTTTTTCTGTTCCGAACAACATCCGACTAACCTCCTTCTGAACCGACCTGACTGTGCCATTGCTTCCATTCCATTCAAGATCCGTGTTTCCTTTTTTTCCACTCTGAATTTTGATTCTTCCTTCGGATCCAAGCAAAACCATGAAAATTGTAAGGCCAGAGGGGAAAAATTCGAACTTTGAATTTGAACCCTCGTTTGGTGCAGAAATCAAGACGTTATTTTGAGCACCCGCCATGGAAGGGAACCGGCTGTGGTTGGATTCAAACATTTTACAACCGGTTCTGTGGGCGTGGCTTGGTGGGCGTGGCAGGGGAAAAATACTGCAAAATCCCCATTCCTACCCCACCCCACTAACCTGCTTTCCAGCTCTGTTCTCCTGTGCAGGGCAACCAAAGAAGACCCAGCTGATCAGCTGGGACTCAATGGGAGGCGGAGAATAGATGGAGGCAGGGCCAGTCAGAGGTGGTATTTGCCAATTCTCTGAACTACTCAAAATTTCCCCTACCAGTTCTCCAGAACTGGTCAGAACCTGCTGAATACCACCTCTGGTTACCATGGTATTTGATTCCACGCTTAAATTGCTTTCACCATTATGAAATTATTTTTTTTTCTTCCTAATATCCAAGCTAACTGTCTTCTGCTAGCCAGTCCCTGAATCCCTGATCAGCGCCGTTCTGATGAACATGTCCTACTTTGCCAGAAAAATCCTGAACGTAGTACTCTAGGTGTGGCTTCATCAGGGCAGGATAGAGTGAGTCATTATTTTCCGAGTTGGAAATCAGATTCTGGTTACCATGACATTAGCGGTGAGATGCTTAGAATCTTGTGATCAGGGAAAAATTGCCTTTCGCCGTCAAAGAGAGGCAGAGAAAGTGAAGAACACAATCTACACAAAGGGAGGTTTCAGCTTTGGGGAAAAGTTGTTGTTATTCCCTTAAGAATTCGAAGAAGGTTTTTCATTCTGCGTTTGGCAAGGGATGGGTTGAATCAAGTAAGCACTTGGTTGAAGCTTTGAAGCTATCTAAAAGGGAGTAGGAAGCTGCAGGGCAGGTGTGTGCGCTTGTGTGTATGGGAGTGTGTTGTCCTCACACAAGTGCTGCAACTTAAGGAATGAAACAGGGGAAATAAATATTTTTAAAAGGCACTGGAGGTAGTCCTCAACTCACGACCACAATGGAGCACAGCATTTCCATTCCTAAGTTGTTAAGTGAGTTTCACCCCATTTTATGACCTTTCTTGGCATGGATGATAAGTGAATCGCTGAAGTTGTGAAGATAGTCGCATGGTTGTTAAGGGAATCTGACTTCTCCACTGAGTTTGCTTGTCAGAATGTCACCAAAGGGGATCGGGTGACTCCAGGACGCTGCCATGGTCATAAATATGAGTTGGTTGCCATGCGTCTGAATTTCGATCGCATGACCAAGGGGAGGGTGCAACAGTTGTGTGAAAAATAGTCATAATTCACATTTTAAAGTGCTATTGTAACCTGGAATAGTCACCGAATAAATGGCTGTAAGTCAAGGACTTCCTGGAGTGTAAATATATTCATTTAACAACCCCATAATCCCGTGGTCGCTAACCTTTTTGGGCTCCTGTGCCAAACATTGTGCGTGCGCTTGCACGCTTGTGTTCACGTGCCAGCACCCAGAAGGCAACGTGCGCGCCCCTATGCCCCCTACGCATGCGCGCGCAATCCCTGACCCGCCACTCCCTTACCTCCACTGTGGCTCACAGCTGTTTTTTGTCCAGTTTGAGGAAGGCTTCTGCAGGCTTTTTCCTCCTTCCAAACCCCACTCCCTTCTCACACTGATGATGTTACCTAGCTGGGTCATGAAATGTCTGCAATAAAACAAACAACTGCAGAGAACACTAAGGACCTCAGAATCCTCCTCCCTCCTCCTCCTCCTCCTCCTCCTCCTCCTCCTCCTCCTCCTCCTCCTCCTCCTCCTCCTCCTCCTCCTCCTCCTCCTCCTCCTAAATTGCACTTCCTTCTAGCACTGATGATATTACCAAGTTTGGTAATGAAATGTCTGCAAGAGATATAGCCAAGCTCAGAGAGCACCAAGGAACCATGTGCGGCACGCACACACCCTGCTCTTTCCAGCTTGAACCATCGGAGAAGTTCTCCAGCCTTCTTGGGGGCAAGCCAACTGGGATCTCAAAGCCAGCGTCTCCTCGCGGTGGGTCCCTGGCACGGGAGAAGATCTAAGCAATGCCAGGAGATGAGAACATCCAAGGAAATGACTCTCAGATGCTCAGAGCCAGTGACTTGGCAGAAGGGAGATGCCAGAGCGAACTTTTGATGCTTTGTTTCCTTTTGCATGCGGCTGGTTCTTGAAGGCTCAAATTAGATTTGGGTGCCTGTGTAGACTGAAGAAGCGCCTTGATTGAAAACATACAAGCCTCCTCAAGTTGGCAGCCAGAAAAAGCTGTCAATGAAACCAAAAGACTTGGCTTGTGAGAGGCAAGGAAGGCGGATTAAATAGATCATTGTGACAATCTCGGGAGGAGCCCCTCTCCTCAGCTCCAAGAAACATCACACAGAAGAAGAGGCTCAGAGTGGAAGAGGCTCCCCCGTCCAGGAAAGACAGGCAGGACATTGCAATGCATGATTTTATATACCGTACTTAGATCAAACCGAAGACGGCGTAATTCAAGGTTTTCTAGGTCTAGAATTTCAAGTCTGGTGGCATAAGGTACTCCTCTACTCGTTGCAGAATACCTTATGCCACCAGACTTGAAATTCTAGACCTAGAAAACCTTGAATTGCGCCGTCTTCGGTCTGATCTAAGTACGGTATATAAATCATACATTGCAATGTCCTACCTGTCAATGAATACTTCAGCTTCAACCATAACAACACAAGAGCACACAATAGATACAAACTCAAGGTTAACCGCACCAAACTTGATTGCAGGAAATATGACTTCAGCAACAGAGTGGTCAATGTCTGGAATACTTTACCTGACTCTGTGGTTTCTTCCCCAAACCCCAAAAACTTTAGCCTTAGACTGTCTACTATTGACCTCACCCCTTTCCTAAGAGGTCTGTAAGGCGCATGCCAACGTGCAACGTGCCTACCGTCCCTGTCCTATTGTTTCTTTTTTTCCCCTCATATGTATCCATGTATTCATAACTATGTTTATACTTATGCCTATTATCTTGTAAGCAATTGACAAATCAAATAAAATAATAAAATAAAATAAATAAAAGATAACCAGGCTCCTTCATAAAATAAACTATTTTTTCCCATAGCAGGCAGTGCAGAGCAGAGCTTTAGCTCCATCTAGTGGTGTGGTGGGATAAGGCAGGTGGAATTTATTTATTTATTTATTTATTTATTTATTTATTTATTTATTTATTTATTTATTTATTTATTTATTTATTTATTTGATTTGCCAATTGTTTACAAGATAATAAGTATAAGTGTATACATAGTTATGAATACATGAAATGGTACATATAAGAAAAATAAAAGAATAAGAGAAACAATAGGACAGGGACGGTAAAATAAAATAAAATAAAATACGCCCTACAGACCTCTTAGGAAAGGGTGAGGTCATTGAGTCTCAGGTTAAAGTTTTTGGGGTTTGGGAAGAAACTAGGCAGAGTCGGAGCAGATTCCAGACATTAGCTCCATCTAGTGTGTGAAGTGGATAAGGCAATCAATATCCAGGTAGTTCTCGAATTACCACCACAATCCAGCCTCAAATTTCTCATTTGTTAAACGACACATTCGTGAAGTGACTTTTGCCTCCCTTTACAACCTTTCTTGCCACAGTTATTAAGCAAAATCACTGCAGTTGGTAAGTTAGCAACCCGGTTGTTAAATGAATCAGGATGTGACACGTTTGCAGGTAACTTCTCACCTCTCCTTCCCTCTGTCCCAAATGTGTTTTTTTTCAGGAGGCAACTGGACTTTCTTGCTGTTTTCTTTTGAGGACGTTTCGCTTCTCATCCAAGAAGCTTCTTCAGCTTTGACTGGATGGTGGGGAATGGAAGGATTTATATTCCTTGCAGACAGCTGGTCATTTGCGTTCTTTCTGAGAGCTGTTGAGGCCACTTAGAGGTTTGTCTGTGTCCTCAAGGTCACCTGAGTGGTGCGAATGGCTCCTGTAGTCTGCAATTCCTCCCCCGCCCCTGGAAATTCATTCCTACTCCCACACTGTGGATTTCCAGTCAAAAAATTGCAGAGTACAGAACCAGAACCACTTCCCAGGTGACCCTGAGGACACAGACAAACCTCCAAGTGGCCTCAACGACCCACTAAAAGGACGCAAATGACCAGCTGTCTGCAAGGAATATAAAATCCTTCCATTCCCCACCATCCTATCAGAGCCGAAGAAGCTTCTTGGATGAGAAGCGAAAGGTCTTCAAAAGAAGAAAAACACAGAAAGTCCACTTGCCTCCTGAAAAAAGCACCTTTGGGACAACGACTGAAAATCTCTACAGTCTCCTTCCCTTTGCAAATCTTACATATTAAAAAATCTTTTAAAAAAAAAAAAAAAAAAGAAAAGGAAAGGAAAGGAAAAAAAAAACCCACAGTGGATACCCTGCCAAATGCCATTTTCCTTTCCCTTCTAAAAATGAGAATTTGCAATCTCCCATAGAGCAGATCGCTGGCAGGGGTTTCCCACGCTTTGCTGAGTCAGCAGCCGAGCAAGATGTGAGCGTGCCAGCGAGGGTTTGGCCAAGCAGGCTGAGTCAAGGTGACCGAGCCAAGCTTGGCAACCCATAATTGCAGGAGTTGGCCGAGCTGGAACGATATTATGGCTGTGAAAAGCTGGAAAAAACAGGGGACCTGAATTAAATGGACGGAACAAAGCCTTGGGAAGAAGCATTCTTGCTTTGAAGGGGAATAATATAGATTTGGGGGAAATGTCCCCATCACCCATGAGATATTAGATAGATAGATAGATAGATAGATAGATAGAGAGAGAGAGAGAGAGAGAGAGAGAGAGAGAGAGAGAGATGTAGATAAAAATAGAAAGAGATATATAGATATAGATGTAGATGTAGATAGATATAGATGTATATATACAGAGGTGCTATTCAGCAGGTTCTGGCCAGTTCTGGAGAACCGGTAGCAAAAAAGTTTGAGTAGTTTGGAGAACCGGCAAATACCACTTCTGACTGGCCCCGCCCCATCTATTCTCTGCCTCCCGAGTCCCAGCTGATTGGCTGGGTCTTCTTTTGTTGTCCTGCACAGGAGAACAGAGCTGGAAAGCAGGTTAGTGGGGTGGGGAGGGAATGGGGGATTTTGCAGTATATCCTTCCCCTGCTACGCCCACCAAGCCACACCACACCCACCAAGCCACGCCCACAGAACCAGTAGTTTAAAAATTTGAATACCACCACTGTAGATAGATAGATGTAGATATAGATATAGATAGATAAATGTTCTGTCTCACCTTTCTTCTTTCCCCAAAGATGAAAGAGTACAAACTCACACAAACACACAGGCAGGCAAGCTGACTCGGACTTCACAGAGTTAATTCTTTGGAACTGATAACGTCCTTGGCATTCCAAAACGCTCTGCCTGCCAAGTCTGAATTGATAACAAGTAAAAAGCTACTCACAGAGAATTACAAGGCAGACCACGAAAATCATTCACAAAGAAAACCTGAAGTAAGATTAAACTTTGTCCCATACAAAGTTCCAGCCGACAACACACCCACTTTTATCCCCTGTGGGGTGTGGCTCAATGACTCAGCTCACTCTCTGACCCTCCCATGCCTCCTACGTTGCTGCTCACGTTTCTCCCTACGACGCTGCTTAGGATCAAGCCAACATTCTTCCTCTTGACTCCCTCTCAGGGGCTGCTCCGATATGCCTTCCTCCTGATTAATCTCAGGCTGTTCCTCTCGGTTGTCTGATGGAACCTGAGGCATTATCATGGAAGAAGGTCCTGGGGAGGAAGGCATTCCCAGTTCCTCCTCCTCATCTTCCGAGTCCTCTTCCTCTAACAGCATAGGCTCGGGAATCGGAGCCACAACAGATAGATATAGAGATAGATAGATAGATAGATAGATAGATAGATAGATAGATAGATAGATAGATAGATAGATAGATAGATAGATAGATAGATGATAATGATAGATGATAGATAGATAGATAGATAGATAGATAGATAGATAGATAGATAGATAGATAGATATAGGTAGATAGATAGATAGATGATAATGATAGATGATAGATAGATAGATAGATAGATAGATAGATAGATAGATAGATAGATAGATGATAGATAGATAGATAGATAGATGATAGATAGATAGATAGATAGATAGATAGATAGATAGATAGAGATCGATAGATAGAGATCAATCGATCGATAGATAGATAGATAGAGATCAATAGAGCGATCGATCGATCAATCAATCAATCGATAGATAGAGATAGATAGATAGAGATAGATAGATAGATAGATAGATAGATAGATAGATATGATAGATAGATAGATAGATAGATAGATAGATAGATAGATAGATAGATGATAGATAGAGATGATAGATAGATAGATAGATAGATAGATAGATAGATAGATAGATAGATAGATAGAGATCGATAGAGATCGATAGAGCAATCGATCGATCGATCGATCAATCAATAGATAGAGATAAATAGACAGATAGATAGAGATATAGATAGATAGATAGATAGATAGATAGATAGATAGATAGATAGATAGATAGATAGATAGAGATAGAGGATAGATAGATAGATAGATAGATAGATAGATAGATAGATAGATAGATAGATAGATAGATAGATAGATTGATAAAGAGAGAGAGAGAGAGAGAGAGAGAGAGAGAGTTATGAAGATCGACCTAATTAGATTATCGTGGTTTATTCCAATTAGGAATGTTTTCCCGAGCTTCTGAGAAACTCAAGTCTCTCTGCCTTTTTCCAAACTTCCAACTTTTTTCCAGAAGGCAACTGGACAATTTTGGTGTTTTGTTTTTTTTTTCCTTTGAAAACATTTCGCTTGTCAACCAAGAAGCTTCTGAAGCTTTGAACTGAATAAACTTCTTGAATGAGAAGCAAAACATTTCCAAAGGAAGAAAAAAAATAACCAAGAAAGTCCAATTGCTTTTTTGGGGGGGGAAGCCGTGACTTGGGTGATGGAGACTCTCCACGGACACTTTAAGTCTGTCTCTGCACTCAGGACGTGCCAAGACAGGATCAAGGGAAACTACAGTCCTCTCTAGATGACATCTGCAAATCTCATCGCTCCAAATTTAATTGTTGTTTTTTTAAAAAAAAAAATATTATAGCACTCCCCAAACTTGCAAGATTAGAATTTTCTCTCTTGGCTGACAACCGTTTGTTTAATGAGCATTTGAAGTTACAACATCACTGAAAAAAAGGGACTTATGACGGCGGTCGTAAGTTGAGGATTACCTTGTACTGGGTTTTCACCCCTTGGTGGGCATTGTTGAATTCTCCTGAAATTAGGCAGGATTTCAGCCTATCCTTTGTAGAAAGTTAGCACCCACCCCTCTCCTAGAAGAATGAAATATTTTCAAGGAATATTAAAAAATGCAGAATGTTTTATTTCCCTGGATGAAAAATGGAGAAACATGTTTTTTTTTAAAAGGAGAAAGCAGCCCCCACCTTCCTTAATAATGCACAGCAGATGTCAGCACTTAAGAGATAAAGATAGCTCTATTCATAAGCAAATGCCCTCACCCAAGATCCAACAACAGTAGGATTAGCCCACAGCCACAATAGGAATAGCCCAACAAGCCCCTTCATTGCATCCGCCAAACCTCAACACAAACTCCTACGATTTGTACTTTGCCTATAGAGCCATCTATGACCCCTACATGACCCCTACATGGCCCCATGGGAGTCTGACAACAGCCAATAGAATATATGTTCTTGCATAGGAACAGGAAGCTCAAGTGTAAAGCCCCAAGATAAGGTATAAAAAACCCTACTCTTAACTCCATTTGGTCAGCTGCAGCAGGGAACCATGGGCTTGGTGGTTCTGCTTCATCATTAAACCTTCTTTCCAATCAGCCTCCATGTTTCCAGTGTCTTCCTCCTGGCTTGGAACTGAACCAGACGGATCTTTCCTCTCGCACCTTCAAACATTTCAGGAATTCTGACTTGGGCTCCTCTAAGACAAGTAAAGATTTCAAGAGGTGACATTGTCAACAACAGTATATCTCAAGCTCCCACAACATGGCGATGTGTGGACTTCAACTCCCAGAATGCCCCAGCCAGCATTCTGGGAGTTGAAATCTCCACACCTTAATGTTGGAGAAGTTGGGAAATGCTGCTCTTCTGTAAATTGTTTTATTTGCTTTTGACCACTAGGAGGCACTGTACATCTAATTTCTTCCTTACATTGTGAAATAGACCAATAGAGAAAGAGGTAGTCCTTGACTTACAATCATTCTCTTTAGTGACCAAAGTTAAAAAGCCCTGAAAACAGTGGCTTATGACCGGTCCTCACACTTAAACAGTCATGTGATCAAAAATTTAGGGCGCTTGGCAACTGGTACATATTTATGACGGTTGTCGCATCCTGGGGCATCTTGTGATTGACATTTGAGGCCTTCCCAGCTATCTCTTGACAGGCAAAGTCAATGGGGGAAGTTGGCTTTGCTTTAACGACCCTATGATTCACTTAACAATTGCTATGGTTCACTTAGCAACTTGATCACAGCAAAAAAAGGTCATAAAATTGGGTGTAACTCACTTAACAACCATCTGGCTTAACAATGGAAATTCTGCTCCCAGTTGTGGTTGTAAGTCCAGGATGATATAGATAGATAGATAGATAGATAGATAGATAGATAGATAGATAGATAGATAGATAGATAGAGAGAGAGAGAGAGAAAGAAAGAAAGAAAGAAAGAAAGAAAGATAGATAGATAGATAGATAGAAAGAAAGAAAGATAGATAGATAGATAGATAGATAGATAGATAGATAGATAGATGATAGATAGATAGATAGATAGATAGACAGACAGACAGATAGATAGAGATAGATGTTAGATAGATAGATAGATAGAAAGATAGATAGATAGATAAAAAGATAGATAGATAGACAGACAGATAGATAGATAGATAGATAGATAGATAGATAGATAGATAGATAGATAAACAGTCAGACACAAACAGAGATAGGATAGATAGACATAGAAGATGGATAGATAGATAGATAGATAGATAGATAGATAGATAGATAGATAGATAGATAGATAGACAGACAGACAGACACAGAGATAGATAGAAGATGGATGATAAATAGATAATAGATAGATAGTAGACAGACACAGACAGAGATAGATAAATGATAGACAGACAGATAGATAGATGATAGATAGATAGATAGATAGATAGATAGATAGATAGATAGATAGATAGATAGATAGATAGATAGATAGATAGATAGATAGATATACCATAATAGGTGTAGATATAGATAGACATATAGATGATAGATGAACAGATAGATATATGGATGATAAATAGATATTAGAGAGTTAGATGATAGGAAGATAAGCAGGCAGGCAGGCAGACAGATGATAAAGAGATGGAAGAGAGAGAGTGAGAAATGAGAGAGGCAGACAGATAGACATTCAACTCTTAACCAGTGCATGCCCATAAATTAGTTTATAGGAAAGGAAATCTACAGATGTTATGGAGAAACATCCTGCTTTTTGCTAACATAATTGTCCCTTCAAAAATAAAAAACGTCAAGAGTATTTTATTTGTAACTGTGCCCAGCAAGAGCCCTAGGGATATTGTTGGGCACAGAAGAAAGTTTCAGATCAAGACTCAAAGGAAAAGAAGATTTCACAAATAGTTTCCTTTCTTTTTAAAAAAATTGCTCAGTTCTTTTTTAGCTTTTGCCAACGGAGCAGGAAAAAAAAAAAATCGACCGTCTTAACTTTTCACCGTTTGTTCTAAGAAATGCACTTCATCAGCGAGAACAGGAACAAAAGTAGGAGAAGACAGGGTGAAATAAGCAACACGCTTGGAAGGTTATTAATCACTTCCTGAAGAAGCTTGTTCAGTAAAAGAATCACACACACACACACACACACACACACACAAGTTGAATATTTTCCACCTTCTTTCCTAACTGGTGTCAGCGTTCCAGAAAACCTCCACTCCGACGAATAACTCCGAGACAGACATCCTCTTCAAGGTCCTTTTTATTAGAGTAGTAAAGTGGCACATCTGGGAAATCCCAAATCTGAAAGTTCTGGGTTTCTTTGCAATAAGTAAAAAATTACAAATCCACTCCCTGCACCCATTGTGGCATCACATGCCCCAATGTTCTGACCCAAACCTGGTTCCAAGAAAGCAAACACAACACAAAGGTGAAAAGATAGATTCTTTTACTGTGTCATTTATGAATCCTGTTTCTTCACAGCTAAAAGGCTGCTTCCAACTCATTAGCTCCGATAAGGAAGAGCCTTGCCAAGTTTTTGCAAGGCTGCCAAGAACAACAAATAAAGTTTCTAAACAGTAAATCAAAGAGTCTCCAAACACCAACTCGGATATTCCTAACGCCCACCAAGCTCGAGTATCAAACTTCTTTGCCTTCTGCAAAAAACTCCGGTTTCTCAGCTGGCTTTTATCCCTTAAGGGAGGGGCCATCACCTTGCAGCCTTACTCCTGAGTCGCCCGTGCTGCTGCAGCTGCTCTTTCCTTCGAGCAGCCCTGCACGCATGCACACTTGGCACAGGCTCCTCGGGGGCCTCTTCCTCACTGCTGCCAGCCTCCACACTCTCCAAAGGCAGAACTTCACTCCCTGATGGTCCTGGCCCCATCCCTGCATCACACGCAGGCCCCTCATCTGAGTCCTCGCTCTCCGAGACCTCAGCCGTCTGCACCTGCTGCCGGCGAACCACAACACCCAATCACCATCTGTCCCAACTTGAGACGTCCTCTCAACCAGGTGCAAAAACAACATGACCTTGACTTAGAAGAAGAATGCTATTATGTCTAAAGCCCCTCCCATTTTCCCAGGCTGAAGAATGTGGCAGCGTGGAAGCGTCTGGTGCTAATATGGCTTCCAAAGCGGACACCCAGCTTTCTGTGGTTTGGTCTCCTTCCTCCCCTTTGTTGCTGGCAAACTATTCTGGGAACCCATAATTTTAATTGATTAGTTCATGGAAATACAGGTCGTCGTGTCTTACAACCCCCAAAAATTTACGTTTGTTGCATAAGCGAAACGATCATTCCCGGAGATTTGCTCCAGTTTTATGACCTCTCCTTGGCGTAGGGGTTAAGTGAATCACTGCGGTTGTTAAATTAGTCACACCATTGTTTAGTGAATCTGGCTTGCCCCATTGCTTGTCAGAAGGTCGCAAAAAAGGGGAATCACCTGACCCTGGGATATAGCAACGGTTGTAAATAGGAACCAGTTGGTGAACCTCTGGATTTTGATCACGTGACTGGGAGGATGCCGCAATAGCCATAAGTGTCAAAAACAGTCATGAGTCACCTTTTGCATCTTCAAATGGCCATTTTATTTTATTTTATTTACTTTTATTTTAACTATTCATTAAATGAATAGTTGTAAGTCGAGGACTTCCTGTGGATGACTCCAGCTGAGCTTGGCAGGGAGTAAAGTTGGTTCTGAGGTGTCCTTTCCCCAATCCATGTTTCTGCTTACAATTAAAAAAATCAGATTAAGCTCTCTCTCTCTCTCTCTCTCTTTTTGACCTGTTCTCATTTGTGACCCTATTAAAATACCTGAAAATACGACCTACCCTAAAAGTAAGTCCTACCTTGGGTTTTGCACGTGCACCCAATATAAGCCCTACCCCCTAAAATAAGCCCTAATTAAGATCCCGCCCTCTCCAGAGTGGACAGGTAAAAATTAAGCTAGGGTTGGGATTGCGGGTGGTGGAGCTGCCCTACTACTTACCTTTGGACAGGTGTAGCCAGGCCTTGCACACCCCGACACCTGCCTTGCTGGCCCATTTCTTCTGCAGCCAGCAAAGCTGGCAAGGCTTTCCTGAAGGTCTCTGGAGCTGAGAACAAAGTTCTGGATCGATCCTGAAGGCTGCAGGAAAGCCTTGCCAGCCACAGAAGAAGGAAGTTCCTGAGGACCGCTGACAACAAAATGGAGGCCGGGAGTGACATGTGCAAGTGAGGTTAGTTAGTGGATGACCTCCCCCTTTTGGTGGCAAAAATATATATAAAACAGGGTCTTATTTTCGGGGAAACACAGTAATGACATTAATTTCCTGGAAGGAAAAAGACTAAAAACCAAGAGAGCTGCAGTTATATAAGCCAGAGGCTGCCTTTGCAAATCTCTACAAACCATTCATTTCGTGACTGTTTGAAGCTACAACGGCACTGAAAAAAAGTGACTTAGGATTGCTTTTCACACTTGTGACCATTGCAGCATCCCCATGGTCATAGTGACCAAAATTTGGGCGCTTGGCAACTGGCACGTGTTTTACTGCTGTCGTTTTGGTACGTTGGTCTGTCTCAATTTTGGCAACTTGAGGAGGTGTGGACTTCAACTCCCAGCATTCTCCAGGAGCATGAGTGTCTGGGGAATTCTGGGAAATGAAGTCCACATGTCTTAAAGTTGCCTAAGAAACTCATCTGGATTATGGGCCCCTTCGAAGGAGAAGGCCTGGGACTAAATTTGTCTCCTCAAAACATCTCTGTTGATTTGACCTCTTGGATGCTGGCTGTGGGATTCTGGGAGTTGAAGTCCACGTGTCTTAAAGTTGCCATTGTTGAGAAACTCGTCTGGCTGGGGAATTCTAGGACTCCATGTGTCTTATAGTTGGCTGTGATGATCCAGGGCATGGCACAAAAGCAACGAAGTCACAAAAGTAGGTAAAATCCCTATAATTCCTCCAACTTGTCCCCCGCCCCCCCAATGTTCAGTTATTATCGGCTGGAAATTTTTTTCCCAAGAACAGTTTTTAAAGGGAAGAAATTCAGTCCGAACCCAAAGTACATCTAAATTATAAATAAAAACCAACACAAACCACACAGCAGCAATTAACCAGACAGGGCAGGATAATGAATTGCAGACTTCCATAAGATAACGAAACACACACACAGTTGGGAGGACACCAGAACCTGGATAAGACTTGACAAACAAAGATAATGCACACTTTGCTTCCAGCAAGGTGCTGTGCACAAATGGTCTTTTTAAATTCTGTTTTCCCAGCTGCAGCCAATGAAGGGGATCAGGGCCCTTTTCTCCCCCGTAATCCACCTTGCTCCCTTCTCCGTTCCTCCCTGCATGCCCTAGGATGCAGAGGGGGGTGGGCCTGGGTCTTCCTCTGAATGCCCAGCTGGACTGTGCCCTTCTCCACTTTCCTCCACAGCCACCGGAGCCACACTCCCACTCCCTGTCAGCCGTTCGACCTCCCCCTCGGAATCAGATTCCAACAGGGGGACGACAGTTGGCCTTGCTGGGAAACTCATCTGGATTATGGGGCCCTTGAGTAACAGGGAGAAAGCCTAGGCCTAGATTTTGCTCCTCAAAAACCTCTCTCAGACAGATAATCAGAGCTGGAAGGAACTTTGTAGGTCATCTAGTCCAACCCCGCCCCCCCCCCGCCCAAGCAGGAAAACCTACACAATTTCTGACCAGTCTCCGCTGATTTGACCTCTCCCATGCTAGCTGGGGAATTCTGGGAGTTGAAGTCCACACGCCTTCCAGTGTGGCCGAGCTTGAAAAACTCTGCTCTAGAATAAATATTCTGCTTTTTTTTTTTTTTTTAAACACATTTTCTGGGCTTGTATTAACTAGAATTGATTGCAGCAGCTCCGGAGGGAGAAAAGTCACATTGGAAGAAAGCGATTGTGATTCTAGGCACAGCCTGCGCTGTTTTCAAGCAGGGAACGGTTTGAAGGGATGTGTCTTTCTGTGTGTGTGTGTGTGTGTGTGTGTGTGTGTGTGTGTGTGTGTGTTGAAGCAAGCTTGCTGGAGCCCAGAGCAGAGCCGGCTCCAAAAGATGTCTGGATGATGGATTGCTTGCTGGTTGGGTGTCCTACCTCGCCCTCCCCACCGATATTTCCAGGCATCTAACTAAATATCACTGGGGCTTCTTCTCAGCTGTCGCCGAGCTGAATTCGTGCATCGCATTAGCGCTTCCAACTGAATTCAGAGCCAGAGGTTTGGGCCTTCCCCCCCCCCCCAGGATGTACGGGGAAATGGAGCCCTGAGGTTTCACCTGTGCAGGGAAGAGCGACAAAGATGATTTTAGGGGACTGGAGGCCAAAACATACATCTGCAAGACAACAGCCAAGGTCAGACAGCACCAAGGGACTAGTCCTTTGGGCTTCTTGGGTGACACTTCAGGAGTGGTTGGCCATTGCCTGCTCCCCGGGGCTGAGAGGGAATGGCTGGCCCAGGGTCATCCAGCAGGCTTTGTGCCTAAGACCAGACTACTTGAATTCACCATGTTCTGGTGATTGGCCCAAAGTCACCCAGCCAGTTTTCATGGCTAAGTCAGGACTAGAACTCACCATTTCTTGCTGATAGGCCCAAAGTCAGCCAACCGGATTTCATGGCTAAGGAGGTACTAGAACTCGCCATCTCCTGGTGATTGGTCCAAAGTCACCCAGCTGGCTTTCATGGCTAAGGAGGTACTAGTACTCACAGTCTCCTGGTGATTGGTCCAAAGTCACCCAGCTGGCTTTCATGACTAAAGCAGGACTAGAACTCACCGTCTCCTGAGGATCGGCCCAAAGTCACCTAGCTGGCTTTCATGGCTATGGAGCTATTAGAATTCATCATCTTGTGATGATTGGTTCAAAATCACCCAACCGGCTTTCATGACTAATGCAGAACTGGAATTCACTGTCTCCTGGTGATTGGCCCAAAGCCAGCCAGCTTTCACGCCTAAGGTGAAACTGGAATTCAGTCTCCTGGTTTCTACCCCAGTGCTTTAACCACTGCACCTAACCGAGCTTAGTATGTTACGCGAGTCCAGAAAAGGAGTTTAATCCAGTAACTAAGTAATGTTTCTTTCTGTGACCCTTTTCCATTTCCCTTTCTTCGCAATCCAACAATCCCTTTTTTTAAGAAGTAAAGTTTGATGTAGATTCTATTTTCTGGCTGAGCTTGGCAGATGCTGCCTGTTTTATCAATGCATTTTAATTTAGCTGGGTGAAGCTACGACTGGCTGATTTGATTCAAAGGAGATTAGATCGAATCATCCCTTCTAGTTGATTCTGGGCATCAAATCAAATTAAACCTGGCACTTCCTAATTGCTTCAGAGAGATGGAAAGATGACTCAGAGATTCAGTAACTTTCTGGCTCTGCAAAATCTCATACTTTTAAAGAGATTTCTTTCTTCCTTATGCCATGAAAGAGGAGAGCCAAATGGTGGTAGCGGTTGTGGCCCGTCAGCGGCCAGCAGAGCCGGGTGGCAGGTTCGGACAGTGAGGTGGTTGGGGAGGATCACAGGCCAGTCCTGGAGTCTGGGGAAGGCTCTGAGGAGGGCTCTGTGTCAGAGGCAGAGATGGGGCCAGGGCCGTCCGACAGTTATCAGCTGCCTTTGGAGAGGGAGATATCAATGGGGAAGAAGAACAGCTGGAGCCTGTTCCCAATGTGTGCGTATGCGCAGAGCTGCCAGGAGAAGGGAACAGTTAAGGAACAAGGGTCAAGTCGAGAGTAAGGGCACAGGTGGACAGTGAATGGCCCCTCCCATAGGGAATATATAGGAGTGAAAAAGGAGTGGTGTTTGCAGGAGACAATTAGTTCGTTTAATTAGTGTGAAGATTTGTTCGGGACTCTCAGACTCCTTGTCGAGTATTTTCTTGCACAGTGTTGTACTTGAAAGCTATTGGCCTGGCAACTCTCCAAGCCTGATAAGGTCTGTGGTTGCAATTCCCTCTTGAAAGACTGTTTGCCTGGACTTTACTGAATATGAATGATAGGAATTTACATTCACCTAATAAAAAGGGGTTTTTGGTCAGGACAAGGAGTCTGCTTCGTGATTTTGTGAAGTCTAGGTCAGAACAGTAGGATCAGCTCTCCAATATTGATATAAATGTTATCCTATCTACAAAACCTGACTTTCAAAGCTGCTTTTTTGTTGATTGAAACCTCATCCATCGATCAGAATTTGTTTAGGTTAGGCTGGCTTGTATTGGAAATTCAAACATGGAATGATTGTCTCGACCATTTCGGACTCTACCTCAGCATCAAGAAAACAGAGTGCTTAGAGACTGTTACCACCCCTGAAATGCTTCAAATCAGTGGAGAAAACCTAAAGAAGGTGGACATTTTTCAGTATCTGGGATCCCATCTGCAAGGCAATAGCAAAGTGCAAGCAAGGGTGAATGCAGCCTGCATGCGTTGGCGAGAACTCACTGGTGTGGTTGTGGCCTATTGGCCATCGGCCCCCTCCAGCAGCCAAAACAGAGGAGGAGGAGGAGGTGGTGGTGTGGGAGTTAGGGTCAGTATCAGGGCAACCTGGGAGCTCTGAGGGGGAAGAGGGAATGGAGTTGTCATAGAGACAGAGGTGGAGCCTGGGCCGCCTGTCAGCCCTCAGGTGGAGAGTCAACAGCCTCCAGTCTGGAGGTGGCTGATGAGGAAGAGGAGGAACAGCTGGGTCCAGTGCCTGACGCATGGATATGCAAAAGGCAGAGGAGAGGAGAGCAGTGGAAATCTATGAGCCGGTCCTTGGGATGGAAGAGCCACCGCTGCTAGAGAGGGTCCACCCTAGCTCTGGGGATAAAAGGCAGGGGGCGGAGATGAATAGGGGTGGCAGACAACTATTCATCTTCCAGCTAGCTGGACTTGTTAGCCTGCGAAATAAATGTTTTGCTGGGGCTGCCGGCATTCCTAATAAAGGAATCTTTTGAGTTCACATCAGAAGGTTCGTCATGTTTGGGGAGCTGGGTCAGAACAGGCGTGTTATGTGACAGACAAATGCCAGCATGTCTTAAATCTAAGATTTACAAGACAACTGTTAAGTTCTGAGCATGGGCGCAAGGAACGGAGACGAGGCAGAGAACTTGTGAACTTCAACTCTTTATTAACGATTAAGAACAGAGCAGAACCCTGGGCAGCAGCAGCTCTTTTATAGAGCTGGCTGCTGACCCGTTAACCAATGATTTGCGTTCAAAAGTTTAAATTGTACCCAATGAGAGATGTTCAGCTAATAGCCAATCAGGCTGCTCCGTAAGGACCAATCCCAGCTCGCTATCCATGGGCCAATCAAAGGTGCAGGATTACGAGCCTGCTTTTCTCGTACTGTTGACAAGTTTTTATTAAATAGTTTTTATTAGTTCATAACAACAACCATCCTCCCTGTCACCCTGTATGGTACTGAAGGCTGGGAAGCAACAACAGGGACCGAAAGCTATCTCTGTGCCATGGAGCATGTAATGCTCCATTGGATATCGGGCATCTCTCTTCTTGCCCACATCACCATTCGACAACATTTTGGTGTGGCACCAATTACAGAGCAAATGAGAGAAGGATGGCTCTGTTGGTATGGATGTGTCCTGAGAGCAGCACCTTCCACGGTGGCCCAGGCTGCCTACCAATTAGAAGTTAATGGCCAGCTGCCCCACAGGCATCCAAAACAGATGGCAAGACACCATCAACAAAGTGGCGTTCAATGATTCGAAAAATGGACCCTGCATCTGTGGGAATATTCTAGGAAGAAGAGAAAGAGAAAAAGAAAGAGAAAGAGGAGGAGGAGGAGACAAAGAGGAAGAAGAGGAAGAAGAAGAGGAAGAGGAAGAGGAAGAGGAGGAGGAGGAGGAGGAGGAAGAGGAAGAGGAAGAGGAAGGAAGAGGAAGAGAAGAGAAGAAGAAGAAGAAGAAGAAGAAGAGAAGAAGAAGAAGAAGAGGAGGGAGGAGGAGGAGGAGAAGAGGAAGAGGAAGAAGAGGAGGAGGAGGAGAGGAGGAGGAGGAGGAGGAGGAGGAGGAGGAGGAGGAGGAGGAAGAGGAGGAGGCTGGCTTGTATGGGAAGTGATGCTCAGATTTATTCTGTTGCTGTTCATTTTGTGTGGTCCACTATCTTTCTCCAAACTCATCACTTTGTACAGGGTTATCTCGATACTCAACTGCTTTGAGTTTGGAATTTGACACGTTTCAATGTGAAAGTTTTGTCCTGTTACTCATCGTTTGTTTGGTACTCAACGTGCAACTTGTCAGTGCAACTTGTCAGTGTCCGCTGCCTTGTGACTCACTGCATTGTTCTTTATGGGAGGGGGGAATTGTTTGGCACTCATCACACAATTGTTTGGCACTCATCACACTCATCAATGAACGCTGAGGTACCACCGTGTTTCGAATCCAGAATAACAGGGAGCTTGTAGATCATCTAGTCCAACCCTCAGCTCAAGCAGGAGATTATACATCATTTCAGGCAAATGGCTGTCCAGACTCTTCTTAAAAGCCTCCAGTGATGAAGCATCCACAACTTCTGGAGGCAAGTAGTTCCACTGGTAAATTGTTCTCACTGTCAGAAAATTTCTCTGTGATCAGTTTCCTTCCTTATTCAATCTACAGGTACTCCTTGACTTACGACCACAGTTGGGGGCCATAATTTCCATTGCTAAGCAAGTCAGTTGTTGAATCAGTCGCACCCAATTTTACAACCTTATTTCCGCGACCATTGTTTAGCAAATCACCATGGTCCTTAAGCGAAGATGGCTCTCCCGTTGAATTTGCGACTCGGAAATCAACTAGCTGGTTTCCTAACAGTGAGAACAATTAATCAGAGGAAGGAACTTCTGGCCTCCAGAAGTTGTGGATGCTTCATCACTGGAGGCTTTTAAGAAAGGCCGGACAGCCACCTGTCTGAAATGGTTTAGGGTTCCAACGTTTTATTTTGTTTCAGGTTCTGATGTCTGAGGGAGGTGTTTGCATCCTTCATTCAGGAGTCTTGGGGATTTTTTTTAAATGGCTTTGGTTAGAAGCCAGACAATATCATCCTTGCTGTGTGTTACACATTGCCTTCGACTCAGACTGGTGCATTATGCAGAGAAAGAGAGAGAATGAGAAAGAGAGCGACAGAGAGAAAAAACAAGAGGAAATGAGAGAGAAGGAGAGAGAAGAGAGAAGGAGGAGGAGAGAGAAGGAGAGAGAAAATGTGAAAGGAGGAGAAGAGAAAGAGAGACAGAAGGAGAGAAGAAAAGGAGAGAGAATTAGACAGAGAATGAGAGGAAAGAATGAGAGAGAGATAATGAGAGGAGAAAAGAAAAGAATGAGAAAAAGAGAGGAGAGGAGAGGAAGAATAAGAGAGAGGAGAGGAGAGAAAGACAGAAAATGAGAGGAAAGAAAGAGGGAGGGAGGGACTGAGAGAATTAGAGAACAGAAGAGAAAAAAATGAGTGAAGGAAAGAAGAAAAGAATGAGAGAGAGAAAAAAAGAGAGAATGAAAAAAATAAGAGGATGAGAAAAACAAGGAGAATGGAAGAAAGAATGAGAATGAGAGAGTGAGAATTAGAGAATGGAAGAAAAAATGAGTGAAAGAAAGAAGAGAATGAGAGAGAGAGAGAAGAGAAAATATGAGAGAATGAAAAAGACTGAGAGGATGCGAAAAAGAAAGAATGAGAGAGAGAATGAGAATGAGAGAGAGAGAATGGGAGAGAAAAAACGAGTGAAGGAAAGAAGAAGATAATGAGAGAGAGAGAAGAGGAGAGAATGAGACAGAATGAAAAAGAATGAGAGAAAGAATGAGGATGAGAGAGAGAGAATGAGAGAAAATGAGAAAGAATGAGGGGAGAGAGAGAAGGAGAGAATAGGAGAGAACGGAAGAGACACAGAGAGGATGTTTTGATGTATCCCTGCAACCTGAAATCTAGCTCTCAGGTGTTCCGTTATCTTCCCTTGCATGGATCCAAATTTTCTCCCCTGGCGATCAGGAAGTCCTGAGGATCTCCATTTTGCACACTGTGCCACCTTGCCTTCTCCAGATGAAGTTGCAAACACATCCCGACAGGACGCGGTGGCTCTCCTCCACGTTGCCAGAAGGCCCTCCTGGCCTGCCCAGTGGTGGGATTGAACCGGTTGTTAACTTTCTTTCTTTTTTTTAATAAATAAATTTTATTAATTTTACAATTAAAACAAACCAACAACACATACACAAATGAAAGAAAAGAAAGAGAAGAAGAAAAAAGCAAAAAGAACGAAAA